>NW_003852433.1:3761307-3762464 GCF_000181295.1 Otolemur garnettii | reverse complement strand
GGAGGCTGAGGCAAGAGAATTGCCTCCAGGAGTTAGAGGTTGCTGTGAGCTATGATGCCACAGCACTCAACCAAGGGCAATAAGGTGAGACTCTGTCTCTTAAAAAAAAAAAAAGGCTTGGTGCCTTTGACACAGTGGTTATGGTGCTGGCCACATGCACTGAGACTGGTGGGTTGGAGCCCAGCCTGGGGCCAGCTAAACAACAATGACAACTGCAACAACAAGAACAATAACAACAAAAATTAAAAGTAAAATTACACTTAAAAGAAAAGGGGTGGTACCTGTGGCTCAAAAGGGTAGGGCGCCAGTCCCATATGTTGGAGGTGGTGGGTTCAAATCCAGCCCTGGCCAAAAAAAAGAAAAGAAAAGAAATGTAAACTCTGCACAGACAGAAACAAATGAATCTCTCCCAGCAACACCAATAAGTTGAGCAAAACTTATATGGGTGAATCAGAAAGGACACTGTTGGCTTGGCACCCATAGCACAGTGGTTACAGTACCACCCACATACACTGAGGGTGGTGGGTCCAAACTCAGCCTGGGCCAGCTAAACAATAGTTAAGCAACTGCAACAAAAAATTAGCAGGGTGTTGCAGTGGGCACCTGTAGTCCCAGCTATTTGGGAGGCCAAGGCAAGAGAATCACTTAAGCCCAAGAGTTTTAGGTTGCTGTGAGCTGTGATGGCACAGCATACTACCAAGGGCAACATAGTGAAACTGTCTCAAAAAAGAAAAGAAAGAAAGGACACTGTCAACAGTGTTTTTTGAAAATAAAATAATGGACCATAACATAGTCGTGTCTCAACTTTTATAGTTACCCATGTATCTGTGTCTCTGAGTGTGCCCAAAACACATCAAGGCCCAGGGATGGATATAGAAGACCATCCAGTTACAGATACAACAATTTTTTTTTTTCTGAGACAGAGTCTCACTCTGTTGCTCTGGTTAAAGTGCCATGATGTTATCATAGCTCACTGCAACCTCAAACTCCTGGGCTCAATTGATCCTCCTGCCTCAGCCTCCCAAGTAGCTGGGACAACATGCATGTTCCACCATGCCCAGTTAATTTTTCTATTTTTTGTAGAGAAGGGTCTCTGGATGTTGCTCAGGCTAGTCAGTCTGAATTCCTGGGCTCAAGTAATCCTCCTGCCTCAGCCC
>NW_003852433.1:3757751-3758896 GCF_000181295.1 Otolemur garnettii | reverse complement strand
TTCATGTCTTTTTTTTTAACTAACTTTAAAAATTGTTTTAGTTGCCATAAAATATACTTAACAAAATTTACCATCAGGTGACGCCTGTGACTCAGTGAGTAGGGCGCCAGCCCTATATACTGAGGGTGGCAGATTTGAGCCCTGCCCCTGCCAAACTGCAACAACAAAAAAATAGCTGGTACTACAAGTGGTGGGCGCCTGTATACCAATTACTTGGCAGGCTGAGGCAAGAGAATCACCTAAGCCCAAGAGCTGGAGGTTGCTATGAGCACTAGGCACTGTAAGGAGACTGTTTCTAAAAAAACATAAAATAAAAAAATTTACCATCATAACCTTTCTTTTTTGTCAGTCTCAGTCACCCTGGGTAGAGTGCCATGTCATCATAGCTTACAGCAACCTCAAACTCTTGGACTCAAGTGGCCCTCTTGCCTCAGCCTTCCTAGTAGCTGGGACTACAGGAATGTGACACCATGTCCAGCTAATTTTTTCTATTTTCAGTAGAGACAGAGATCTTGCTCTTGCTCAGACCTGTCTTGAACTTGTGAACTCAAGCATTCCACCCACCTCAGCCTCTCAGAGTGCTGGGATTACAGCAGTGAAACACTTCTCCCAGCCCCATCGTAACCATTTTTTTTTTTAAATTTGAGACAGAGTCTCACTTTGCCACAATGGGTACAGTGCTGTGGCATCATAGCTCACAGCAACCTCAAACTCTTGGGTTCAAGTGATTCCTTGGCCTCAGCGTCCCAAGTAGCTGGGACTACAGGTGTCTGCCACAATGCATGGCGATTTTTAGGGACAACGGGGTCTTGCTGTTGCTCAGCTGTCTTGAACCTGTGAGCTCAGGCCATCATAACAATTTTCAAGTATAGAGTGCTGTAGTGTTAAGTATATTCACAGTGTTGCATAACCAATCTCACTCATTTCACTTTGGAAAACTGAAACTCTACACACATTAAACAACCCCTGCCCTTCCCTCCCCTCCTCCAACCCTGGGAACCACCATTCTACATTCTGTCTGTGTGAATTTGACTATTCTAGGTACTTCATATTAGTGGAATCATACAGTATTTATCTTTTTGTGGCTGTCTTATTTTACATAACATAGTGTCGTCAAGATTAATCCACGCTGCAGCATATGTCAG
>NW_003852433.1:3754601-3757062 GCF_000181295.1 Otolemur garnettii | reverse complement strand
TTTTTAAGCAGAGTCTCACTTTGTTGCCCTTGGTAGAGTTCACAGCAACCTCAAACTCTTGGGCTTACGCAATTCTCTGGCCTCAGCCTCCCAAGTAGCTGGGACTACAGGTGCCCGCCACAATGCCCAGCTATTTTTTTGTTGTTGTTGCTATTGTCATTGTTGTTTAGCTGGCCAGGCTGGGTTCGAACCTGCCAGCCTCAGTGCATGTGGCTAATGCCGTAACCACTGTGCTATGGATGCTGTGTCTGCTGAATAATATTCTATTGGGTAAATATGTCATTATCTGTTCTTCAGTCGATGGACATTGGATGGTTTCTACTTTTTGGCTATTATGAATGATACTGCTATGAACATTTGTGTGCAAATTATCGTGTAATAATGATTTCTTCCATCTTGAGTACATACATGGGTTTTATGGTAACTCTATGCTTTGAGGACCTGTCAAATTTTATATATTTCCATCAGCAATTTATGAAGATTGATTCAATTTTCTCGACATCCTCATCAACACGTTATCTTTTTTTTTTTTTTTTGAGACAGTCTCACTTGATCACTCTTGGTAAAGTGCTGTGGCATCTTAGCTCACAGCAACCTCAAACTCTTGGGTTCAACTGATTCTCTTGCCTCAGCCTCCCATGTAGCTGGGACTACCGATGCTCACCACAGCACCTGACTATTTTTTAGATACAGGGTCTTACTCTTGCTCGGGTTGATCTCAAACTTGTGAGCTCAGGAAATCCACTCACCTTGGCCCACCAAGTGCTGGGATTACAGGTGTGAGCCACCACGCCTCGCCCTCTATCTTTTTCATTATAGCCACTCTAATAGTATCATCACGAGAAATCATACCTAATGAAGTGGTATCTCCTGTTACCTCGGCAGAGTGCCCTGACGTCATGGCTCACAGCAACCTCAAACTCTTGAGCTCAAGAGATCCCCTTGCCTCAGCCTCGCCAGTAGCTGAGACTACAGGCACCTGGCTATTTTTAGAGCTGGAGTCTTGCTCTTGCTCAGGCTGGTCTCAAACTCCTGAGCTCAAGCGATCCATGCCCCCCTTGACTTCCCAGAGTGCTAGGATCACAGGCATGAGCCACCATGCCCAGCCTTGAATTGTAATATATAAATATATATATATATATGTGTGTGTGTGTGTGTGTGTATATATATATATTTTTTTTTTTTTTTTGAGACAGAGTCTCACTATGTTGCCCTTGGTAGAGTGCCATGCTGTCACACCACTCAGCAACCTCCAACACCTGGGCTTAAGCAATTCTCTATCCCCAGCCTCCCGAGTAGCTGGGACTACAGGCGCCTGCCACAACGCTGGCTACTTTTTGGTTGCAGTTCAGTCGGGGCCGGGTTTGAACCGCCACCTTCAGTATATGGGGCCAGTGCCCTACTCACTGAGCCACAGGCACCACCCTGAATTGTAATATTTTGAGGAAGAGGATCACTGAGCCCAAGAGTTTGAGATTGCTGTGAGCTATGATGCCATGGCCTCTCCCCAGGGCAACAAAGTTAGACTCTTGTCTCAAAAACAAAATTGTAATATTTTATATAGTCTAAATATAAGTCTCTTATAACATATAGGAGTTTCAAAATTTTCCTAGTATTCCATGGGATGGCAGATACGTTTCTGATTCCATGAACACTTCAAGAAATTCTTGATTCTACCCTGACACTAGATGAATGCGTTTATCTAAGTTGAGAAATCAAAATGAAACTCATTGTTTCTCAAAATCCTCTTGTCCATCTCTTTGACTTTTCTTTTCTTTCTTTTTTTTTTTTTTTTTTATTTGAAACAGAGTCTCAAGCTGTTATCCTGTGCTGTGGTGTCATAGTTCATAGCAACCTCCAACTCTTGGGCTCAAGCGATCCTCTTGCCTCAGTTTTTCTATTTCTAGTAGAGATGGGGAGTTCTTGCTTTTGCTCAGGCTGGTGTTGAACTCCTGAGCTTTAGCAATCCACCTGCCTCAGCCTCCCAGAGTGCTAGGATTACAGACAGGAACCACAGCGCCCAGCCTGGAACCTCCACATTCTTATTAGTAACATATCACAAGAATGGAAAAGTTAGTGTCCAATGTACTCAAAACTAACATGAAGCCAGTAGATGATCTAATTCACATCCACAGAGGAGAAAATAATCTCCTTTCTATTCAAGTTGGGGAGAGGAGGAACGAGCTGGGGGAGGAATCCTCTCCCACTTAATGGGCACAAGGTAAGGCTGTATGGCACACCTTTTGTGTGCAGGACACAACCACAAGAGGAACTCAACCTAAGAAATTCAAATATGGTGACCTGGTTGTTTGAACCCTCACATTAACCTGAAATTTTAAAAATAATAATAACAAAAGAACCTCCAGTCCCCTGTCTGGGTATAAGCTTTCTGGGAGTGGGAGAGCTAAAGAGGCCCGGAAATCTATTTATTATGCAGACTGTCAATGAATCCATCCCTGGA
>NW_003852433.1:3751456-3752620 GCF_000181295.1 Otolemur garnettii | reverse complement strand
TACGGCACGTCTCTTGGGGGCAGGACACAGTTATAAGAGAGAATTAGTGTAATTTAATTGTTTGTACCCTCAATGAATCCCAAACAATAAAAAAAAAAAAGGTCAAACCAAAAAGAAAAAAAAGAAAAGAAAAGAAATAATCATCCCTGCTTTACACCAGAAGGAAGTTCCGACTTGAGAAATTAAGCAACTTGCCCAAAGTCACACAACTAACAAATGGTCAGGCAGATAGATGAGGCAAGAGTCAAACGGCTGAGGCAGGAGGCAAATCCAGCGCCTCTGAGGACAAAAATGAGTCTGTTGACCACTTTCTAACGTTCTTCTCAGGACATGGCAAAACTCATGTCATGAGTTGTCATGCTTGAGGTTCCCTTAGCACAAAGTGTATAATGTTCTCTGAAATGGAATTATATGGAAAAGCCTTATTATGTCCATAAGCCTTATTATGTCCTCTCCAAAAACTGCATTTAGGGCGGGCGCCGTGGCTCACACCTGTAATCCTAACACTCTGGGAGGCTGAGGCAGGTGGACTGCTTGAGCTCTGGAATTTGAGACCAGCCTGAGTAAGAGGTAGATCTCCATCTCTAAAAAAATAGCTTGGCATTGTGGTGGGCGCCTTTAGTCTCAGTTAACTTGAGAGGCTTGAGGCAAGGGGATTGATTAAGCACAAAAGTTTGAGGTTGCTGTGAGCTATGAAGCAATAGCACTCTACAAGGGGCAAGAAGGTGAGACTGTCTCAAAAACAAACAAACAACCAAAAAGCCTACATTTGTAAAACAACCAATAAAATAGCATAAAACAGTTCATCAGCAGCACATTTCATCTTATTTTATATATTTTTTTGAGACAGAATCTCTCTATATCGCCCTTGGTAGCACATTTTAAAATGGATGACTTGACTCCAGGGAGAGCTGCCAGATCAAAAGCTGCTCCATCCTATGCCTTTTTTCTGGGATATATATCTTTACTTTTTATAACATTCTGTTTGTAATTTTTATTTTTAAATGAGGTATGCTTAGTATCAGTAACATGCAGACTTTCCTGTACATTCAGTGCTTTTTGACAATTGTAAATGCTCTGTAACCACTACCCAGAATGACATGCAGACTATTCCATCACTCGGCTCGGCGCCCATAGCTCCGCAGTTAGGGTGCTGGCCACATA
>NW_003852433.1:3741400-3742178 GCF_000181295.1 Otolemur garnettii | reverse complement strand
AAAAAAAAAAAAAGTGAGAGAGCCTGGGACCTCCTGGGCAGGTTTTAGACAAACGAGCCTTTACCTGTTACCCAAGGTAGATTCACATCTCAGGCATCTCAAGAAAGGACATGGATGAGCAGTGGCCAGACGCTCAGGAGCCCAACAGGCCCAGTGCTGCAGCAATGGGGATTTGCCCGCAGGTCTCAGCCGCATTACTTTTAGCTTTTCTGTGCTTCAGATAAGCAACTGCTTGGGGATATATGTGATGGGCCCCTGCCAGGTGCTCAGCCCAAAAGGACAAATTCAGCCACTAATAATTACCAAGTGGCTTGGGGAGCACAAGGGTACCTAAGACCTTCTTTCTCTGATCAAGTGACCAGCCATCCTATTTCGCTGAGATTGTCCCAGTTTAAGTACTGAAAAGGGTTTTTTTTCCCATCCCTGGAAACTCCTCTATCCTGAGCACACCAGAGCACTTGGTCACCTTTGTGGGGTCTTGATGGGAAGACACAGTCACACAGGCTTAGCAATGAACACTACTAGGTAGCATGTGATACTGTGTCTAATACAGAAACCCGAGCTGTCTCGGGTGTCTGTGTCCTACCAACTACATCAGAGCCTGCAGCAAAAGGAAAACCAGAGAATACTGATACTTTAAAAAAAAACTGATATTTAGTTCATCATGGACTTTTTACATTCACTTAGAAATACTGAATCAAAATAGTATTTATCTTGATTGCTGAATTTTTTTGGTTTGCCAGTCCAATTTTGCACCTGAGTTCCTCATGTGCCTCAT
>NW_003852433.1:3734498-3739280 GCF_000181295.1 Otolemur garnettii | reverse complement strand
CTCATAGGAATATTGGCTATTCTTCCTAATATTGGTCACTTATAGAAACATGGAGGTGCTGAAAACTTAAGGACTTTCCCAGGATTCCAGAGTTTATAAGTAATGGGGCTCTGAGTTGAATCCAGGCAACTGGATTCTACCCTCTACTTATTTAACCACCCATGACACTGCCTAAGTCACACTGACTCTTTTGCACCCTTGGACCTCAAACATCAAGGAGTCGGTGACTCTACTGCCTCCAGAAATTAGGTACATGGCTCAGCACCTGTAGCTCAGTGGCTAGGGCACCAGCCACATATACCGGGGCTGGCAGGTTTAAACCCAACCTGGGCCTGCCAAACAACAATGACAACTACAACAAAAAATAGCCAGGTATTGTGGAGGATGCCTGTAGTCCCAGCTACTTGGGAGGCTAAGGCAAGAGAATTGCTTAAGCCTAAGAGTTTGAGATTGCTGTGAGTTGTAATGCCATGGCACTACCAGGGCAACATAGTAAGACTCTGTCTAAAAAAAAAAAAAGAAAGAAAGAAAGACAAGAAAAAGAAATGAGGAACAGAGATGTGCAAGTGTTAACAGGATCAGAGATCCGGGACCTGGGCTCCCAGTCCATGGGCACGTTCTCCTGGTCACCTCTCAAGCGTGTACACTGCGGAGTTTGTACACCCTGCAGGGCCCGCAGGTGCTATTTATTCAGCTAGGTGTGGGCTCTGCCGGGCTCCTGGGCTATTGTTTGCACAGCAATTGTCACTGAGATCCCACCAGTCTACACTCCTAATCAAGGTATGGGAACAAAGACTGAAAAGAACATTCTTTTGCTGGTTTCAGACACCCTGACTCATGTTTTCAGTTTCTATCTAATAAAATGCAAATCACTGAAAGTAGGGGGTTGCCTGAGAAGTTCACATCCTAAAAGCAGTGGACCAGGCCTGAGTTCTCTTTACATCTGTGCAGCCTCCAGGAACCAGACAAGGTCTAAAAATGACAGGGATCTAGGCTGAAACCCCAGTTCCACCGACTAATTTAGTGATATTGGGCTTCCCCCGTCGGAGCCTCCTCCTCAGAAATGGAGCCAGTTCCTACCTTGCAAGAATCAAAGAGAAAATGGACATGAAGCGTTCCCACTGTGCCTGGCACACATCAATACTCATTAGCTATTCCTCCTAATGTTGACTTATTTCACACACCCTCATGCATTTTTCTTTGAAAATAAAGGGAGCTGGGGTGGCATCTGCGGCTCAAGGAGTAGGGCGCCAGCCCCATCTACCAGAGGTGGTGGGTTCAAACCTGACCCTGGCCCCAAATTGCAAAAAAAAAAAAAAAAAAAAAAAAAAAGAGCTCTAGAGTAAGGACAAAAACAAGGCTTCATGTTTTTGCTACTCTGACTTCCTGTTACCTGGCGGCTGCCGCTTCTACCTGGCTTCCAAGAACTTTTAGAAGTAGAAAGTGAACAAACAAGTGAGATTTTAATCTGTAAAAACAGATTTACAGATTTTCTCTTTCTCAGGGAGGCTGCTGCCTACAGCTGGAAGCAAATCCATTTAATCAGTAACTTTACCCCTCTGATCAATTTCCAACAAGCAGTTCCTGTTCTGAACCAGGATATGCAAACACCAGCACTTACTGGAAGGGAGGTTTCAGGGCCTTCTGGATTTCATCAGCTGCCTACTCTCCCAGGAGAGCCTGTGGGACCTGTCAAGCCAGCAGCCAAGGACGGAGGCAAGCTGAACATGTCAAGATCTACCAGGCCTCTCTCTCTTTTGAGTTTTTAATCCAGGCAGTACATATTTAAGAAATGCCAAGGAGGAAACTGATTTACAGTTGCCAAGCCAAGTGGGGTGCAAAGAGAAAACAAGATGAAATGCAAAGGATCTCGTATCTCATTGTACAGAGAAGTGAGGAGGTGGGACAAGCGCAGGGAGCACAGCCTTCTCAGGTACCAGGAGCCCTGGGTCTCTTCCCAGCTCCTGCTTCCAAAGATAGCCTCTCTGGGGACTTTAAGAGAGAGCAGTAATACTGCCCAGGCCCAGAGACCTGAACCTCCCTCATGCTACTTTGTGGAGAGAATCAAAGCAGGGAAGAGGGGTGATAAGTGTGCGGAATTTAAGGCCAAACAAAAAGGTGGGAGAAGGATGTCCTCTCTCTATGTCTCATATTCATGCCTCCCATTTATAACAACAAAAAAAAGTTGATGGTTAAAAAAGAAATATTATGAAAGTCTTGAAGGGTTCAGAGATGGGAGAAGGAAAAAGACAACAAACAAAAGTTAAAATAAGTATACAGAAATCCAAAAAGATCTTCTTATACTTTTGGGTACAGTAGCAGGTGTTAAAGGTTGAATATATATTTTTTGTTAGTTTCAAGTCATTTTTAGAACCAAATAAACTATTATTGCCTTTTTTCTTGTTGTTGAGACAAAGTTTCATTACATTGCCCTTGGTAGAGTGCAGTGGCATCACAGCTCACAGCAACCTCAAACTCTTGGGCTTAAGCAATTCTCTTGCCTCAGCCTCCCAAGTAGCTGGAACTACAGGCGCCCGCCACAATGCCTGGCTATATTATTGCCTTCTTGAGAGTCCATCTCAAATGCCAGGTGGCATCTATGTTCTTTAGCAGGGAGAAGGGGCAGGGAGAAAAGAAAAGCTAAACTTCTACTCATCCTTCAAAGCCCATTCAAACATCCTCTCCTTTATGAAGCCTTCCCCAATGGCTGTGCTGGTAATAGTTACTCGGCCCTGGAACTATTTACAATTTTCTTCCTCTTCTAGATTCTGCTCCTCTGAGAGCAAGATAAAGGCAGTACAGTGTTCAGGGTGAATGCGTGACCCCAAATCAAAGTTTTCTGGGCGTGGTTCTGATTATTGTGGGAAATATCAGTTTAGTGCAGGTGTCATGGTTAACCTTACCCAGCCCCCTAGACACCAAGTACAAAAAAGCATTAAATGTAAATGACTAAGCAAGGTGAAGTTTCAGAACCTCGTCTGTACAAAGGCAAACTGTGCTCTCCCCTCTCATGCTGGCATTTGGGAGAGTATGGGACACTTGCTTGATGAAAATTTGGGAGGTCCCTTTAGGAAGCTTTATTCTCAACTGGGCACAGTGGCTCATGCCTATAATTCTAACAGTTTGGGAGGCCAAGGCAGGACAATTACTTGAGAGTAGGAGTTTGAGACCAGCGTGGGCAGTATAATAAGACTTTGTCTCTTCAAAAAATAGAAAAGTTAGCTGCATGTGGTGGCATATGCCCATAGTTCACACAAAAAGAAAGAAAGAAAGAAGAAAAAAAATAAAAATAAAAAAAGAGAGAGCGAGAGAGAGAGAGTTTTGTTTTCAATGATTTTCCCCAAGACCTTTAAATGAAACTTAGACAGTGCACTTCCAGCAATCCTGAACAAATCTCACTTTTAAAAACATTACCAAACCACTTCAATCTCAGAAATGTTTATTCCCATCCAAAGCTGCACCCAGGGATGCTATCTTCTTTACTCCTTTATCTGTTCCAGAAGGTAAGAAAAAATAAAAGATTCACAGACCCTTGGAGTTGTAAAAGCATCTGGTCAACTGAAAGATGACTGTGAAGGACTCCCTGCCCCTCTTCCATGTATGTGTCTGAATTGTTGGAGGAATCTGTATACACTTTGTAACCCCCTGCACTGCCTCTGCAAAGATCTGCACTTGTATCGGTGTTTGAGACACCGAGTCAGTGTGTGTTCCAGGCACCTGCACACACCGTTCCCAGTGATGAGAAGGCCATCTGTGGATAGGTAGATCTCCAAAAACAGAGCTTTATTGTAGTTGCTATCATCCTCCTTTAGATATCTGGGTGGTGTTTCCAAAAGTGAAGTCAGAGTGGCTCAGGCTGCCCTAGGCTGCCTTTGTTCTGGAGCCCAAAACTGTAAATTAAACAAGCTCCTTCCTGTGTTCCAGGCACTCTATTAGGTTACTTTCATGCATGTTGCCACCTTTTCCAGTAAAAACAAACACCAGCAACAATGAAGCAAAAAAGGGGGGGAGCACTTAAAGAGGTTAATGCCTTATTCCAGGTTATCCAACAGAGCCAAGAATAATTTATGTCTTAAAGCTCAAGATCAGCAGTTAATCCACTACCTCTCTGCTATCTGAGAGGTTACAGTGAACAGACATTAACAGGTATTTTTGGAAACACATTATGAGTTCTAAGGACTATAATATAGTCTACAATTCTGGAATTATATGCTGGAATATACAACACGTTTTCAAATGGAAAATGATTGTGTTTTGTATAAAGCAACAGAGTCACATTTTAATTTACTTTATTTTAAATCTAGGGAGAGTGCGAACACAGTCTCCCACTACCACAAATCATGCAGTTGAGTTTCCCACATTTGGGGGAAATCGCAGGGGTCAGCACATCTGGAGTGCAATGGATAAGCCTCGCTCTGGGAAAACCACCTTCATGATCATGGAATTTCCCCTGCCAGGTAAGTATTAGAATCACATTTTAAAATTACAGGTTGCAAACTCTTCTTTCTTGGATCTGACTACCTCACCTTATTAGATATAGAGCAACTCCCACCAGCCATCTACCCTCAGTTGCAGGGTAATTCAAAGCCCGGCCTATGGTGGCTCAAGCCTATCATTCTAGAGCTCTGAGAGGTGGAGGTGGGTAGATTGCTTAAGCTTAGAAATTCAAGACCAGCTGAGCAAGAGTGAGACCCCGTCTCTACTAAAAATAGAAAAACTAGCTGCACATTGTGACAGGCACAAATAGTCTCAGCTACTTGGGAGGCTGAGGAAAGAGGATCA
>NW_003852433.1:3733695-3734220 GCF_000181295.1 Otolemur garnettii | reverse complement strand
AAAAAATCACTACCCCTGAAATCTCACTATAACAGGTTACAGGTCTGTGAGCTTAACAAACGTTTTCAGTCCTTTGCTGGCAATCTTATTACAGGTCACATTAATAGGGCAGATGATTGGCAGCCTGTGACCAGGTCTGGCCCACCCAGAGTTTACCTCTGGGAATTTTGTTTTCAGGTTGGGGGAGGGAGCAACTAGAGAAAGCTTATCTAGTGCCCATCACTATGACACTTTCCTGCTTTGTGGACTCCATCTCTGCCTGTGACCAGTGATCAAATTTGACACTTACTTAGACATATAAAGATGTAGATACTCTTTTGTTCCACTTAGCCTGCTGGGAACTGTCACATTTCTTGGCTACCAAATATCTAAAGGTAGAAGAAAGGATGAGATTAATGATAAAGAAGAATCTAGGGATGCCTTTAAAATATATTTTTCACTTTCTCTATGTCATACAGAGTTAAAGACATTATCTTATTTAATACTCATTCTCATTTGGAAACTGAGGTCCTGAAAAGTTTAGCA
>NW_003852433.1:3731921-3733454 GCF_000181295.1 Otolemur garnettii | reverse complement strand
GTGCCTTGAGCCCACAGGTCACAGTGACTGTTCTTACAAGGTCTGAAGATGGATAAATGGAAGACGAATGGTCTTTCTCCCAGGGTTCTCAGAAGCAAATGTAATTATCCTTCCTCCTCCATTCCTACAGTTAATCTCTTATCCCCTCTGTTCACTAATAAGAGTTTGGAAGGCCAGGAGTGGTGGCTCATGCCTGCAATCCTAACACTCAGGGAGGCTGAGGTGGGTGAATTGCCTGAGCTCAGGAGTTTGAGACCAGCCTGAGCAAAAGCCAGACCTCTGTGTCACCAGCACTGCACGCAGGAAACAGCGAGTATGAGGATTGAAAGAGGTGAGGCTCACCAGAGGTGCCAGGACACGCCTTGAGCTACCTCCGTAGGGGCTATTTATTAAAACGATATACAACAGGTGTTGGGAGTGCCCAGCAATCACATATAAGGGCTACGCATTTAAGGATCACTATGTGCTCTTTTCCCACAAGCTCGAATCCCACCCCGAAGCATTACCTGCTTACTAACAGGTGACTGATCTCATCTCATTAGAGCACTAAATTACCTGAGGGCTTGTCTCCAGGTTGCAAAACATCTCTAGGCCAGCCAGGAGACTGTCCTGCTTTCAGCATTTCCCTCAAGAACTGATGACTGTTCTTATAAGCATGGTGTTCATTCTCCTACAGACCCCATCTCTTAAAAAAAAAAAACAAACCTGGGCATTGTGGTGGGCACCTATAGTTCCAGCTATGTGGGAGGCACTTGAGCCCAGGAATTTGAGGTTGCTGTGAGCTATAATGCCATGGCACTCTACCAAGGGCAACAAAGTGAGATACTATCTCAGAAAAAAAAGTTTGGTCTATATTCTACTCAGCTGATTCTTCGAACCACATAAATCCTACATGTTTTCATTAAAAAAAAAAAATTACGAGAGAAGAGAAAAAAATGCTGCTTGCTGTCTTTCCCCCACGTGAATATCAGATTTGCTCAGTTAGCTATAAAGAAAAGAGAAGATTTTTTTCACTCTGTCCTCTCACCGTCTAAAAGCGAGTATTTTCCTTTTGTTAATGCCAAGTCCCTAGACTATTCTCAGGAAATCCAGTTCTAGGAGCCAGATCATACATAGACTCACAGCATTGCCTGACAGGGGAAGGATTCAGCTGTTGCCATTCTGGAGTCCCAGGGTATGTGTCTGGGAAGGTTGAATTTGAGTGAATTCAGTTCTTCAGATAAATAGTTATTGAAATTAATCATGAAACATTTTTCAAAATTAGATGTACTATCCAGAAGCAAAATAATCAAAACCAATGCAAGATCCTGGAACAGAAAAAGATCATTAAAGGAAAACCTGTGAAATACAAATAAAAATTAAGACCCGGCAAAGTGGCTAATGCCTATAATCCTAGCAATCCGAGTCTTGGCGTCATAACTCAGTGGTTAGGGTGCCAGCCACATACAAAAGAACTGGAGGGTTCCAACTGGGCCTGAGCCTTCTCAACAATAATGACAATTACAACAAAAAATAGCCCAGCATTGTGGCGGG
>NW_003852433.1:3727212-3728396 GCF_000181295.1 Otolemur garnettii | reverse complement strand
TTCAGCACCCATAGCACAGTGGTTATGGTGCCAGCCACATACACCAAGGCTGGTGGTTCAAACCTGGCCTGGCAGCTAAACAACAATGACAACGGCAACCAAAACATAGCCAGGCGTCGGGGTGGATGCCTGTAGTTCCAGCTACTTGGGAGGCTGAGGCACGAGAATCACTTAAGCCCAAGAGTTTGAGGTTGCGATGAGCTGTGAAGCCATGGCATTCTACTAAGGGTGACATCGTGTGACTCTGTCTCAAAAAAAAAAGAAAAAGAAAACCAATCTATTTAGTCAATAAACAGAGGGATACAAAGATGAGTCAGATGTAGTTCCTGCCTTTAAGGAACTTACAGTCTAATATGGAAATACAGACAGGTGAATTGAACCATCAGGTGCAGATTAATGTCTGACCAGACTTTATTTATTTATTTATTTATTTAGAGATAGAATTTCACTTTGTCACCCTTGGTAGAGTAACATGGCATCATAGCTCACAGCAACCTCAAACTCTCGGGCTTAAGTGATTCTCTTGCCTCAGCCTCCCAAGTTGCCTGCCACAACGCCCGACTATTTTTTTTTGGCCAGGGCTGTTTGAACCCACCACCTCCGGCATATGGGGCTGGTGCCCTACTCCTTGAGCCACCCACACCCAGCTATATTTTAGAGATGGATCTCACTCTGGCTGAGGCTGGTCTCGAACCTGTGAACTAAGGCAATCCACCTGCCTTGGCCTCCCAGAGTTCTAGAAATATAGGTGTCAGCCACCGCGCCTGGCTGACTGTATTTTAGAGCAGAGAATCTCAAAGGAGGAGATTTTGGCGTCCAGGGAACATTGGGCAATGTCAGAAGACAATTTTGGTTGTCACAATGGTTGGAGGAAGTGCTACTGGCTAGTGGGTAGAGAACAGGAATCCTGCTAAACATCTACAAGACACAGGACACCCCCCGCCACACACAAAGAATTGTCCAGTCCTAATTATCAATAATACTGAAGTTGAGAAACTGGTTTAGGCAGAGAGGAGAAATTGAGTGCAAGAGGAAAAGTACATTCCAGGAAAACAGCAAGACTGGAGCAAGGGATAGACAGACAGCCCAGAGAAGTAATCTGTAGCCGTAAGCTGGTTATTTCTTCCCTTTAAACCCAAATTTTCCAATCCACAAAATAGTTTTGTTTTGTTTTGTTTTGTTTT
>NW_003852433.1:3716241-3726021 GCF_000181295.1 Otolemur garnettii | reverse complement strand
CAGGCACTGCCCAGTATTTATAGTTCTTACACAACTTGACATCAGTCTAGGGCTAGAAGATGGCCACACCATGATGCCATCCAGAACCCAGATCCCTTCTCTCTTTCCCTTCTGACATTCTTGGCATATGACTTCCTTCCTCATGCCTGGAAGGTGGCTGCTGAACCTTCTCAGTCTTTCCAAGCATGAAGATGGGAGAAAGGCGGGGAAAGGACAACAGGCAAAAGGTGAAAGGCTCCCTGAGTCAAGTATTCTCCTTTTTGGGGGGGGGGTGGCTAGGGCTGGGTTTGAACCCACCACCTCCGGTATATGGGGCTGGCACCCTACTCCTTGAGCCACAGGCACCACCCCAAGTCTTCTCCATTTAACAAACTTTTCTGGAATCCTCCATGCCGAGATCTTTCACTTATTCATTGGTATGAACTGCAGCACAGAGCTATTCATAGCTTCTGGGGAATGTGAAAGCTGAGTATTTTCAAGTGGGCACCTTGAACAAAATTGATTTCTTTTAAAAAGGAAGAAAAATAGAAGAGATGGTGGGTAGATAACTAGAAATTTTATCTTAGTGCTTTAAAACCAGAACATTCCAGGCTTCTATAATGAGCCTGAGATAGATTAACCTAAAGTTGAATTCTAATTTCAAGAGAATGGTATTATATAACAATCTTCTAGGGCAGTTTAAAAGTTGTGCTATTATTTAAAGCATATTGCAGGCAATCTAACTGTTCAATAGTCACTCAAAAAACATTTACTGAGGAGAAATATATTTAAAAAATAGTAAAAAACAGAAGAGCAAAGGAAGTGTAAACATGGCTTCTGTTTCTAATGAGCTGGTTGAAATTAAATTGGAAAAAACATAAAACATAAATAAATGAAATAGTGAGCAATGATGAAAAGAGTTAACTAATATGAAGCTAATCTAATTCATGCCCACAGAGGAGAAAAACTCATTTCAATTCAAGTTGGAGGAGGGGGAAGGAGGGGAAAGAAGAGAGGAGAGGGGATTGGTGTGCTCCTACTTAATCGGCGCAAGGCGCAAGTGTGTGGCACACATTCTGGGTGCAGAACACAACTACAAGAAGGACTCTACCTACCAAATTCAAATACTGTGACTTGGTTGTTTGTACCCTCACATTAATCTGAGATTAAAAATTAAAAAGAAGAATTAAATGATAGTCTAGAAGAGCAATATGTGAAATCAGAAGGGTGCTGGTGGGAATGTAAACTGGTATAACCACATTGGAAAGCTAGTAGTTTCTTTTTTTAATTTTTTTTTGAGACAGAGCCTCAAGCTGAGCCCCTGGGTAGAGTGCCATGGCATTACAGCTCACAGCAACCTCCAACTCCTGGGCTCAAGCGAGTCTCCTGCCTCAGCCTCCCAAGTAGCTGGGACCACAGGCGCCCGCCACAACGCCCAGCCATTTTTTGGTTGCAGCCATTATTGTTGTTTGGCGGGTCCAGGCTGGATTCGAACCCGCCACCTTAGGTGTATGTGGCTGGCGCCTTAGCGGCTTGAGCCACAGGCGCTGAGCCAGAAAGCTAGTAGTTTCTAAAAAATTTAAACATAAAAGAAAAAATGAGGGCAGCACCTGTGGCTCAGTGGGTAGGATGCCAGCCCCCATATGCTGAGGGTGGCAAGTTCAAACCCGGCCCCAGCCAAAATGCAACAAAAAAATAGCCAGGCGTTGCAGTGGGTGCCTCTAGTCCCAGCTACTTGTGAGGCTGAGGCAAGAGAATTGCCTAAGCCCAAGAGCCGGAGGTTACTGTGAGCTGTGACGCCATGGCACTCTACCAAGGGCAACAAAGTAAGACTCTGTCTCTAAAAAAAAAAAAAGCTCGTTAATTGTGCTATTCAAATTTTTTCTGTCTACTCCCTCTATTGGTGCTGAGAGAGGCATATTCATTTTCCATTGTACTTGTGAATCGGTCATTTTCACCCTTTATTATTAGTCTTTTGTGCATTTCATAATTATGCTACTATTTTCATAAAGATGTGTGTTGTTAACTTGTTCCTTTAATTAACACGAAACACCATTTTTTTTGTCCTTTTGAATGGCTTTACCTTAAACTCTGTTTCGTTTGATATTAATATTGCTACAGGCTGGGCACAGTGGCTCACATCTATAATCCTAGCACTTTTGAGGGGCCAAGGTGGAAGATTTGCTTGAGGTCAGGAGTTCCCCCATCTCTACTAAAAATAGAAAAAAATTAGTCAGGCCTTGTAGAAGGCGCCTGTGGTTCTGGCTATTCAAGGTTGAAGCAGGAGAATTGTTTGAGCCAGAAGTTGGAGTTTGTTGTAAACTAGGCCAGGTCTCCCTGTTGTTCATACTGGTCTCAAACACTTAGCGTCAAGGCAATCCTCCTGCCTTGGTCTCCTGAAGTGCTGGGATTATATTGGTGAACCACCCTGCCTGGCCCTACATATGCTTTGTAAATACTTGCTTGGCAAGCCATTTTCCATTGTTAGACTGTTTTGTTTTTTGTGTATCTCTTTATAAACAGTATATAGCTGGATTTTTTTTTCTCTCAGTCTTTTCTAAGAAGAGAATATAATCCATTCATATTTACTTTTAGTTATTTATATGTTTGGACTTATTCTTACCATGTTATTTCATATTTCCTTTTTTTTTTTTTTGCAGTTTTTGGCCAGGGCTGGGTTTGAACCCACCACCTCCAGCATATGGGACCGGTGCCCTACTCCTTTGAGCCACAGGTGCCACCCTTCATATTTCCTATTTATTATATTTCTTGTGTTTTCTCCAAATATTTTTCTGGAAGAATTTTTTTGTTGTATTCTGTCTATTCCTCTCACTGTCTCACTCTTCTGTATTCTCTCTCTCTCTCTCTCTCTCTCTTCTGATGTTTTAGTTCTATTCATCTATTACAGTGCTCTTAAAATGTTTTTGTTCATATAGTCCCTAAAATAATTTAGTAAAGCCATATATCCTTGACAAACTTTGCTTGGCCAAATCAGGCCTTTAAATTTTCTCCTAGGCACATCTGTGTACTTCCTTATCAAATCTAGTCTCAGCAAGGAACCCTGCTAAGTCAGTTTAGCAGCAACCTTCACTGTCCATATCTGATCAGGTTTCTTATACTCCAACACCCCTCAGGTGATGTTTGATCACTCTGTCCTGTCTTCAGCAAGAATCCTGTTAGGTCAGTTTAACCAGAATCCCCCTTACTCCTGCTGTTTCCTTTTAGTAATTTTCCACCCAAGGACACCCACCCGTGCTCCTTGGCTGTTACAAAGTCCCACTTACCCATGCTGCATTTGGAGTAGAGCCCACTCTCTCTCCTATATTGCAAAATCCCATTGCCGGGTCCCTATGCCTATTTTCATGGTCCTGAATAAAGTCTTCTTTACCATGCTTTAATATGTGTCATTAAATCATTTTTTATTTAACACCTCTTACACATTTTTTTCTTTTTCTGAGACAGGGTCTTGCTTTGTCACCAAGCTGGAGTATGATGGTGTCATCATAGCTCACTGCAACCTGGACTCCCAGGCTAAAGTGATCTTCCTGCTTCAGCCTCCCAAGTAGCTGAGACTGGCGAATTTTACATTTTTTACTGCATCTCATTATGTCTCCCAAATTGGTCTTGAACTCCTGGCTTCAAGTGATCCTCCTGCCTTGGCTTCCCAAAGTGCTAGGATTACAGGCATGAGCCACCAAGCCTAGCCATGATGATAATTTTATTAGTTAAAATAAAAATGTGAAAGGGGTTGGCCAGGTGTGGTAGCCATCAATTCACAGAGACAAAAGGTAGAACAGAATTACTAAGGCTGAAAAAAAAAAAAAGAATTACTAAGGCTGGGGTAAAGGGAAATTGGGGGGGTTTGTTTAATGGGTATAGAGTTTCTGTTTGGGATGACGAAAATATTTTAAAGGTAGATAGTAGTGATGATTGCAGAACAATGTGAATGTAATGAATGAATTAATCTACTGAATTTTACACCTAAAAATGATAAAAATGACAAGTTTTTTTATTTCTTATTTTTTAGACAAGAGTCTCACTCATGAGTGGTATAGTGTCACCGCTCACAGCAACCTCCAGCTCTTGGGCTTAGGCGATTCTCTTGCCTCAGCCTCCCAAGTAGCTGGGACTACAGGTGCCCATCATAATGCCCGGCTATTTTTTGTTGCCTATTTTTTGTTGTTTGGCTGGGGCTGGGTTTGAACTTGCCACCCTTGGTATATAAGGCTGGCACCCTACTCACTGAGCCACAGGTTTAAGTTTTTGGTTTTTTTTTTTGAACCTCTGAGGCATTTTATTATAAAAAATTGGCACTCATATACATAAACTACTATGAACTCAAAATTTATTGTTAAGTTTACTTCATTTTTTTTTTTTTTTTTTGGAGACAGAGCCTCAAGCTGTCCCCCTGGGTAGAGTGCCGTGGCATTACAGCTCACAGCAACCTCCAACTCCTGGGCTCAAGCGAGTCTCCTGCCTCCGCCTCCCAAGTAGCTGGGACCACAGGCGCCCACCACAACGCCCGGCTATTTTTTGGTTGCAGCCATCATTGTTGTTTGGCGGGTCTGGGCTTGGGATTTGAACCCGCCACCTTAGGTGTACGTGGCTGGCGCCTTAGCCGGTTGAGCTATAGGCGCCGAGCCAGTCTACTTCATTTTTTTAGCTTGACCTTCTAGTAAATCTTTAGCTTCATTGATTTTGGCTGCTACAGAAAGAGATCCTCCTTTGTCTGGGTGATTTAAAAGCATAATTCTTCTATAAGCATCTCTTATTTTCCTCTTATTGGCAGTAGGGCTTACACCTAGTATTAATGCTGCTTCCTGTTTTGTCATTTTGGGTTCAAACCCACCTCTGTAATCCACTAAGGCGGATTTGGGCAGACTCTGAAAAACTTGTTTTACTTGAGGCTGCATATGCTTCATGGCTTGCAAAATGTAACGACCTGGAAATCCGGCAGCAGCAATCAATGGTTTGTCCAAATGCTACCACTGTACTGGCCATGGCTCTGGCTCAGCTCCCCCGCCTCCATCGGGAGCGCGGATCATCCCAGCCAAAAGGTCGTGGCCCCTAACTGCGTGCCTTTACTGGAGAGCAACGCAGCTGCAGGCAGCACTGGAACTGGCGCCCTACGAACTACCATAATAGAAACCACCCGCCCTACAATTTTTATGTTATGTATATACTATCACAATAAAAGAGGGAGGCTCGGCGCCCATAGCTCAGTGGTTAGGCCGCTGGCCACATGCACTGGGGCTGGCTGATTCGAACCTGGCCTGGGCCTGCTATCAACAATGACAATGACAACAACAACAAAAAATAGATGGGTGTTGTGGTGGGTGCTTGTAGTTAAGCCCAAGAGTTTGAGGTTACTGTTAGCTGTGATGCCATAGCCCTCTACCGAGGGTGACATAATGAGACTCTCTCAAAAAAATAAAAAATAAAAAAAAGAGAGAGCTACCATTGGTCAAGTCTGAGATAGTCTGCAAATCAAAATAAATAATATAGCAATAGATTTTAACTCATGGAGTAATACCATGAGTTGATACTAACATTAATAAATAAACAAGAAGGGAAAGTTCTACACTATAGTAGAATTCCAAGTAATAAATGCAGGATGATAGAATTAGAACATCATGATTTGGAAATCCTTAGGTAAGACTCACCAATAGATTCTAAAACTGGTGGGTGAAAGTCTAATGAGGAACAGGATGGTTACATATCTCAAAATTTTTATTATTAGTAAGTACAACACACACGCACAAAATAAGTACAATACTTACTAATTAACTTCACAGTGGAGAAACTTGGCAGGCCCCATCTTAACCAACTGCTAAAAGTTAACTTGGTCAGTCATAGGACAAATAGACATCATGTGGCTCCTGATAGGATGTGCCAAGAAGAGCACAGCATCACTTCTGTGTTATTCCTGTCCCCCAAAACATAAACCATGAGGCTTGGCACCTGGGGGTCAGTGGTTAGGGCACAGGCCACATACTTGGGGGCTGGAGGGTTTGAACTCTGCCCAGACCTGCTAAACAGCGACAACTACAAGAAAAAATAGCCAGGCATTGTGGCGAGCACCTGTAGTCTCAGCTACTTGGGAGGCTGAGGCAAGAGGACCACCTAAGCCCCAGTGTTTGAGGTTGCTGTGAGCTATGACCCCATGGTACAGTACCCAGGGTGACAAAGTAAGACTCTGTCTCAAAAAAAAAAGAAAGAAAGAAAACGATCAGTGTATTATTCATATATTTTTTCATACTAAGTCTTCAAATCCTGTGTGTATTTCATAGTTGCATAAAATTTAACATCTTAACCCTTTCTACTTAATAGTACACTCAAACTGCTGCACAATCATGCAGACTTTTTAATTCAGACGAGTCATATTTCAAGCGTTCAATAGCCACATGTGGCTAGTAGCAACCGTAGTAGTACAGTCCTTGAATTTTAGTTTCAGTTTTTTTGTTTTTTTCCTCTTTTCACATCGATATTTTTTAGACTTACTGTTTCTCTCATTTATTTGCTCATCATTGCTGCTTGCATTTCACAAAGTCTGAGAACTTTGTATTTTATGTTTATGGACAGCTCTTATCACAGGTGCCTAGTAAATGTTTTAAAACATTAATGACATCTGATGCAAGAATTATCAGAGAGAGGATATGAAACTGTTCAAGGGTTTGGAATTGAGTGTTCAAGATTTCATGGACAGTAGTCCGCAGTGGGTCAAATTACTATTTTTAGTATGATTTAAAACAATTTTAGGCTCAGAGCCTGTGGCTCAGGTAGCTAAGGCGCCAGCCACATACACCTGAATTGGCGGGTTTGAATATAGCCTGGGCTCGCCAAACTACAAAAAAAATAGCTGGGTGTTGTGACGGGCGCCTGTAGTCCCATCTACTTGGGAGGCTGAGGCAAGAGAATCGCTTAAGCCCAGGAGTTGGAGGCTGCTGTGAGCTGTGACACCACGGCACTCTACCCAGGGCGACAGCTTGAGGCTCTGTCTCAAAAAAAAAAAAAAACCAAAAAAAAAAAAACAGTTTTAAATCAGTTTTCAAAAAGATAAAAGTCTTGAGAAAAAAAGCTGGGGGAGTGAATTTCAGCATTATGTACCTATCCCATTAACTGAGACCAAAGTGCAATTCACCCACTTTTTCTCCTCTGATCCAGCATTTTGTACCAACTTCATATAGCTACTCATTCACACTCTGCTATACTCCAAGGGGCCTCAGGCATTTCCTTTTTTGCCTAAATGGTTTGAATTTCTCTTAATTTCTCTGGGATTTCTCACACAGTACCAGACATTCTCTTGGCATTAATTACATTAGCTTAATAAACAAAAGGTTGCATGATGGTGATATGACTTTTCTGAGCCTCTTATAACTTTCCAAGGTCTTTAATATAAACCTGTAGGTTTCAACAAAAAGATACCTCCCAAATTGTCTGAGAGGCCAGGAGTGCCTCTTCCCACATCTGGAGGAACTTGAGCACCCAGGTATTCCAAAGCTAATCAGAATTTAAAAGGAGACAAGTTACTTTGTCCTGTAGAAACTTGGATCACTCCCACCTCTTTTCCAGCTCTCAGAAACATCCTGTGCTCAGGTTGCCCTGTGTAGGGCTAGGCAGATTTAAATAATGGTTGATTTCTCTCTGCCAACCTGGAGAAAGGAAACACGTATTAGGAGACTCATGGCCCAGTCCTGGGAAAATGTGAAACTGTGTCTCTCTAAATGACCTAGATATCAAGAGAAGTAATTGCTTTTAGTTCTTTTTTCCCATCTTGTTCCTTCCCCTCCAAAATATATAATTGATCAGCTAGTCTGATTTAACACTGAGGAATTACTTAGAAATTGGGCGGCGCCTGTGGCTCAGTGGGTGGGGCGCCAGCCCCATATACCGAGGGTGGCAGGTTCAAACCCGGCCCGGCAAAACTGCAACAAAGATAGCCGGGCGTTATGGTGGGTGCCCGTAGTCCCAGCTACTAGAGAGGCTGAGGCAACAGAATCGCTTAAGCCCAGGAGTTGGAGGTTGCTGAGAGCTGGGACGCCACAGTACTCTACCGAAGGCCATAAAGTGAGACTCTATCTCTACCAAAAAAAAAAAAAGTATTTAGGAATCTGCTATCTTCAATCTAACTAATCTTTGCATCCCTAGAATCTGGAATAGTGCTGAGCCCAGATAAGAAAGCACCATTTGTTAAAGAAAGTACTGTTTTGTAATTCTAGGGAATTTAACATTTTGTTCTCTGCCTCAAAAAAGTGGACATTTTTTTTCAATTTCACATGGGACCAAAAATTTAAGAAAACAGGAAAGAAAAAAAGCGTTTCCCCAGGTCTCCATATGGTTATGCATGTCTCCAAACTGCTCCCTGTGGATGTCTGGAGGCCTCTTCTTGCAGGGAGCGAGGAGCTGAGGAGAGCCTAGTCCTCCTTGCACCACAAAGGCCAAGCTGTAAAATCTCTTGGTCTACGTTTGTACACGCGACACTTTCCATTAAAATAACAATAATGATAATATGTACACACAGAACAAAGTGTATAAATAAAAAAATTAAACATGTATTCCCATCACCGGGTCATAACACCTCTTGTGCTTTCACTATTGCTACACGTAGTTTCAAAACGAGATCTCCTATCCTCAAGACTAGTATTTCGCAGAATTGCTTTCCAGGCTTTTTTCTATCCCAAGGACGGATTTGCCTTCTATCTTGGCTTTCCGCTCCACTTGGGGCCCCGAAGTGACGGCCGAGAGAAAATGTTGCCAGGCTGAGGTAATAATCTGTTAGTTCTCACAAAAACTCGTCAGTCTGGAAATCTGTTTGGAATTAAATTCTGTCACTCCGGGTGAAAAAGAGTCAGCCTAAGGAGGGAAAATCCGTTAGTTGAGGAAACTCTCCGCTTCGGTCCGGGCTCCTCCAGATTCCCCAGCGCTAGGCTCCTGGGCCTCCCTGTCCAGGAAGGCGGCCTCCACGCGGGCGCCCTAGCCACACCCCCGTCGTGACGGTCGGACCAATGGGCGCCGAGCTCAGCCGTGCGTCACAAGGCGCTGGCCAACCGCGGAGGGCCACGTCCGTAGAAAGGCTGGGCGCGGCGCGGCTGGCCGCTGGACAGCGGCGGCTGGCAGTGGCGTAGACAGTCTCGGGCCATGGTGGTGGTGGCAGCCGCGCCGGGCCCGGCCGACGGGGCCCCCAAAGTCCTACTTCTGTCCAGTCAGCCCGCCGCCGCCGCCGGAGCCCCGGTCGGCCGGGCCCTGCCGCTCATGGTGCCGGCCCAGAGAGGGGCCAGCCCGGAGGCTGTGAGCGGAGGGCCGCCCCAGGCGCGCAAGAGACAGCGCCTCACGCATTTGAGCCCCGAAGAGAAGGCGCTGAGGAGGTGGGCAAGGGGCTAGAGTCGGGGGCCGTATCTAAAGCCTGGGCTGGGGTTGGAAGCGGGGGTCGGGCCCTGAAAACGCTTTTGGCCTGGCCAGTGCCGTGCCAGCGTGGCGTGGGGCGGGGTCAGGAAGCCTCGCTGACCGGATCTGCCCTGCTGCGTGGAATCCAGGGCCTCCCAGGCCTTTTCCTTTTGCTTTCCTCCGGCCTCATTAGAAGCGACTAGAGCTGGGGAGGCGGGCAGCTGGGCTCCAGGCCCTCTTGCTATGTGACCACAGACCAGTGGCTAATCCTCTCTGATCTCGGGCTCGGACTGTAAGATTAGCCTCTTCTTGATTTACTTTTTTTTTGTTTTTTTTGAGGGTTTGGGATGTGAAGCTGAGGCTGGGGGCTCTGTAAGATTCACTGGTCAGGCTCAGTCTCTGCAGGTTTTTTTTTTT
>NW_003852433.1:3699041-3715059 GCF_000181295.1 Otolemur garnettii | reverse complement strand
ATTAAACCAATCTACTTATCAAATAAGTAGTTGGGAAAATAGTGAAGCTTGAGAGAAGTGATTGATCCTTTGGTATTTGGTGTAGATCTCAGAATTGGTGAATTCAATAATGTTTAGCAAGTCTGGGCCAAAAAATTAGCAAGGGCAGATAGAAAATCATTGCTTAAACTTTACACATTCTTCCTGGTTTGACCAAAAGTTCACCAAAGGTTCCCTTCCCCTTATAAATCCATCTGTTATCTAATCTTAAATTGTTGGCAGTTACACTTCTTTATTATATAAGGATTATCTATACTGTTCTTTTTAAAGTCTGAATCATGGCTGGGCATGGTGGCTGATGCCTGTAATCCTAACACTCTGGAAGGCTGAGGAGAGGCAGGTGGATCTCGTGAGCTCAGGAGTTTGAGACAAGCCTAAGCAAGAGTGAGGCCCTGTCTCTACTAAAAATGGAAAAACTAGCCAGGCATTATGGCCAGCCTATAGTTTCATCTACTTAGGAGAATGAGGCAAGAGTTTGAGGTGCTCAAACGCAAGAGCAACTTGACTTGCTTCAACTCAAAGAGTTTGAGTTGCTGTGAGCTATGGTGCCATGGCAGTCAACCCAGAAAACAAAGTTTGAAATCATTAGCTGGTTCTTAAAGGAAACTTGAATTGCTTTTATTGTCTTCCCCAGATTCCCTTCTTTCTCTCAATCCCATTAAAAAAAAAAAAAAGAAGAAGAAACAAGAGTAATTCCAGAGCAGGGTTTTTAAAAATTTTATTTTTGTTTTTATAGTCCACCAGTTTTATTACCTACTAGTTCAAGATAGTTTTTGAAAACATCGTATCTAAATTAAAGCCACATATCACCCTTTTCTGAATTCTGTATTAGTAGTCAGAGGCATTGTGTTATTCTTGACTCCATGAAATGGCACTTCTTAGTTTATTTTCCATAATTAGGGCCAAGCCTTCTAATACCAGTTATGAACTGCATAAACATATCATTTTCTAAAAGCTCAATAATGAAGGGAAATCAATTGTAGTGAAACTTGATCAGATAAATTTTTCCCTAACCACTAAACTACAGGGAATTCAAGTGATTCTTAAGTGAAAGAATTAGATGTTTTAATAGCTTCCTATGAACTATCTTCCAGAACCAAAAACTTATGCTAGAAAATCAGCTTTTAAGAGAGAAAACTCATGGCCTTGTAGTTGAGAACCAGGAGTTAAGACAGCGCTTGGGAATGGATGCCCTGGTTACTGAAGAGGAGACAGAAACCAAGGTAAATCATCTCTTTTATGTGGTGCTGCATGTGAGAACTGCTTCCAAGTGACATGACCCATGATTATTTTTACAGACTTGGACTTCTTTTTATTTTTATTTCAAACTAATATGAGGGTACAAATGATTAGGTTACAATGTTTGCATTTGTTAGGGAAGGTCCCTGTTATAGTTGCCTCCTGCACCCAGCAGGTGTGCCATACCCTTACATTATGCCCATTAGGTGGGAGCACACAAGTCCTCCTACCCCCATCTTTCCCTCCTCCTCCCTCAGATGTGGATTTCTGATCAAAAGTCTTGTAGTGAATAATACTAAGTTATGATAATTAAAACAAGTTCTGGGCACCAGCCCCATATACTGAGTGGGGGGGGCCTCGAATCCAGCCATGGCCAAATTGCAAAAAAAATAGCCGGGTGTTATGGCGGGCGCCTGTAGTCCCAGCTATTCTGGAGGCTGACCCAAGAGAATCGCCTAAGCCCAAGAGCTGGAGGTTGCTGTGAGCTGTGATGTCACAGCACTCTACCAAGGGAGATAAAGTCAAACTCTGTCTCTTAAAAAAAAAAAAAAAAGTTCCATGGTTAAATGCCACTAGTCAACAAGATGTATAATGTAAGCATCAAGGAAAACAAGACTAAGAAAGCCAGTCAAATCAGAGTTTGCTAC
Source organism: Otolemur garnettii (assembly GCF_000181295.1). Classification (NCBI taxonomy): domain Eukaryota; kingdom Metazoa; phylum Chordata; class Mammalia; order Primates; family Galagidae; genus Otolemur; species Otolemur garnettii. The sequence continues at coordinate 3,713,134 of NW_003852433.1, read as the reverse complement.
TAAAATTATAGTAGTCCTTTGATGAATATGAATAAGGAATAATTCATTGTGATAGTGATACTTCTCTGATAATAGAAGGGTGATACATTGATTTGATACTATGCATTGTAGCAAATTCAATGACAACACATAAGTGGTCTAAGATTAACAATAGGGTAGTTTTATTCTGTGAAGGTAATATTCAGGAAGAATTCAGAAAGATTCTAGGCCTAAATAGTTATACAACTTTATCACTTATGAACATTATTGAGAATATAATTATTATTTGTCAGTTCTGCCTGAACCTTTGCTTGGGAAAAAAAAAAATGTTTCATTTGCATAGAAAATCACAACTTAGTAGTCTTACTCCCCTTTTTTCATCCTTTGAAGACTTAAGAAAATGGAATTTAAAATGGCTGTAAATTTCTGCATGTTTAAATTTTAAAAAGTGGCTCTAAAGTTTTAAATAGTTTTCTATTTAAAGTTGAGAATCATGGCTGTCTGGCAGGCATCCCTGGGGTCTTGCAGCTTTGATATTCCCACTTTGATATTTCCTCCCAGGGGAATGGAGTGAGGCCAGTGGCCGGGTCTGCTGAGTCCGCAGCACTCAGACTACGTGCACCTCTGCAGCAGGTGCAGGCCCAGTTGTCACCCCTCCAGAACATCTCCCCATGGATTCTGATGGTGTTGACTCTTCAGACTCAGAGGTAAGAATCATTTTGACTTATTAAAGAGCTATACATATAACAACTTACTTCCATCTATTTGATGCCTGACATCTCTAACCAGACAGGTGAAGGCAGAAGTTAATTTTCGTGTGATTAGAATGTTGACTATCTCTCCAGGTGATTTAGGACGTGGAATGAGGTGGAGACAAGTGGGTCTCTGGATTATGAGGCCATCTTATAGCATAATGCTTGAATTTCATTATGGAACCTAGTATTAAGGGTTCTAGGTAGATTCTCAAGTGTATCCTTTTGATTTATTTATTGAGAGTATCTCAACTCTGTTGCCCAGGCTAGAGTACAGTAGCATCATCATAGCTCACTGCAACATTACATGCCTGCGCTCAAGCCATCCTCTAGTTTCAACTTCTTGAGTACAGATGGGCACCACTATGCCTGGCTAATTTTTCTTCTTAACTTTTGTAGCCATAGGGTCTTGCTATATTGCTAAGGTTGGTCTTGAACTCCCGGCCTCAATCTTCTCTCCTTAAGTGCTAGGATTATAGGTGTGAACTACCACACCCAGACTTCCAAATGTATTTTTTTTTTTTTTTGAGACAGAGTCTCACCATGTTGCCCTCAGTAGAGTGCTGTGCCACCACAGCTTACAGTAACCTCAAACTCTTGGGCTTAAACGATTGGCTTGCCTCCGCCTCCCGAGTAACTGGGACTACAGGAGCCCACCACAATGCCCAGCTATTTTTTTGTTATAGTTGTCACTGTTGATTAGCAGGCCCAGGCCAGGTCCGAACCCACCAGCACTGGTGTATGTGGCTGGTGCCCTAACCACTGAGCTACAGGTGCCAAGGCTCAAATGTATTAACTAATAGTTGTCCTCCATTTTATTTTTGCCTCTTGTAGTCTGATATCCTGTTGGGCATTCTGGACAACCTGGACCCAGTCATGTTCTTCAAATGTCCTTCCCCAGAGTCTACCAGCCTGGAGGAGCTCCCAGAGGTCTACCCAGAAGGACCCAGTTCCTTACCAGCCTCCCTTTCTCTGTCAATGGGGACGTCATCAGCCAAGCTGGAAGCCATTAATGAACTAATTCGTTTTGACCACATATATACCAAGCCCTTAGTCTTAGAGATACCCTCTGAGACAGAGAGCCAAGCTAATGTGGTAGTGAAAATCGAGGAAGCACCTCCTACCCCCTCAGAGAATGATCACCCTGAATTGATTGTCTCAGTGAAGGAAGAACCTGTAGAAGATGACTTCATTCCAGAGCTGGGTATCTCAAATCTACTTTCATCCAGCCACTGCCTGAAGCCATCTTCCTGCCTACTGGATGCTTATAGTGACTGTGGATATGAGGGCTCCCCTTCCCCCTTCAGTGACATGTCCTCTCCGCTTGGTATAAACCATTCTTGGGAGGACACTTTTGCCAATGAACTCTTTCCCCAGCTGATTAGTGTTTAAGGAATGATCCAGTACTGTTGCTCTTTTTCTTTACTATTACACTGCCAGGAGGTGAGCAGAGAAGCCCATTTGTGCTTCATTCAAAAAGCCAAAGTAGAGTCCAGTCCTAGAGCTTTCTGCTGAAGTATTTGCTCAAACTTTACAGAGGATCTCAAGTATTGTCTTTTGTTCAAACTTTACAGATGACCCCAAGTATTGTCTTTTGACATCTGCCAGTACAGAGTATTCAGACATACTATTATAAATGAGCTATAGCTTTTGAAGTTGTACCTTTAAGGGTGGTACTTTGCCCTTAAGTACTTATGTAAGGGTCATTGCACAAGTGTCTGAAAGTAAACGTAGAATTTATGAAGGACCCTTTATCATTTCTCTTCCCCTTCTTGGCATCCCAGGCTTGCCTCCAATTTTAGGTCCTTTAGTTTGCTACAGCAAGCAGAGAGAACACCTGAGGGGGGGCTCTTCTTCCCTCATGTCCAGTTCAAGTAAAGATTAAGAATCTTTTGTAAAATTATGGAAATTTACTATGTAAATGCTTGATGGAATCTTTTCCTGCTAGTGTATCTTCTGAAGGTGCTTTCTCCATTTATTTAAAACTACCCATGCAATTAAAAAGTGCAATGCAACATTCTTGTTCTTTGATTTCTTCTAGGGCCATGAATCTTATTTTCTCTCTCAGCGGTTCTCAACCTGTGGGTCACAACCCCTTTGTAACAATGACAATACATTGCGGCATTGGGAAGGTTGAGAACCACTGCTCTAGATGTTTGAGTTTGCTTTGGAAGTAATTTACCCAACTAAAGTGAGCATGCCACAGTTTTTTCCTTTTTTGAGTATGCCACTTTTTTTTTGAGACTGTCACTTTGTCACGTTGGGTAGAGTGACCTGGTGTCAGAGTTCACAGCAACTTCAAACTCTGGGGCTTAAGTGAGCCTCTTGCCTCAGCTATCCAGAGTAGCTGGAACTATAGGCTCCAGCCACAACACTTAAAAAAAAAAGGTTTTCTTTTAGTGAAAAAAAATTTTTTTGGCTCCATGCCTATAGCTCAGTGGCTATGGTGCCAGCCACATACATCAGAGCACCAGAGCGGGCAGGTTCGAATTCAGTCTGGGCCAACTACAACCAAAAATAGCTGGGCATTGTGGCAGGTGCCTGTAGTCCCAGCTACTTGGGAGGCTGAGGCAAGAGAATGGCTTAAGCCCAAGAGTTTGAGGTTGCTGTGAGCTGTGATGCCATAGCACTCTACTGAGGTCTACATACTGAGACTCTGTCTCAAAAAAAAAAAAAAATTTTTTTTAGTAGAAAAGGGGTCTTGCTTTTACTCAGGCTGATCGAACTCAATTTACTTGACTTGGCCTCCCAGAGTGCCAGGATTACAGGTGTGAATCACCATGCCCAGCCAAGCATGCCAAAAGTGGCTGAAGGCTTTTCCACTTTAATTACTGCCTGCCATAAGTGATATAATCTACAGTTTCAGTAACAATTATCTTTCTGAGACAATTTCTTTAGCAAAATTGGCTAGTACACACCACAACCATTAAATGGCAGAATCAGAACCTTAACCCTTTTGCTACGCCATGTTATGTTTAAAGATGTGACATCAAGAATTTCTTAGGCTCAGTGCCTGTGGCTAAGGCACCAGCCACGTACACCTAAGGTGGTGGGTTCGAATCCAGCCTGGCCCACCAAAACAATGACAGCTGCAACCAAAAAAAAAAAAAATAGCTGGGTGTTGTGGCGGGCACCTGTGGTCCCAGCTACTTGGGAGGCTGAGGCAGGAGATTCGCTTGAGTCCAGGAGTTGGAGGTTGATGTGAACTGTGATGTCATAGCACTCTACCCGGGGGGGATAGCTTGAGGCTCTGTCTCAAACAAAAAAACCCCCAGAGGCTAGTGGATTGCCAATTTAGCATTTAAATGGTATGTTCCAAATTTACTAACACCACTTGTGCAGAAGTCAAAGTGAATGAGTAGACAAAAGGGGGCAGGATTCAGAGAACTGCAAGCAGCAAGGCAAAACCGGCTATAGTTTCAGCCAAGGTAAGGAAATGAGCTTGGTGTGGTCAGGTATGCCCATAAGCATACTTAAAGGTAAGCAGCCTCAGACCTGGTCACTGAAGCCAGAGCCCAATTCTAGTACTCAGCAATCCAAGCTTGCTTAGGCTCTGGGTTTCTGTACTGTAAATGTAAAGACCATCTTCAGCTGTCCCCAAGAGTGAAACCTTATTTCACCTGATTGTAACTGAAAATTTAAGTGCGAAGAATCCATTTAGGAATTATATGAACAAAGGTAAATGCCCATTAGCCTTTATCATAACAGCATAAGCATCCGAAAGCTGAAGCTCACATCATTTACATTGAATGACATCACATGAAAGCAGCAGCTGTACTAACAAGACAAGACATATGTAGCCTGTGTAAATTATCAGGGTTTTCATTTCCTGCACAGATGGATGAAAATTACTAAGCACTGTGCCCAGCCTTGAGAAAACACCTGGTATTCAGTGAACTGTTAGGAGAAAACACCTGGTATTCAGTGAAATGTTAGGACTAAAAATTGAGATCTTCCTGCAAAACCAAGGGAAGATTTCCATTATAGCAAGCTGTCTCATAATTGTTATTAAAGATGCAGGTGACAAGATGCCTGCACACCATTTCCCTGGGTCTTTAACATCAATCTATACCTGCCTCCTTGCTTTTCTACTAAATATGCTACTGGACCGGAAACAAAATAGGAACTGAACTCTAGGCAGAAGATAATACTGCCCACTCCAAGGATCATTTTAAGGCCTCAAATTCTTGCCTCCAAAGAATTCAATCTTTAGTCTTGTGGCTTCTAAAGTTCATCAAGGAGGCTCGGCGCCTGTGGCTCAAGTGGCTAAGGCGCCGGCCACATACACCCAAGGTGGCGGGTTCGAGTCCAGTCCGGGCCTGCCAAACAACAATGACATACAACCAAAAAATAGCCGGGCGTTGTGGCGGGTGCCTGTGGTCCCAGCTACTTGAGAGGCTGAGGCAGGAGACTAGCTTAAGCCCAGGAGTGGGAGGTTGCTGTGAGCTGAGATATCACAGCACTCTACCCAGGGGGACAGCTTGAGGCTCCTGTCTCAAAAAAAAAAAAAAAGTTCATCAAGGAAGAGGAAGACTGGTTTACCACCAGCTGCTGAGACAGTATCACAACACTGTCTTGCTGGAGCTGTAGTCTGAACAAGATTCTAATTTCATTTACCTTATCTCTCAATTACCACTTGGTAGTCAGAAGAACCAGGAAATTAACAGAAATAGAAGATCTGAACCAAACTGATACATAATGAATACACTAAACTATTTTCCTCCAAAGAGTTTAATGTTACACTGCCTGAACTATACTTTAGATCAGTGGTTCTCAACTTTCCTAATGCCGCAATGTATTTTCATTGTTACAAAGGGGTCGTGACCCACAGGCTGAGAACCACTGCTTTAGATTATTTCAATGAAATCTAAATATAGTAACATCTAGGTCAGGTATGGTGGTTCATACCTATAATTCTAGCACTGTAAGAGGGTAAGACCAGAGGATTATAAAGACAGGAGTTTGAGACCAACCTGGGCTACACAGTATAACTTTATCTCTACAAAAAAAAAAAAAAAAAAATGAGCCAAGCATGATGGTATACACTTGTAGTCCTACCAATTTGGGAAGCAGAGGTGGGAAGATAACTTGAGCTCAGGAATTTGAGGTTACAGTGAGCTATGATCAGGCTACTGTACTCTAGCTGGGGACAGACAAGACCCTATCCCAAAAGGAAAAAAAAAAAAAGACAACATGTTAGGTATTGCTGCAAAAAAGACTCTAAAAACTAACTGGTCAAGTGGAAAGAACACTGGACCTCATGAGTTGTATACTGCTTGGGCTATCTACTTGGGTTTTAGTTTCCAAACCTATAAAATAGATAAATTAGATAAATTTTAGCTATGATTTCCAAATTCTGATTAAAAACAATATCCTGTGCCTCGGTGCCAGCCACATACACTGAGGCTGGCGGGTTCAAATCTAGTCTGGGCCTGCTAAAAGAACAATGACAACTACAACAAATAAAATAGCTGGGAGTTGTGGCGGGTGCCTGTAGTCCCAGCTACTTGAGAGGCTGAGGCAAGAGAATGGCTTAAGCCCAAGAGTTGGAGGTTGCTCTGAGTTGTGATGCCAGGGCACTCTACCATGAGGGTGACACAGTGAGACACTGTCTCAAAACAAAACAAAATCCTGTGTGTTCTATTACTCCCCCTGCCAAACAAAATCAGGGATGCATATTTGTCAAAGAATAGTTGTAAATATGCAGACAATACTGCCACCCAGTGACCTGTCAACTATTAGAAAGGAATAACCATATAACATCATTGAGCTGTCTATTCCAATAGCTAGTTCAATTATGAAACTTAGCTTTAGCTCAACATAATCATCCCTTCAGGATAAATTTAAGTCCCTCACTGATATGAATGCTGCTTCAATTACAATTTAGAGAAAAGCAAGCAGACATCTGTTTTCATTTACTTACATGAAGAAATACAAATACCTCAAAAAGTGTAAAACACTTAAGTTTTATTGAAAACGATAAAATACAGAAACACCAGATTCTCATTATAAAGTAAAACAGCATCTGAAAGAACTTCCTAGTACTGAACCACTCTTTGTCACTACTGAAAAACAAAGCCAAGTTCCAGATCCAAAATAACAAATGAACCTGCTGGTAAACATTCTTCTCATGGTTCTAGCCCCAACCTTATTTTTCTAGTATTACATTTGTACCTTTTTAAGAATGAATAGCAGTTTTAATTGATTAATATGTTTGTTAGAACTGGACTTTCTTCACATTAATTTCAAAACAAAACAAAACCCCCAAAACAAAAACCACACACACTACTCAAACTCATAAAATATACATTTGTTCTTTAAAGCTCACCTGCTTTAGATAATTTTTTCTCCTCGACACATTAGCATAGTAAGCCAATGTTTGATCCATGCTGCAAAAGCTAAACCAAATGAAAAGCCCTGTTTATTCCCTAGGGAAACCTTAAGGCAAAAGCACAGCCTTATGCTACAAAAGAAAAACAAAAAGCAGAGGCAGTGGGACTGTGGAGTCGGCTCAGATGAATAAGCACCACAAGGATCAAGAAGACAATTTCTGTACAAACATATGCAAAAAGATAAGGTCCAAAAAGAAACATTAAACACCCATTTTCCTGCAGAAATAATCATATCAGATAACTTGACTTCTGAAACAAATTCTGTTTGGATTTTAATTAACAGAATCTCAATTCTCCCCTATATTTACCAATAGTATCAGAGTCTTGTTTGGGGGCTCTTCTTTCCTCCTTTTCATTATAGACCTTTAATCAGAGGCCTGCCCAGGAATCTCTTTAGAAGACAATCTTGACATGTTTTCGCTCCATCTTTGGAAAGCTGTCATCTCTCTTTTCACTTTACTAACTCAAACTCCAGGCAAGTCACTTCAAGTTTTTCAGTTGTACTAGAACAACTTTTTTAGCACAGAGATTTCTTTAAGGCTACAAACTTTACAAGTTGGTCCCATTAAACAATGACCTCAAGGCAGGAGTTTTTCAAACTGCATGAATCAAACACTTGCACATTTCAACAGAATACAGTTTACATTCATCTCTAAGACTGAGATTAAGAAACTATTAGCTGGTTTCCAACTGGTTTCAATACTGTTTTGAAGTTTGAATAATTTTACTGTGTATACATTAAATATTTTGTTTAAATATTAAACATTAAATCTTTTCCTGACTATCCAGACAGAAACAGAGAAAGCAGAACAACAGGCAAGAGAAGAAACAAGTCAAATTAACAGACTTGTGACTTCTATGCCATCTGTAACAAGGGGAGAGATTTCAGTATGGGTTTCAAAAATGCCTGGAAGCTGGTTTCTAAGAATTCGCCTCTACTTAGCATAAACCATTTTTTTTTCTACAAAGATATTTGATTCCTACAAAGAGAGAAAAACCCAAAAAACAAAACAAAAAGGACTGGGGTGGTTTCCTGTTGTGTAACGGAAGGACCAATATTATACTATTACACTCACTTAATAACTTATAGTGAATATTCCGTAGCAATAAAGGAATTGTCATTTTACTTTGTACTGTGAGTCCTTGATACACAGAAGAGCTCTTCCTGAGAAATTAAAAAATTCAATGCTGGTTATCCCTAAAGGACACCTCAAGCCCAGTTTAGGTACTTAAGATGATTTCCTGCTAGCAGAAATCTATTCACTAACTTTGAGGCTTACTGCACAATAGTTTAAGCACCGGACAAATTGGCTATTTCAGTAAACCCCAATGTCACTTGCCCACATATTCTCAGTTAATTATTCATTCACTGTTTTCTAAAATATCATTTAAAGTTCAACTTGCTAATTATAACTTTTTAAAAAAAACTACAGAAATTATCAATGTTGGGTTTAGCTGAAAAGCACTTTCTTAGGTTTAACTAAAGGATGCTTCTTCCAGAGGCAATTTGCAAAGGGGTTACCTCATAATCTTTTTAACTATCACTCAAAGTTAATTAAGTTGTAAACTTTGCTGAATAATTGGGCTTATCAATTATGCAAAGGAAACCAAGGAATAACAGTAACACAAGGCAAAGAAGCCTTGAAGAAAAAAACCTTTCCTTTGCATTTTCATTGCATTTTCAGAGGCAAAGAGGATATACAATGCTACTGGTTACTTACTCAACACAGCTATAAAGAACTGACAATTTATAATCTGTTAAACTTCTTAGCAACAAGCTTAAGCTACTGCTTTTCTTCCCTCCTCCTCCTCCTATGTCCTCACCTTGCTCGTATCTACAGACTGAGGTGTGTCTGATTAAGATACTTGAGAACATTCTGCAAATATCTGAATTGTTCAGACAACAGAGACAGGTAACTTCAGTTACTCTTACACAGTTTCTATACTTGCCTGCGAAGGGAGTGTCATCCAAATTCCCCTTAAAAAGCTCCAAAGAAAACTGTTTTTTCCTTGAAACAAACTTCCTTGGCAAAGAGTTGAATGCAATAAATGGCTACCCAAAATGAGAGTCCCACCCTGAATCACAGGTGGAGATATTATTACACCCGTTTCGTAAAACTTTCAAGTCCCTAAACTATGCAAGTAGGCTCATGACTGAACACAGGAATCTTCTAAAATTTGACAACTTTAGAGTAGAAAATGGTTTCTAGAGTTCCATCTCTTCTTCTGTACTAGCAGCTGTCTCCAAACTATGGTAAAGAGGCATCCCTGTTTGCTGAGGTTCTAAGAACAGTTCAGTTCTGTGAGGAAAGGCAGTGCCAAGAGCTGCATGTTTAGTTTGGCTCTCTCCTGTGTAGTTCTTAGCATTAGATGATGGCTTTGGCTTATCAGAAAGGAGTTCAGGAAGAGGTTTCCAGAGCACAAGCTCCATGGAAGGACGGCTCCTGAGACACAAAATACAGATTTACATAAAAAAACCTTAGGACATAGAAATTAAAGCTGTTACATTGAAAAGCGAATGTTTTGCTACCTAATATCAAGAACTGATGGCATCAAAACAGTTTGGATTTCAAATAACCCCAAATGGTCTTTACAAAGGCCACCCAAATACATAAAAATCACAGAGTTCTGCATGCATTTTTAACCAAACCAACTGGATATACTGTTGCTAAGATTAGAAGTAATCTAAACATTCAATATCAAATAAGCCTTGATTTAATTGTTAGGATTTTTCTTTTCTCTTAACATTAGCAGATATGAGCAGCTACCTTGTACTAAATCACTATAAATGAAAGTAAATCACTGGACAAATATATTTGCTTTGCAGTTAAGGTATAATGACTATGTTGATGGTTTCTGGGACCCAGAGGCAAGTCAGGCAAAAATAAAACACAGTGAAGAATACTCCCAGAGGCTTGTTTTTGGAATGCTATCAAGAGCAAAAACTGTTTTCAGCTGCAGGGTAGTATGACCTGCTTACTTTTGGCTAAACTATTCACCCACCCTCAGGGCTGGGTAGTTAATTATAAGCTCAACCTAGGATGCTAAAGCAAAACCTCTGTGAGCTAACACCAGGCAGCTGAACTTCCCAGCACAAATCACTTCCACTGTGTCTAAAAGCAATAATGCCCCCTTTGCCTGACTTCACTATGACAGGTGTCCTAAGAGGCTTTTTCAGATATCTGAAACTTTCCCTCATTGAGTACCAAGTCTTTCTAAAGTCTTTTCTAGCCAATACCTAAATGGTACACTGTAACTTGCCTATAATATATAGCAGATAATGATGACTGGCTCAGGGACTACACAATTACAGAGCTAATCATTAGTTCCTCAATTAATGGACCCCAAGCCACTAGGTGCTTTTTAGATTCTTGTGTTTGTTCCAGTTTCCTCTCTTGTCCTCATATTGTAGTCACAACTCCCTATAGGGGGTTTTGTTTGTTCTGTTCTCAGTAGATGTTTCTGTTTCTTTTTTTTTTTTTTTTTGAGACAGAGCCTCAGGCTGTCCCCCTGGGTAGAGTGCCGTGGCATTACAGCTCACAGCAACCTCCAACTCCTGGGCTCAAGCGAGTCTCCTGCCTCCACCTCCCAGGTAGCTGGGACCACAGGCGTCTGCCACAACGCCTGGCTATTTTTTTGGTTGCAGCCGTCATTGTTGTTTGGCGGGTCCGGGCTGGGGATTCGAACCCGCCACCTTAGGTGTACGTGGCTGGCGCCTTAGCCGGTTGAGCTATAGGCGCCGAGCCGATGTTTCTGTTTCTACTCTGATGATTTGGAAACCAGATAATTGAGCTTATTAAGCTGTGTTTAAGAGCAAAATAGCTCTGCTAAAGGCCGCAAGGTACTATGCTATGAACCAAGAATATGATCTTACTGCTAGGATATATATATATATATATAATATATATATATATTTTTTGATTGATTCCTAAAAGTCTCAAAGGTATCTGGATAATTTAAAGAGCCAGGTAAAAAAGGGACACTGAAATGTCGTTCCTATATCCCATCACAAGAATTTGAGAGAGTGGCTTTCTTGCCAGTCATCCCAATTCCAAATACTAAACTAAAGTGCATTTTTGGACCTTAGAACCAAGGGGTAAGTAGGTAAGGAACCACTCCTGCATATTTCAAACTCCTCTGCTTGCAAGCATTTTGCTCATCTCCAATGAACTAACCAAACGTCTCTCTAACCTGAACTAAATATAAAATCTACTGTGATTCTGCCTGCCTGATGATCAGGAGATGAAGAGCTTAACAGGATGGACAGTGTCTAGACCAGTGTTTTTCAACCTTTATCTCATGGCACACTTGAACCTATGGTTAAATTTGTGCAGCATGTTTAAATTATCTTGATCCAAAAAAAGAGTAGCTCGGTGCCTATAGCTCAGCAGCTAGGGTGCCAGCCACATACACTGAGGCCTGCCAAACAACGACAACTACAATAAAAAAAAATAACCGGGCATTGTGGCAGGTGCCTATAGTCCCAGCTACCTCGGAGGTTGAGGCAAGAGAATCAAATTGCTTAAGCCCAAGAGTTTGAAGTTGCCATGAGCTGTGACATCACAGCACTCTACCAAGGGTACATAGTGACACTCTGTCTCAAAAAAAAAAAAAAAAGTAAAAAAAAAAAAATATTTTTGCTATACTTTGAACTCCTTTCAAAAATAATTTAATTATCTTTAAAAATTTTGAGGACAAGCCTGGCATTATGGTAGGTACCCGTAGTTCCAGTGACTTGGGAGGATGAGGCAAGAAAATCACTTAAGCCCAAAAGTTTTAAGTAGACACCACAGCACTCTACTGAGAGTGATGTGAGACTCAATTTTTTTTTTTTTTTTTTTTTCAGGACAGGCTGGGCATGTAGCTCTTGCCTGTAATCCCAGCACTTGGGAGGCTGAGATGGGTAGATGGCCTGAGCTCACAGGTTCAAGACTAGCCTGAGCCAGAATGAGACCTCATCTCTAAAAAAAAACAGCCAGGTGTTGTGGCAGACGCCTGTAGTCCCAGTTACTTGGGAGGCTGAGGCAAGAGAATTGCTTAAGCCCAGGAGTTTGAGATTGCTGTATGCTATGATGCCACAGTGCTCTACCCAAGGTGACAAAGTGAGACTTTGTCTAAAAAAAAAAAAAAAATAAATTTTATTTCCAGGACACACCTAAGATCTTCTCATAGCACACTAGTTGAGTATCACTGGTATAGACTCTCCAAGATCATAATTAAGGAGAAACTCCAAGCACCAAAACTTACATGGACTCAATCATTTTCTTTGTAAAGACTTCATCAAATTCCCTATTCAAACCAGTTTTCATAGTATCAGAAAGGACAAGACTGGGCAGATGATTAACATTTCTGTCAGCTTCAACTTCTTCATCTTCGTCAATTATCCTAAATAAATTAAGGTAGCAGATGCAGAGAAAGAAAAAATATTTAAGCCAAGCTACTATACATTCTAGTAATTGGGCATTTTTTTTTTTTTTTTTGAAACCAAGTCTCCCTATGTTGCCCTCACTACAGTGCCATGGCATCACAGTTCACAGCAACCTCCAACTCTTGGGCTTAAGTGAGTCTCTTGCCTCAGCTTCTTGAGTAGTTGGGACTACAGGCGCCCACCACAACGCCCGGCTATTTTTTGGGGGATGCAGTTGTCATTGTCGTTCAGCATGCCTGGGCCAGGCTCGAACCCACCAGCCTTGGTGTATATAGCCAGCAGCCTAATCAGCTGAGCTATGGGTGCCGAGTGGTGGACAACATTTTAAAAATAAAAAAGGATGGCTCAGCGCCTATAGCTCAGCTGCTAGGGCACCGGCCACATATACCCAGGCCAGTGGGTTTGAACCTGGCCCAGGCCTACCAAACAACAATGACTGACTGCAACAAAAAAATAGCCAGACATTATGGCAGGCACCTGTAGTCCTAGCTACTTGGGAGATTGAACCAAGAGAATCAAATCATGTAAGCCCAAGAGTTTGAGGTTGCTGTGAGCTGTGATGCCTTATCACTCTACTAAAGCCAACAGAGTGAGACTCTGTCTCAAAAAGAATAAATAAATAAAAATCAAAAAGGATACAAGCAATAGGTTCTATAGCAAAAGACCAAGTAATAATACCTGTTCAAAATTTAACAAAATGTTTTATATCTAATGCAATCAAATTTGAAGAATATGTCCCAGAAAATTAATAAACCAAGAATATTCAGGGTAGTAAGTGAAAATGCTTAGTACAGTTCTATGACAATGCACTTTAATTTTTTTCTTTTTTTTTAATTCCAGAAAGAGTTACAAGATGATGAGAGAACTAACTTTAAAATTGTACACTCTGAATTCCCTGATTTTGAAAGTCTGAGAGATTGAACATCAAGGCATTATGTTATCGAATGATGAATTAAGACTAGCTTAAGAGTAGATTCTCCAGAGAGAAAGAAAAAAGGGGAGGGGAAAGACAAGAGATAGAAGAGACATTACATAGACATTACATAGGAACAACAACAACCCAGCTACACACACTGGCCATTTACCTGTCCTCAATCTCCTGAAGCCGCCTTCGGGCAGCTTCACACTGTGGTTCTCCAGTCGTCTGATCCATTTCTTCACAAATAACATCTAACATTCCAGGTACAGAAAGGCCACCAGTACATGGATTTACTCTATGACCCTCTACACCCTGATGTGCACAAAGAATCCAGTCATTAGGACCAGCACAGAGCTCTGCTTCAATTAGCCTTTTTTTTCTTACTGGACAACTGAAAAATAAAAAATTAAAAAGAAAGGAAATTCAATAAAAACTCCAACTTAAATAAATGAAATATATAAGGTGGCCTGTATATCTGTATACTCTGTATATCATCTCTACCTCTAATCAAATTTTTCTATGAAAAATTCTAAGCTTTTTGACAGCGTAATTCCAAGATGCAAAATCATCCATTTTTTCCCCTATTATTCTCACAGATTTTTTTTTTTTTTTTTGGAGACAGA
>NW_003852433.1:3693124-3698872 GCF_000181295.1 Otolemur garnettii | reverse complement strand
CATTGTTATTTGGCGGGCCTGGGCTAGATTTGAACCCTCCAGCTCAGGTATATGTGGCTGGCACCTTAGCCACTTGAGCCACAGGCGCCAAGCTTCACAGATGTTTTCTTCTACTGCTCTTCACCAAACTAGGATGCACCTGCAAGATTTCACCTTTTCATACTGTAATGTGAGAAGTTAAAAGTCAATCCTACTTATTTGGTTCTAGAAAGGTCAAGTGGGAAATAAAGAAATCAAAAACAGCAATTAAGCATCAACCATATTTTGTGTTACTGCTGCTGTTCCATCAGTTATAGGGGAAGATGGTCTGGCAGCCATCTTATATTCCCCCAAGGCAAAAACACAAAAAACAAAAAACCATGCCTCACCAAGTTTGTTCCAGGTACCACAGGTGCAGGTGATCAGTGATTTCTTAGTCCCCTCCAACATGTCAGAGGCTGTCATGTGGTTCTATCAGTTCCCAACCAATAACAGGATCCACTTTCCTTCCACCTTCCAAAATATTATCTTTACTTTTTAACAAATTAATACTTCATAGAAACTTTAGAATTCATGAAATCTGATTTTTTTCTTCTGCAGATTTGGAAAATAGAACCTAGAAAAGCTAACCTTGGCTCAGCGCCTGTAGCTCACTCAGCAGCTAGGGCACCAGCCACATACACCGGACCCGGCGGGTTCAAACTCAGCCCAGGCCTGCCAAATGACGACAACTACAACCAAAAAATAGCTGGGCGTTGTGACGGGCACCTGTGGTCCCAGCTACTTGGGAGACTGAGGCAAGAGACTTACTTACGCCTAAGAGTCTGAGGTTGTTATGAGCTGGGATGCCACAGCACTCCACCATGGGCACCATCGGCAACCTGGTGAGACTCTCGTCTCAAAAAAAAAAATAAAGTAGGGGCAGTGCCTGTAGCATGTTTCCCTGAAAATAAGACATTGTCTTACATTTATTTTTTTCTCAAGAAGACACACTAGGGCTTATTTTCAGGGGATGCCTTATTTTTATTAAGTATAATACAACAATCTACATTTATTCAAATATAGTTAAGTCATCTTCTGGAACCTGACAGGGGGAGCCAACCTTGTTGGTGGGGCTGGCTAGTGAGGCGTGAACTCCCTTCCCCTAGCCATTGGCAGGCACAATAGGATGCCTGCAACCACGGTTATTACATGCACACCTGCGCAAGTGTGAAAGGCTCAGAGAAAGGAGCTGTGGCAGATAAAAGGTATTCCCAGTCTTCCTTACTGCTCCAAGCCAAAATGCATGGCATGGCTATGCAGCCTATCTACAGCTGCACAGCCATGCCTATCACCAGGTCTTATTATCAGGGTAGGGCTTATATTTAACAAATGCATAGAAATCCTGCTAGGGCTTATTTTTTGGGGTAGGTCTTATTTTCGAGGAAACATGGTAGCTCAAAGGAGTAGGGCGCTAGCCCCATATGCCAGAGGTGACAGGTTCAAACCCAGACCTGGCCAAAAAAAAAACAAAAAAAAAAACAAAAAAAAAACTGCAAAAAAAAACCCCAAATAGTAAAGATATTTCCATTTTTCAAGGGAAAAAAAGGTAGTTAAATCAGTCCTTAAATAACCAAAGCACTGAATCTCTAAAAGTAGCTGGGGCCGTGCCCATGGCTCAGGGTAGGGCACAGGCCACATACATGGAGGCTGGTGGGTTCCAACCTGGCCTGGGCCAGCTAAACGATGACAACTGCAACAACAAAAAATAGCTGGGCGTGGTGGCGGGAACCTGTAGTCCCAACTGCCTGGAGGCTGAGGCAAGAGAATTGCTTAAGACCAAAAAGAGTTTGACGTTGTTGTGAGCTGTGATGCCGCAGCACTCTACTGAGGGTGACATAGTTGAGACTCTGTCTCAAAAATGAAAAATAAAAAAAAAAAGAAAAGCTAACCTGCCCCTCCCAAGTGTCACAGTAAAGTTGTTACTTGCATGTTGGGTACTAGACCCCAGAGCTCCTGAATCCTACTTCTATGCCATTTTAATGAAATCTCTCTCCTGCCTTAGGGTTATGTACTAGAATGGACAAGCACTAAGACATCCTCTGTGTTTAGCTTAAAGACAGCTGGCCCTGGTCTATTTAAGTATTTAGACCAGAAGTACTTTGAACTGGCTATGGTGGCTTACACCTATAATCTCAGCACTTTGGGAGACCTAGGAGGATCACTTGAGGCCGGAAGTTAGAAACAAGTGTGGGCAACGTAAGGGACCCTATCTCTACAAAAAATAAAAAGTATCAGCTGGACCGGTGTGGTGGCTCACACCTGTAATCCCAGCTACTATTTGGGAGGCTAAGGCAGGAGGAGTGCTTCAACCTGGGAGGTTGAGGTTGCTGTGAGGTAGGCCTGATGCCACTATACTCTTGTCCTCTAGCCTAAGGCCACTGTACACTAGTCTGGGCCACAGAGTAAAACTCTGTCTCAAAAAAAAAAAAAAAAAAAAAAAAGCTCAGCGCCTGTAGCTCAGTGAATAATGCACTAGCCACATACATCAGGGCTGGTGGGTTGAAACCCAGCCCAAGCCTACTAAACAACAACAACAATAATGAAAGCCAGGGATTGTGGCAGGCACCTGTAGTCCCAGCTACTTGGGAGGCTGAGGCAAGAGAATTGCTTAAGCCCAGGAGTTTGAGGTTGCTATGAGCTATGAAGCCACAGTACTCTACTGAGGGTGACAAAATGAGACTCTGCCTAAAAAAAAAAAGAAAAAAAAGGGCGGTGCCTATGGCCTAGGGAGTAGGGCATCAGCCCCATATACCAAGGGTGGTAGGTTCAAACCCAGCTCCAGCCAAACTGCAACAAAAAAAATAGTGGGGCATCGTGGTGAGCACCTGTAGTCCCAGCTACTCGGGAGGCTGAGGCAAGAGAGTCATTTAAACCTAGGAGTTGGAGGGTGCTGTGAGCTGTGATGCCACAGCATTCTACTAAAAGCAATAAAGTGAGACTTTGTCTCTAAAAAAAAAAAAAGAAAATCTATGAAATAGAATGTATAGTTTATGATTATTATTATTTTTTTTTGAGACAGAGCCTCAAGCTGTCGCCCTGGGTAGAATGCCGTGGCATCACGGCTCACAGCAACCTCTAATTCCTGGGCTCAAGCTAGTCTCCTGCCTCTACCTCCCAAGTAGCTGGGACTACAGGCAACCGCCACAACGTCTGGCTATTTTTTGGTTGCAGCCATTATTGTTGTTTGGCAGGCCTGGGCTGGATTTGAACCCACCACCTTAGGTGTATGTGGCTGGTGCCTTAGCCACTTGAGCCACAGGCGCCGAGCCTAGTTTATGATTAACAGTTTTACTTCAAAAGAAAGCATTAAGAACACCTAGCTATACATCAAATATTTTTGTAGCATTTGGATAGTTTTAAAGTATGTGATGTTTTGGCAAAATAAAAATAAAGTTATCCATTTATATACATATGTTAGGGAAAAGCAGAATAATCTGGGTGTGATGGCACATTCCTGTAGTCTCAACTACTTGGGAGACAAAGGCATGAAGACCCACCAAGCCCAGAGGTTAAGAACAGCCTGGGGAATGCAGCCAGTGGAAAATGCACTCCTACCCTCTACTCCTTATCACCTCCTTCTCAAAAAAAAAAAAAAAAAAAAAAAAAGGCAGAATAAATCTAAAGGGAGCAGGTAATTTCTTAGCACATCTAACGTATCAACTATGAAATACGACCGAGACCAAGGACAAAAGATGGGTTTTGCCCTCTGACCTCCAACAACATGATTTTGGCTAAGTTACTTCACGTCTGTAGGTCCACTTACCAAATAATTAGTCCCAATGATTAAGTTCCACAGAAAATGTGATATAAAGTGATTCTAGGTGCTAATAGGAGCTATGGAAGTAGCAGATAGAGAGCACGTATCTGGGCATTAGACATCCAAATGTTTAGTCTTGCCTCCTCCCAGAGCCTCAATTTCTCCATTTTTAAAGTACAGGTGGTTAACTTTTTAAGCCAATAGCTTGCAAACTTTAACTTCTTAACTATGTTAGCACCGGAACCCTTTATCCAATAACATCTTGTCCAGAACCCCAAAGATAAAAGCAAAAACATCTTCCTGTGTTATCCATAGCAATCTCAAGAATATAAATATTATCTGGTCCAGTGGTTTTTGGGAGACAGAGTCTCACTGTTTGCCTGGGTAGAGTGCCATGGCATCATAGCTCACAGCAATCTCAAACTCCTGGGTATGAAAGAGCCTCTTGCCCCAAGCCTCCTCAGTAGCTGGGACTATAGGTGCCCACCACAATGCCTGGCTAGTTTTTTCTATTTTTATTAAAGATGGGGTTTCACTCTTGCGCAGGCTCGTCTCAAACTTCTGAGGTCAAATGATCCACCCACCTCAGCCTCCCAGGGTTCTAGAGCCACCACACCTGGCCTGGTTTTTAAACTAAGACAACTTTCATATCTGTGTTTTATGAATCTACATATGAACAAGTTTTTTTCTTTTCTTTTAGTGACAGAATTTTACTTTGTCACCTTTGGTAGAGTGCCACAGCATCATAGCTCACAGCAACCTCAAACTCTTGGGTTCGCTTGGGTAGAGCGCCATGGTGTCATAGCTCACAGCAACCTCAAACTCCTAGGTTTGAAAGGTCCTCCTGCCTCAGCCTTCCAAGTTGCTGGATGACAGGTGCCTGCCACAATGCCTGGCTATTTTTTAGAGATGGGAGCTTGCACTTGCTCAGGATGGTCTTGAACTTGTGAGCTCACACAATCCACCTGCCTCAGCCTCCCAGAGTGGTAGGATTACAGACATGAGCCACTGTGTATGTATGAACAAATTTAGAAAATCCAAAGTTTCTGATGGGGAAAAAAAATTCATATACAAAGTTAAAAGACAGGACAAATTTGATGGAAATGTTTGTAATGCATACAATAAACTTGCTAATATCCCTAATAAAGACTTCTTACATATCAAAGACCAATAAACCAATAAAAATTTACTTAACTATGTCAACTCACACAAAAGTAAATGTAAATGGCTTAAAGAACGTATGTTCAATACCACTTATAATGAACAAACATATGCTAGGCATGGTGACTCATGCCTGTAATCCCAGCACTTTTGGAGGCTAAGGCAGGAGGCTCACCTGAGGCCAGGAGTTTGAGACCAGCCTGGGCCATATAATGAGACCCTGTTTCTTACATAGTCTCACTTTGTCATCCTCGGTAGACCCTGGGGTCAAGCTCACAGCAACCTCCAACTCTTGGGCTCAAGCAATCCTCCAGCCTCAGGTTTTTTTTTTTCTTTGAGACAGAGTTTCACCATGTCAGCCCCCATACAGTGCTGTAGTGTCATGTCTCATAGCAACCTCAAACTCTTGGGCTTAAGTGATTCTCTTGCCTCAGATTCCCAAGTAGCTGGGACAACAGGTGCTCACCACAACTCCTGGCTATTTTTTTGTTGTAGTTGTTGTTGTTAAGCAGGCCCAGGCTAGGTTTGAACCCGTCAGCCTTGGTGTATGTGGCTGATGCCCAGCCACTTAGTTACAGGCGCCACGCTGTCCTGCCTCAGTTTTTCTATTTTTAGTGGAGATGGGATCTTGTTCTTGCTCAGGCTGGTCCTGAGTTCAGGCTATTGTCCACCCCAGCCTCCCAGAGTGTTAGGATTATAGGCGTGAGCCACCACAGCAAGCCTAAGGCCAGGAGTTTGAAATTGCTGTGAACTATGAGGCTACAGCACTCTAGCCTGGAGCAATACAGTGAAACTCTGTCTTTTTTTTT
>NW_003852433.1:3688856-3691843 GCF_000181295.1 Otolemur garnettii | reverse complement strand
TTTTTTTTTTTTGGAGACATGAGTGTCACTATGTCATCCTTGGAGTGCTGTCGCAGCACAGCTCACAGCAACCTCAATCGCTTAAGTGATTCTCTTGCCTCAGCCTCCCAAGTAACTGGGACTACAGGCACCCACCACAACATCCAGCTATTTTGTTGCTGCAGTTGCCATTGTTGCTTAGCTGGCCCAGGCTGGGTTCGAACCTGCTGGCCTTAGTGTATGTGGCTGGCACCATTACCACTGTGCTACAGGTGCTGAGTCATGTTTTTCTTGTATAAAACTTCAATGCATAAATCTGTGATTTATTTTATCCATTTCCCTGTTGGGGACATTTGGGTTGTTTCAGCTTCCCAAGTAGCTAGCTCTACAGCTAGGGTCCTCAAACTTTTTAAACAGGGGGCCAGTTCATTGTCCCTCAGACTGTTGGAGGGCTGGACTGTGGGCCCTGGGATGAGTCGGCTGCTAAGCAGGACAGGCAGCGGTGGCAAAAACATCCGGCAGGCGAATAAATATCCTATGCAGGTTACATGTGGCCCGCGGGCCATAGTTTGAGGACACCTGGTCTACAAGTCTACATTTTTTAATGTTTTATAAGCAATGAGCTGTGGCCCTCCAGTTACTATGAACTTTCTTGTACGTGTCTCATACTATATGTATGAATTTCTCTAGGAGGGGAACTGTTGAGTCAAAGGGTATGCATGCCTCCAAGTTTACTAGATAATGCTACTGTTTTCCAAAGTGCTTGTACCAATTTATACTCTCAACCACAGTGTTTAATAAGAGTTCTTGATGCTCTCCATGAACTCTACTATCTGAGTGCAGAGTGGTACTTCACCAGTTTTAATTTGCATTTCCCTAATGACTGAGGTGGCTGAATATTTTCTTATTTGGTCATTTGGATATCCTCTGTGGGGCATTCTTTCACTCATTTTTCTTTTTTATTTGAGACAGAGTCTCACTATGCCTCATTCTTTGTAGGTACTACAGCATCTCAGCTCATAGCAACCTCAAACTCTTAAGCTTAAGTGATTCTCTTGTTTCAGCCTCCCAAGTAGGTGGGACTACAGGCGCCTGCCACAATGCCCAGCTATTTTTTTGTTGTTGTTGTAGTTGTGATTTAGCAGTCTTGGTCTGGGTTTGAACCCACCAGCCCCAGTGTATGTGGCTGGTGCCCTAACCACTGAGCAATAGGCACCTAGTTTTTTTTTTTTTTTTTTTTTTGAGACAGGAGCCTCAAGCTGTCCCCCTGGGTAGAGTGCCGTGGCATCTCAGCTCACAGCAACCTCCAACTCCTGGGCTCAAGCGAGTCTTCTGCCTCCGCCTCCCAAGTAGCTGGGACTACAGGCACCCGCCACAACGCCCGGCTATTTTTTGGTTGCAGCTATCATTATTGTTTGGCGGGCCTGGGCTGGATTCGAACTCGCCACCTTGGGTGTAGTGGCTGGCGCCTTAGCCTTTTTTTTTCTTGAGATAGAGTCTCATCTCACTTTGTCACGCTCAGTAAGAGTACCATGGTGTTACAGCTCAGAGCCACCTCAAACTCTTGGGCTTAAGCGATTCTCTTGCCTCAGCCTCCTAAGTAACTGGGACTATAGGCACTGGCCACAACATCTGGCTATTTTTAGAGATGAAGTCTTGCTCTGGCTCAGGCTGGTCTCAAACCTGTGAGCAATCTAACGGCCTTGGCCTCCCAGAGTGCTAGGAATACTCTTTTTTGCTATCACACTGTCCATGAGATGCAATTTTTCACTTATCAATTAAGCAGCAATACGAAAGTTTGAAAACAGTTGTGAGAAGAAAATAGGGAAGCACACATTCTCACTGTTAATAAGAGAATAAACTGGCCAAAACTCTTCTTCACAAATTTAAATGCCCATACTTTAAACCCAGTAATTCTAGAAGAAGGAATACATGTATCTCTACTTGGAAATATTTACGAAGAACTTCAAAAGAATGGTCATGGCAGATTTGTAACAGCAAAATTAGAAATAACTTAGAAATCCATCAGTAGGAGAGAGGGTAATTATCTATACCTAATCCTATAATAAAATTCTGCTCAACTGTGGAAAAGAAATTCGGTAGAACTCTACCTGCTGCTACAAGCTACAGTAGAGCAAAAGGAAAAGATCAATGTGCAAAAGTAAAAGATCAATGTGTTGCACAGTTATGAACTGTATCTTTCTACAAATATAAACAACTGGGAGCATATACAGTTATAAACTTGTAAGTTTTTAGATCATCTTGCTAAGTAAACATAGGAAACAAGGGCGCCTCCAGGAGAAACAGGGCTCACAGAGTATATATGTATCTGTGAATTCTTTTACTTTGTGCATGTAATATTAACATGGATCCAAATTCAAACATTTCAACCGGCTACAGAGTAAAAAGTCTTTTTGACCTGTCTGCAAGCCATTCACAGTTACTTCCTCTACAAGACAACTGATGTTACTAGTTTCCTGCGCCTCCTTCCAGACACCACCTAATGTTTTACTTTTTCACTCAAAATAAGTAGTTTAGGATACAATTTAACATAGATTAAATTAACAGTGGCCATACATGAATGATTGGCCCCTGAAACTTACTCATCATCTTCCTCCTCTCGCTTGTGTTTCTTTTTACAGTGAATGGATACACTGTTGAAACAAACAAAAAAACCCCCCAGTCAATTGGGAAATTTGAGACTCCCTGTAAGCTCGCTCACCCCCACATACCAAATGTCCCTCTCCTCGCCGAGAGGGATGGATACAGGTCACAGGGTCAGTGAGGTAATGTTGAGTGTCCCGACGAACCAGACACTGAAATCTAAACCTGCCATTGTCAAGTGAAGGGGAGACAGACCTGGGAGGACCAACGTGGGGAAGCCGCACTCGTGCAGGCGCTTTATTTCCACGCTCTCACTAGGACCCATGTCTGTCCCTCACTTTGTGGAAGAGGAAACTCACTGTCCGAGAAGCACTTAAAGTTGTCACCATCGGCGGCTGCGCCGG
>NW_003852433.1:3684434-3687507 GCF_000181295.1 Otolemur garnettii | reverse complement strand
CCCGGCTATTTTTTGGTTGCAGCCGTCATTGTTGTTTGGCGGGTCCGGGCTGGGGATTCAAACCCGCCACCTTAGGTGTACGTGGCTGGCGCCTTAGCCGGTTGAGCTATAGGTGCCGAGCCTGCTGTGGCCATTTGTCACTTGCCAATATCGACCCTTGTCTTTCTGGCCTGAGAGAAAAACTCTGCAAAACAAAGAGTTTATTTGGGAATAGCAAAGGATTGTAATCTGAGGTACATGTGGTGTAATGGACCATAGGCACTTCTAAGGGAGTTGAGGCAAAAGGGAATCTTGTAAAGTAGAAAAGGAGATCCTCGGTAGTATACTGGTGAGTAAAGAAAAAAAAAGAAAGAAAAAAGGGGTCCCATCACAGCCAAAAGAAATATATAACAGGGTGGCACCCATTGCTTAGTGGGTAGAGTGCTGGCCACATACACCCAGGCTGGCAGGTTCAGACCTGGCTAGGGCCAGCTAAAAACAATGACAAATGCAACAAAAAAATAGGCAGGCATTGTGGGGGGGCACCTGTAGTCCCAGCTATATGGGAGGCCTCAGTAGAGTGCTGTAATGTTACAGCTCACAGCAATCTCAAACTTTTGAGCTCAAGTGATTCTCCTGCCTCAGCCTCCCAAGTGGCTGGGACTGTAGTGCCCGCCACAATCCTAGGCTATTTTTTTTTTTTTTGCAGTTGTCATCGTTGTTTAGCTGGGCTGGGCTAGGGTGGAACCCACTGCCCTGGTGCATGTGGCTGGTGCCCTGCCCACTGAGCCATGGGTGCCGCCGGCATGAAGATTCTTAATTACTTCCTTAGAGGCCTCCTGTCCAAATACAGCTACCCTGGGGGCTGGAACTTGAACATATGATTTTGAGGGAGATATTCAGTTCATAACATCAGCACTGTTCTGTCTGACACCAGATCCTTGGACAACATAGTCACAAATTAGTTGAAACCTGATTTGTTTTAACACTATATAAGGAACCATGTGGGAAAGGAGGTGTGGATACTTAATTTGCTTCATTCTTTGGTCAGAAACTTTAATCCAAATTGTGCAGCCAATTTTTCAGAGCTTTGTTAGGGAACACTTGAAAGGGTTCTTGGCTAAACTTGGGGTTTAGATGAAAAGGGAAAGAATTTGGAAGAGGAAAAAAAATTAAGTAATCCCCCTCAACTTGAAAGCCATGACTCAGAAACAATGTCTTTTATAATTTATTCCCCAAATCAGATATGGTTTGCTGGAAGGCCCAATAGCCTTTCCAGTTGATGGCAATAGGTAAGGGAAAGAAAGTTTCTTTGAAGTCCCTCCAAAGATGTTGCTTAATGCATTGTTCATCTGATTTCTTTTTGCGGTCAGATTTTGTTTTTGTCCTGATCACTGTTCTGAAGAAGGATTGAAGATTATCTACACAAGTATTTCAAACCCTTCTTTCATTCTCTCTTTTGCAAAAGCACCTAATTTAATCAGGACATTTGCTTGCATTATAATTATTTACTTGAGGAACTCCTGCTGTGTTTTTAGACAAGTATTTCATTCTCCTGGTAAATTGTAAAAGGGTGGAGAATGTACTGATACTCCCAAGGGTCATTAAGCCAGACAGCTTCTGTGGTATTTTGTTTTCTGACGTTCAGTAAATCCTAAAATGTTAACTGAGCATAACTTAATTAGGATTCACAAGATATAAGCTTTTAGGCGGCGCCTGTGACTCAAAGGAGTATGGCAATGGCCCCACATGCCAGAGGTGGCGGGTTCAAACCCAGCCCTGGCCAAAAACTGCAACCAAAAAAAAAAGGATATAAGCTTTTAGACAAGGAAAAGGAAGGAGATATAGTCTTAAGCTCTTGGAATAGTAAACCTTGGTTCAGACCCCTGATTTCTGGACTTCTGACTTTTTTCAATTATAAATAAGTTTTTCTCTCCAGAATAGTTCAAATGTTGTTGCTTTTAAAATTTATTTTATTTATTTTTTTGAGACAGAGCCTCAAGCTGTCCCCCTAGGTAGAGTGCCATGGCATCACAGCTCACAGCGACCTCCAACTCTTGGGCTCAAGTGAGTCTCCTGTTTCAGCCTCCCAAGTAGCTGGGACCACAGGCGCCCACAACACCCGGCTATTTTTTGGTTGCAGCTGGCATTGTTGTTTTGGTGGCTGTGGGCTTGATTCGAACCCACTACCTTAGGTGTATGTGGCTGTCGCCTTAGCCACTTGAGCCATAGGTGCTGAGCCTCTTTTTTTTATTTTTTGAGATAGGCTCTTGTTCTGTTGCCTGGGCTAGAATATAGTGGTGTTATCATAGCTGGAAATACTGGACTCAAGAGATTCTGCTGCCTGAGGCTCCCATGTAACTGGGGCTACAGGCACACACCATTACACCTGGTTAATTTTTCTATTTCTTGCTGTGTTGCTCAGGATTTTCTTGAACTCCTAGCCTCAACCTGTCCTCTTGCCTCAGCCTTCCAAAGTGCTGGGATCACACGTGTGAGCCACTGCCTGGCCCAGTTTTAACTTCTTGATCCATTTTCAGGAAAGTAAGAACCAAACTTTTTAAGAAAAATTTATTATTATTTATCTATTTATTTTGAGACAGAATCTCACTTTGTCAGCCTCAGCAGAGTGCTGTGGCATCATAGCTTATAGCAACCTCAAACTCTTGGGCTCAAGACGGTGTCTCACTAACTCAGGCTGGTCTTGAACTTGTGAGCTGAGCCAATCTACCTACCTTGGCCTTCCAGAGTGCTAGGATTAGAGGCATGAGCCACTACACCCGGTCCAATTACTATTATTTATTTATTTATTTAGAGACAGAGTCTTACTTTATCATCCTTGGTAGAGTACTGTAGCATCACAGCTCATGGCAACCTCCAACTCCTGGGCTTAGGTGATTCTCTTGCCTCAGCCTACCAAGTAGCTGGGACTACAGGCGCCCACCAGAACACCTGGCTATTTTTTGTTGTTGTTGCTGCAGTTTGGCTGGGGTAGGGTTTGAACCCACCCCTCGGTATATGGGGCCAGTGCCCTACCCACTGAGTGATAGGCACCACCCTACTATTATTTTTTTTTTAAATAAACTTTTTTTTT
>NW_003852433.1:3681931-3684080 GCF_000181295.1 Otolemur garnettii | reverse complement strand
CCGAGCCCAACCTCAAACTCTTGTTTGCTCAAGTGACCCTCTTGCCTCAGCCTCTCAAGTAGCTGGAACTATAGGCACCTGCCACAACACCTGGCTATTTTTAGAGATGGGGTCTCCTTCCTGCTCAGGCTGGTCTCAAACTGCTGAGCTGAAGCAATCCACCTACCTTGTCCTCCCTGAGTTCTAGGATTTTTTTTTTTTTTGCAGTTTTTGGCCAGGGCTGGGTTTGAACCCTCCACCTCCAGCATATGGGGCCGGCGCCCTACTCCTTTGAGCCACAGGCGCCACCCGAGTTCTAGGATTAACAGGTGTGAGCCACCGTACCTTGCCTAAAACCAAACATTTATAAAAGTCTCTAGATCAGGGAGTATTAAAATAGCAAACAAAATTCTGATCAAAAAAATTTCAAGTTACAGGCTGGGTGTAATGTAGTCTTAGCTACTTAAGAAGCTGAAGTGGATTATGTCCACGCCACTTTACTCCAACCTGGGTAATAGAGGGAGACCTGTTCTCTAAAACAAACAAAACAATAACAACAACAACAACAAAAAACTGGGCCTGGGGGCAGTGATTCATGCCTGTAATCCTAGCACTCAGGGAGGCTGAGGTGGTTAGATTGCCTGAGTTCAGGAGTTCAAGACCAGCCTGAGCAAGAGCGAGACCCTGTCTCTAAAAAATAGACAGGCGTTGTGGTGGGCACCTATAGTCCCAGCTACTTGGGAGGCTGAGGCAGGAGAATCATGTTAGCCCAGGAATTTGAGGTTGCTGTGAGCTATGATGTCATGGTACTCTATCACAAGCAAAAAGGTGAGACTCTGTCTCAAAAACAAACTTTAAGATCTTAAAATTACTGCTACTTCTCTGGTTCTACATAGAGCATTAAAAAACAAAACAAAACAAAAAAACAACTAGCCAGGCATTGTGGTGGGTGTCTGTAGTGCCAGTTACTTAGGAGGCTGAGGAATGTTTGAGCTCAGGAGGTTAAGGTTGCTGTGAGGTATGATAATGCCAAGGCACTCTACCCAGGGCAGAGACTGTGTCTGGAAAAAAAAAAAAGAAAGAAAACAAACAAACAACCTCCCCCCCAACTGAATTGCCAAAGCTGCAGAAGAAGTGGTGCTGCTTTAGGCTGAATTAAGAGGATGGAAATAGTGACAAGAGTGTCAACTGTCTAGAGAGCAATTAAAACTGCTCTATCTGACTGAGGTGGAGCAGAAAATGTGGTTAGCGTTTAAGACCAGATCACTCATTTTTTTATTTTATTTTTTTGAGACAGAGTCTCAACTTAACTATGTTGCCCTTGGTAGAGTGCTGCGGCGTCACAGCTCACTGCAACCTCCAAGTCTTGGGCTTAAACGGTTCTCTTCCCTCAGCCTCCCAAGTATCTGGGACTACAGGTGCCTGCCACAATGCCTGGGTATTATTTTGTTTGTAGTTGTTATTGTTTAGCTGGCCGGGGCCGGGTTCTAACCCACCAGCCTTGGTGCATGTGGCTGGTGCCATAACCACTGTGCTTCAGGCACCAAACCAGATCACTTGTTTTTTAATATTATCTATAGTTTGAAATAGAAGCCAAAGATACCCTTAGGTGGTTTTGTTTGTTACCAAACAGAATGGCCCAAGGCCAGCTGGGTGTGGTGGCTCATGCCTGTAATCCTAGCACTCTGGGAGGCCAAGGTAGGTGGATTGCTCGAGCTCACAAGTTCAAGACCAGCCTAGGCAAGAGCAAGATGTCTCTCCTAAAAAGAAAAAACTGGGCTGTGCCTGTGGCTCAAAGGAGTAGGGCACCGGCAGGTTCAAACCTGACCCAGCCAAAAAAAAAAAAAAAACCTGCAAAAAAAGAAAAAAGAAAGAAAAAAAAAACTGAGGCAAGAGGATCACTTCAGCCCAAGAGTTGGAGGTTGTTGGCTCAGCGCCTGTAGCTCAACGGCTAGGGCACCGGCCACGTACACCAGGGCTGGCAGGTTTGAACCTGGCCTTGGCCTGCTAATGAACAATGACAACTACAACAAAAAAAAAACAGCTGAGTGTTGTGGTGGGCACCTGTAGTCCCAGCTGCTTGGGAGGCTGAGGCAAGAGAAAAGTTTAAGCCCAAGAATTTGAGGTTGCTGTGAGCTGTGACACCATAGACTTTGTCTCAAAAAAAAAA
>NW_003852433.1:3679379-3681363 GCF_000181295.1 Otolemur garnettii | reverse complement strand
GGCTATTTTTTGGTTGCAGCCGTCATTGTTGTTTGGTGGGTCCGGGCTGGGGATTTGAACCCGCCACCTTAGGTGTACGTGGCTGGCGCCTTAGCCGGTTGAGCTATAGGCACCGAGCCTCCAATTTTTATTATATTGTCCAATAAAGCCCTGTCCATTTGTTTTTATATTGTCTGTGGCTGATTTTGTACTCCAATGGCAGAGTTGGGTATAGTTACAAGAAAGGCCATTTGGTCCACAAAGCCTAAAGTATCCATTATTTGACTCTTTGCAGACAATTTTTTTTTTTTAAGAGACAGAGTCTGACTTTATCACTCTCAGTAGAGTGCCTAACATCACAGCTCACAGCAACCTCCAACTCCTGGGCTTAGGTGATTTTCTTGCCTCGGCCTCCTGAGTAGCTGGTACTATAGGCACCTGCCACAACATCTGGCTATTTTTTTGTTGCAGTTTGGCTGGGGCTGGGTTTGAACCCCCCACCCTCGGTAAATGGGGCTGGTGCCTTACCTGCTGAGCCACCAAGGTTGCCCTTTACAGACAATTTTTTAAAAATATAATTTAATTTCTTCTTTTTAAATTTTAAAATATTAAGGGGGTACAACTAAATGTTTTTGTTACATGATTAACTTTTATAATGCTTGAGTCATGGCTATAGTGTAGCCATCAACCAAATGGGTTCACTGTACTCATTGTACCCTGGGTTTTTGCCCCATCCTCACCTCCTCATCCACTGACCTAGTTGGGCATGTTGTAGCAAGTATCACATGAGGAAATGACCACTCAGGCTCTGACTGGGCTGTGTTTCTTCTGGCATGACAAACTTTGCTATCTACTAATGCTTGAGCCACAGGTTTAATTAAGAGTACATAGTTAAAGCATATATCTATTCATAATTCTTAGAAGCCAGAAAAGAAATATATAAGAACTTTATTTCTAAAACTTTAAATTAATAACAGTTAGGGGGGAATCTTCTTTAACTTGATCTTTTCTTCTACATTTGAAAAGTATCTCATCTTTGTTAAAATTTCCTTGGCTTCTTCAAAGTCATCTGAAATAAATAGAGATGCTGAGGTCAGGCTTCACTTCAAGCAAGAGTAAAACCAACTGGCTTGGTGCCTGTAGCTCAGTGGCTAAGGCACTGGCCACATACAAGGGGGCTGGCAGGTTTGAACCCAGCACAGGCCAGCCAAACAACAATAACTATAACAAAAAAATAGCCAGGCGGGTGCCTATAGTCCCAGCTACTTGGGAGGCTGAGGCAAAAGAATAGCTGAAGCCTAACAGTTTGATGTTGCTGTGAGCTGTGATGCCATGGCTCTCTACCGAGGGTGACACAGTAAGACTGTCTCCAAAAAAAATAAAACCAACTCCAGGCCACCAAAAAAGCCAGATAAAAGCCCCCAGTCCTATTGGTAATTCAGTAAATCTCAGCAATAGAGAGGGAGAACATCTGGATTGCCAAGGAGACAAAGGGGTCAACCAAAATGGGGCTTGTTTACGGGATTCAGATAAATCAGAAAAGTTGATTGTCTTCAGGACAGTACCAAGTAATAAATGGGTGTGTTTAAAAAGTTTTCCCTTGGCTGGAGTGGCTCACACTTATAATCCCAGCACTCTGGGAGGCGGAGGCGGGTGGATCGCCTGAGGTCACATGTTCGAGACCAGCATGAGCTAGACGATTCTCTGGCTCTAAAAATAGCCGGGTGTTGTGGCAGGTGTCTATAGTCTCAGCTGCTTGGGAGGCTGAGGCAAGAGAATTGCTTGAGCCCAAGTGTCTGAAGTTGCTGTGAGCTATGACTCCATAGCACTCTACCGAGAGTGACAAAGTGAGACTCTGTCTCAAGAAAAATAAAAAACGAATCTAGGCACCTGTAGCCCAGTGGTTAGGGTGTTAGCCACATACACCCGGGCTGGCAGGTTCGAACCTGGCCCAGGCCCGCCAAATAACAACTACAACCAAAAAATAGCTGGGTGTTGTGATGAG
>NW_003852433.1:3674699-3677911 GCF_000181295.1 Otolemur garnettii | reverse complement strand
AAAAAAAAACACCTCAAACTCCTGGGCTCAAGTGATTCTCTTGTCTCAGCTTTCCAAGTCAGTCTCCCAGAGTGCTGGGAATATATGTGAGAGGCACTGCACCTGGTGTCTCTTTTCTTTTAGAGACAGTCTTGTTCAGGGGCCTGTTCCGGTACAAGCTGAAGTGCAGTGGCATTATCATAGCTCAATGTAACCTTGAACTCTTGGGCTCAAGGGATATTCCTGCCTAGCTTTTTGAGTAGTTGGGACTGCAGGTGCATGCCACGAGGCCTGGTTATTTTTTATTTTTTATTTTTGGAGACAAGAGTCTCACTTTGTTGCCCTTGGTAGAGTGCCATGGCGTCATAGCTCACAGCATCTTCAACCTCTTGGGCTCAAGAGATTCTCTTGCCTCAGCCTTCCAAGCAGCTGGATGATAGGTGCCCACCACACCAGCTATTTTTAGAGACAAGGTCTCGCTCTGGCTCAGGCTGGTCTTGAACCTGTGAGCTCAGGTAGTCCACCCACAGCTGCCTCCTAAGTGCTGGGATTATAGGCATGAGCCACTGCGCTCGGCCTTTTTTTTTTTCTTTTTTAGATAGAGTCTCAAACTGTCTGCCTGAGTAGAGTGCCACGGAGTCATCATAGCTCACAGTAACCTTCAACTCTTGGGCTCAAGCAATCTTTTTGCCTCAGTTTTTTTGTATTTTTTTAGTAGAGACAGGGTCTTGTTCTTGCTCAGGCTGGTCTGGAACCCGTGAGCTCAAGCAATCTACCTGCCTCAGCCTCCCAAAGTGCTAGGATTATAGGCAAGAGCCACCGCACCCAGCTGGCCTGGTTAATTTTTAAAAATTTTTTTGTAGAGCTGAGGTCTTGCTATGTTGCTCAGGCTGGGCTTGAACTCCTGGCCTTAAGCAATCTTCTTGCCATGAGCTCCTAAAGTGTTAGGATTACAGGAGTAGGCCCCTGAATCTAGCCAGGTCTTATTTTTTGATCCACTAGGAGAATTTCATTTATTTATTTATTTGAGACAGAGTCTTACTCTGTTATCATAGATAGAGTGCTATTGTATCAAAGTTCACAGCAACCTCAAACTCTTAGGCTCAAGTGATCTCCTTGCCTCCAACCTCCCAAGTAGCTGGGACTATAGGTGCCTGCAAGAACACCTGGCTAGTTTTTCTATATTTTATTTATTTATTTATTTATTTTGAGACAGTCTCATTATGTCACCCTCAGTAGAGTGCTGTGGTGTTGCAGCTTACAGCAACCTCAAGCTCTTGGGCTTAAGCAATTCTCTTGCCTCAGCCTCCCAAGTAGCTGGGACTACAGGTGCCTGCCACAACGCCCAGCTATTTTTTGTTGTTGTTGTTGTTGCAGTCGCCATTATTGTTTAGCAGACCCAGGCTGGGTTTGAACCTGCTGGTGCCATAACCACTGTGCTACAGGTGCCAACCTGAGTTTTTCTTTTTCTTTTTTTTTGAGACAGAGTCTCACTATGTTGCCCTTGGTAGAGTGCCGTCACATCTCACAGCAACCTCAAACTCTTGGGCTTAAGCGATTCGCTTGCCTCAGCCTCCCAAGTAGCTGGGACTACAGGCACTCGCCACAATACCCAGCTATTTATTTTTTTGCAGTTGTTTTCTCACCCAGGCCAGGTTTGAACCCACCACTCTTGGTGTATCTGGCTGGCGCCATAACCACTGTGCTATGGGCGCTGAACCGAGTTTTTCCATATTTAGTAGAGACGGGGTCTCCCGCTTGCTCAGGTTGGTCTTGAACTCCTGAGTTCAAACAATCTACCCTCCTTGGCCTCCCAGAGTACTAGGATTATAGGTGTGAACTTTTAATTGGTGCATTTAGATGTTCAAAGTGATTATTGCTATAGTTATTGTTTGGTTATAATCCTAGTACTCTGGGAGACTGAGGCTGGTGGTTTGCTTGATCTTAAGAGTTCAAGATCAGCCTAAGCAAGAGCGAAACCCTGACTCTACTAAAAATAGAAGAACTAGCTTGTGTGGTGGTAGCTTAGCCTCCCAAGTCCTAGCTACTTGGGAGGCTAAGGCAGAAGGATTTCTTGAGCCCAAGAGTTTGAGATTGCTGTGAGCTATAATGAATGCCATGGCATTCTAGTGAGGGCAACAAAGGAAAAAAGGAAAGAAAATGTGTCAGAAATGGTGGTGGCTGCAGCAGGTCGGTGAATCAGGACAAAGCCAGACTGTGTGAGATTTGCATCTACTTATGCCAGCGCTTACCTGGCAGCCAGGGTGTCAGGGACTTCATTGAGAAACACTATGTGGTGGTCAAGGAGGCAAACCCTGACCTGCCCATCCTAATCCAGAATACTCCAATGTACAGCCCAAACTCTGGGCCCACTATGTGTGTGGCCAAGAGAAGAATGTCTTATTGAATAATTTCAGTACTGATCAGGTAACCGCAACCCTGGAGAATGTGTTAAGTGGCAAAGCCTGAAACCTCCACTGAGGGTTAAAAGCAACAGTCCCAGGGCCTGGGCTTTGCCGGACTCAGTATAATATGGAAAAATGTGTTCTGTTCCTTATAAAGCTTGTACTTTAAAATAAAATGAAAAGAAAATGTCTCAAAAGAAAAAATGTAAATTCATATATTTTATATATTTCCCTATGTATCTATCTTAAGAAGAACATATAATGCCTACTTAACTTATTTATTTTTATTTTTAAAGGAGTCTTATTTTGTCACCCTTGGTAGAGTGCCACAGTGTCATAGCTCACAGCAACCTGCAGCTCTTGGGCTTAGGTGATTCTCTTGCCTCAGCCTCCCAAGTAGCTGGGACTACAGGCATCCACTATAACATCCAGCTATTTTTTGTTGCAGTTTGGCTGGGGCTGGGTTTGAACCTGCCACCCTTGGTATATGGAGCTGGCGCTCTACTCACTGAGCCATAGGTGCCACCCCAATGCCTACTTATTGAATGAATGATTATACCTCAATGCTTATAATTTCTTTCCATATTTAAGAAAATCAAGTGGCTTGGCGCCTGTGGCTCAAGTGGCTAAGGCGCCAGCCACATACACCTAAGGTAGTAGGTTTGAATCCAGCCTGGGCCCGCCGAACAACAATGACAGCTGCAACCAAAAAATAGCCGGGTGTTGTGGTGGGCGTCTGTGGTCCCAGCTACTTGGGAGGCTGAGGCAGGAGACTCGCTTGAGCCCAGGAGTTGGAGGTTGCTGTGAGCTGTGATGCCACGGCACTCT
>NW_003852433.1:3670705-3673843 GCF_000181295.1 Otolemur garnettii | reverse complement strand
CCTTAGCCACCTGAGCCACAGGTGCCGAGCCCTTTTATTTTTTTTTAATTATTTTTTTTGAGACAGAGTCTGAATCTGTTGGCCTGGGTAGCATGCCATGGCATCATCATAGCTCACAGTAACCTCCAACGCTTGGGCTCAAGCTATCCTCTTGCCTCAGTTTTTTCTATTTTTAGTAGAGATGGGGTGTTGCTTTTTTTCAGGCTGGTCTTGAACTCGTGAACTCAAGCAATCCACCTGCCACAGCCTCCTAGAGTGCTAAGATTACAGGCATGAGCCACCACACTGGCCTCAAAGCAGTTTTAAATACATTATATCCCACCAAGGTTGGCAAGAACTGGTATTGGGGGAATTATCTCATGGTCACATGGTTGAATGGAAGGGCTGGGAACAGAATCCTAGTTACTTGATTCCTAGTCCAGTGTTGAAACTCACCTCTTGAGTAGCAACATGGTGTAGACCAAGAACATTAGAGTAGGAATCTGGAGACTCGGAAGTCCTGACCCCCAAAGTAACTAGCTCTAAGCCTTTGAACAGTCTCTTTACCTAGGCCTCAGCAGGTACCATAGGGGAAGAAATTTAGGAGTCAATCTAAATTAAGGTTAGTGACCTGGCCAAAGTCAAATGTTCACTGTAGTGTTAGAGTAAGTGCTTTACATGCTTTATCTCACTGAATTTAGTTGCTACAACAGCCCATACTAATGCAGCCTTCATTTTATAGATATGGAAACTGAGGACTCAAAGGGAGTGAAGTTATTTGTTCTCGGTCACCTAAAAAGTCAGTAGAAGTGCTGGGACTGAACCCAAGTCAACCAGAACTTCATGCTGCCTTGCAAAATAGTGCAACACCTATTGTCTCTTTTCCCCATACCACCCAGCTGATAGTCACCTCACTACAGCTTCTATTTTACCACTTTATACTTCTTTGTTCATTATTATTCACTTATTTCCTAACTATTTAGAGTCCCTATTATACTCCAGGTACTTTTCTGTGAGCTGAGGATGTGAAGGAAGTAAAAAGACATGATTTCTGCTTCTGCAAAACTTCCTGTATAATAAGGGAGGCTGATATTGATCAAATAATGTCATATAGAATAGTAAAGTTATAACTGTGATTAGCCCTACAAAGGAGATGTGCCCACTACTAAAAAATATAGACAGAGAGGTCAAAACCCTTCCTCTGAAGAAGTGATGATTGTCCTCAAATCTGAATGAGGCAGAGTTGACTCATATGGAGTAGAGAAGAGGAGGATATTGGGCAGAAACAACAGCACAAACAAAGGCCCTGGGGTAGGAGGGAGCCTAGTATAGATGAGGAACTGGAAGTGACCAGTGTACCTGAAGTGGAGGGGGCAAAATGGAGGGAAGCAGAGGCCAGGTCATGCTGGGCCTTGTAGGGCATGATTAAGAGTTTGGTCTTAAACCTGAGAGCAGTGGAAAGAGACATTTAGTTTTTAAGCAAGAGCAAAGACAGCAATTAGATGTGGGTTTCAAAAAAGATCACACAGTGACAGTGTAGGGATATATTAGATGGGGCCTGAAGGTAGAAACACTAATCAAAAGCCACTGCAATTGTCCAGGCAAGACAGGATGGAAACTTGGAAAAGGGAAGTGGTAATGAAAATAGAAATGGGTGGATAAATCTGAGACACCAGTTTTTGAAGACTTAAGTGATGGATTGACTATGGGGGTAAGGAAAAATAAGGTCATTTAGATTTACACTAAGGAACTAGGTAGTATCATTCATTTAGAGAACACTGAAGAGGAAAAGGTTTTTGGGAGGGAGGCAGAGAATTCTATTTCGGGTCCATTGTGTTGGAAATATATAAACTCCATAAAGGCACAAACAGGCTATGTCTTTCTTCTCTTGCTGTATCTTTAGTGCCATATGCAGTGAATGATGAATGGTAGGCACATCATATGTATTTGTGAAAATACATAAATACATATAATCTGAGAGAGAACACTGAAGTCTTTTCTGTGTGGAATTTTTTTTTTTTTTTGAGACAGAGTCTCACTTTGTCACTCTTGGTAGAGTGCCATGGCATCACAGCTTATAGAAACCTCCAGCTCTTGGGCTTAGGTGATTTTCTTGCCTCAGTCTCCTAAGTATCTGGGACTACAGGTACCAGCCACAACGCCGGCTATTTTTTTCTTGCAGTTTGGCCGGGGACAGGTTTGAACCCGCCCCTCTCAGTATATGGGGCTACTGCCCTACTCACTGAGCCACAGGTGCTGCCCTTCTGCGTGGAATGTTAATCTTATGCATCAACTTGGCAGGGCTATGGTGCCCAGTTGTTTGATCAAATGCTACAGGGGTGTCCCAAAAGTTACTCTTAAAGTTGCCATACATAGGGCAGCGCCTGTGGCTCAAAGGGGTAGGGCGCCAGCCCCATATGCCAGAGTTGGCGGGTTCAAACCCAGCCCCAGTCAAAACTGCAAAAAAAAAAAAAAAATACAGAGGGATATTGTAGCTAAATGTACCTTTATTTAAAAATATTCATTACAAAATAAAAAGAAATATTTATAAGCTATTCTCTATGTGTTGGCCACCTCTTTGTAAAATTTCACATTTTTCCCTATGTATGGTGTCTTTAGGGGTGACTTTTGGGACATCCTATAGTCCAGATGACACTGTGAACGTATTTTATAGATGTCATTAACATTTAAGTCAGTTAACTTGGCTTGGTGCCCAAAGCTCAGTGGTTAGGGTGCTGGCCACATGCATTGGAGCTGGTTGGTTTGAACCTAGCCTGTGTCTGCTAAACAAGAATGACAACAACAACAAAACAAAAAATAGCTGGGCACTGTGGGTGGCACCTGTAGTCCCAGCTGGTAGGCTGAGGCAAGAGAATTGCTTAAGGCCCAGAGTTTAAGGGTGCTGTGAGCTGTGTTGCCACAGCACTCTACTGAGGGTGACAGTGATACTTTGTCTCAAAAAAAAAAAGTTAATTTTTTAAAAGTTAATTTAAAAAAAAATTTTTTTTTCTTTTTTTTTTGAGACAGAGCCTCAAGCTATTGCCCTGGGTAGAATTCCGTGGCATCATAGCAACCTCCAACTCCTGGGCTCAAGTGATTCTCCTGCCTCTGCCTCCTGAGTAGCTGGGGCTACAGGCACCGGCCACAGTGCCTGGCTAT
>NW_003852433.1:3661007-3670516 GCF_000181295.1 Otolemur garnettii | reverse complement strand
CCCTACTCCTCTGAGGCATAGGCGCCGCCCTTTTTTTTTTGTTGCAGTTTGACCAGGGTGGGGTTTGAAACCGCCACCCTTGGTATATGGGGCCAGCGTCCTACCCAGTGAGCCACAGGTGCTGCTCTAGCCAAGCCAGTTAATTTTAAATAAAG
This sequence comes from Otolemur garnettii, assembly GCF_000181295.1. Taxonomy (NCBI): domain Eukaryota; kingdom Metazoa; phylum Chordata; class Mammalia; order Primates; family Galagidae; genus Otolemur; species Otolemur garnettii. The sequence continues at coordinate 3,670,361 of NW_003852433.1, read as the reverse complement.
GAGGTTACCCTTGGTGATCTGGGTAGGCTTCATCTAATCAAGTAAAGGCATTAAGCACAAAAACAGGTTTTCTGGAGAAGGAATTCTGCCTCAAGACCGTAACACAGAACTCCTACTAGAATTTCCACCCTGCTGGCCCACCCTATAAATTTGGGAATGCTAGCCCCCACAATCATGTGAGCTAATTCCTTAAAATATTTATCCATCCATTCATCTAACTATCCATCCATCCTCTGGGTTCTCTGGAGAATCCTGGCTGATAAATCACGGAATGAAGTAGAAAACAAAGCATTATGAAATCAGAAGATCAGGTTTTCAGTCTTTGCCCAGCTGCTTATCTGTTGTGTGACCTTGGGCATTTCCATTAACTTTTGAGGCCGATTTTTTTGTTAGAGACAATAATATCAAAAAGATGTCATATCATTGCAATGTGTAAAATATGACTATATTCCTGGTTTAAGGCTGTCTCCAATAAGGTTAGAGATGCTGGAAGTGTAACCTCCAGAAAAAATTTGTTTTAGTATGCTTAAAAAAAATACATAATCATTATGATGACAAATATGCACTCTTGCTTTCATTTTTCACTTAACCATGGCCAAGTGCTCATAATAGCAATAAAATGTATTCAGTGGTATTTTATTTTTTACCTCTGACAAGGGATTCAATCTCCTTCACGGCAGCTTCATTTTGAGCTTCTGCAAGTTTTTCATTGATTTCCATTATTTCCATGAGGAACTGCCTGTCCATTTCATCATCTGTTCCTTCAGAAATCTGTACTCCACGTAGCTTTAGCTATTGTGATAGAAAACAAGAAAAAGAAGTTCAAGAAGGTAAGGCCAGAGTCATATAAATCCTACTCATTCTTTAGAGCATAATACCACTCAGGAGAAAACTGGAGGTGTCTCAATAATAAAAGAGTAAGGGTAGGGTGTTAAAAGCTTGGACTGAGATAGAAGGGCTGGGATAGTATTCCATTTGTGCTCACCAAACTGTGTGACCCTAGGGTAGTCAAGGGTCAATGTGGAGGCTGAACTAGATGTGTAAAGGCTGAACTCTATGTGGAGGCTGAACCAGATGTGTAAAGATTTTATTCAATTCTAAAATTTTTCTGGATTCTAATACACTCCTAAAAAAAAAAAGCAAAACAAACCCCAAAGTACTCTCTCCTAAAATCTATCATCATCAAATCCTTGGAATTCATAGAAAATGGTTTTAAAAATGCTTTTGGGGAAAATGAGAATTACAAAGAATACTCAGAATACTGAATATACTCAGATTACTGAGACTATGTAGAGAAAACTAAACTTGTATTTTTGAGGCTAAGTATCATTGGGTCCCTGGACTCAAAGAGGTCTCAAACACTCTTTTGCTGAATATAGGGGAAGAAGCTCTCCTGTACCACAATGGGCACAGCAAGTCACACATAGAAGGGTTGGGAAATCACCTTACAAGGTACAGTCCCCGGCTCAGGGGGGCCAGAAGGGTCTTATAGGCATCATTCACCAGGGTCGAATGCTTCTCTGAGAAGTTCTTTTCAGTCTGTTAGTAGAGATGAAGACAGTCTTATTACCATCCAGATTGGCTAGCTTAAATCAACAAACTTTCATAAAATGCTAGGCAGGCAAGAAATGGCTAAAATAGAGCTAGGGAGATAGATGAAGTGTCTTTATTTTCAGCTGATTGTTCTGAGTTGTCTGGGAAGTCAGATAAAAGATGTGAGTAAATGATAACTCTGGGGTCTGGCTGGCTGCTGGGCTCAAGGTGCCACAGGGTGGAGCTGGTTGTTCAGCTCTGCCTCTGATAATTGCATAACTATAGGGCCACTGCCACCCCACCCAGTGTTTAGTATTATTGGGGATGGCCAATAAGCTACCTGGGACCTCTGGCTGAAGAAATCTGGATGGACAAGACGCTGTAGTTGCTGATACCTGTGCTGAAGTTTTGTGGTGTCAACTCTGAAGGAACGGTTGCTAGAAGGAAATTAGGAGATGAAATTCATGTAACAAATATTTATAGATTTGTCTACCATGGGCCCTGCTCTTATGAGGAAGATGCAATCAAACATAATACCAAACATAATACCAAAAAGTGTTAGGTGCTGTGAAGGGGAACTGAATAGGGTCAGAGAGGGTGGGAGATGAAATCTGAGCTGAGACCTGAATGATGATGATCAGAGGAAAGAGAACTTCCTCTGAGAATCTAGGTAGAGAGAACTGCAAATACAAAGACTGAAGTGGGAGCTAGGTTGGGACATTGAAGAACTTAAAGATCAGTGTTATAGCTGCCTATCATAAGTTCTCAGTGACAGGTGGGGTGGATCTCACAGTTAAGGAGAAGAGGCTACTTGGTGCCTATAGTTCAGCAACAAGGGCACCAGCCACATACACAGTGGCTGGCAGGTTGGGATTTGGCTCAGGCCTGCTAAACAACAACAACAAAGCTGGACATTGTGGCGTGCGCCTGTGGTCCCAGCTACTTGGGAGGCTGAGGAAAGACAATCGCTTAAGCCCAAGAGTTTGAGGTTGCTGTGAACTGTGATGCCACTGCACTCTACCAAGGGTGACATAGTAAGACACTGTCTCAAAAAAAAAAAAGAAGAGGCATTCCTGAAACCCATAACAGACTCTTTGCTTGGCCAAACTTCAGACAGGCTTCTGAAGCTTTTCTAAAGCCCATTTGTCACTTCCTTGAAAAATCCAGTTTTAGCAAAGAACCCTGCAAGTCAGTTTAGACAGAACCTGCCCTTCTGGATATTTGGTCATCCTCAGTATCTGGTCAGGTTCCTCAAACTCCTCCACCACCCAGGTAATGTATGATCACTCTGGCCTGTCTTCAATCAGAATACTATGAGACAGGTTTAGGCAGAATCACCCCGACCCATAATATTTCCTTTTAGTAATTTTTCATCCACAGACCCCGATTCTAATCTTTGGTTATACATTCCCTTTTGCCCATACTGTATTTGGAGTTCACCCCAATCTCTTTCCCCTACCTCAGAACCTTATTGCAGTGGTCCTTCTACCTATGGATATATATATGGTCCTGAAGAAAGGCTTCCTGTGCTTTAACAAGTGTCATTGAATATTTTTTTTTAACACCATCCTGTCTTTAGACATCCCACATCCCTGTCTACCACTTTATTTTAATCCACCCACCCATCGCTTTCTATTCCCAGAGCCTACTGTATTTCTTCACCAGTTAGCCCTGCCCATGCTTCTCCACTTATCCAATTATTCCACCCGAGAGGAAAAAACGCCGTTTCTTGGACCTGCTCCGTCCAATTCCCACTTTTCCCTTAAGCTTGACCTGCAAAATTGTCTTTCATGCTCTTACTCTCTAGAACCTTAGATCACAGATCAATACTCCTTTCTTAAAAGTCTCAACCTAACTTCAAACCTTTCCGTTCCTATCCTCAAACTTCCTCTCTCCCAAGTCCCACCCCTCAAGTCCCTCTCCAAGGTAGCATCTGAGGCCCCCTTCCCCCAGTCCCATTTAGTCCCTCACCGGCCCTCGCCTCAGTCCCCGCCCCTCAACGTCCTCTCTCTCCGCCCTATTTTACCAGTCCCGCTTTCTCCTTTCCAATCCCAATCTGATACCCTCCCCTTCGGTAGGGCAGCCCCTGACATCTCTCTCGCCTCGGCCCGTTTCCTGAAATCGTCACGCATACCAATCCATGAGGCTGAAGTAATCTCGACTGGGGTCAGGCGGCTGCAGGGCGCGGCACTGCGGGCAGAAGAACCTGTCCCCTCGTCCAGGGCCCCCAGGGCTGCCACAGTTCCAACATCGGGGTGAATTGTTTCTTGCCTGCATTGCAGCATCGTAGCTTAGCATTCTCTTTCCGGGGACCCCTGTCGGCCTCAGCCCCCACATCCATAGCAAAGCTCCCCCTTTCCCCTTCCACATCTGGTCAGCGGCCTATATCGCCGCAGTCGCCCGCTACAGGGAAAAGCGGCGAAAGCGGCTGATGAGACTAACGTTGATGATTGGCTGAGGAATTGAGAGGGGCGGGATCACCCAAGGGAAACCTGAATGCAGTGTTCCGCTCTGCATTATAAACTACAACTCCCAGCAAACTTTGAGGCTGTGCCTTGAGGACACTTCTGCTTCTCCTCATTGGTCAGGCGGTGGGGAAGGGTGTTTTGATTGGGTGAGGGTGGAGTTTGTATCTGCAGGTTTAGCGCCACTCTGTTGCCTGCGGCTGCGAAGCGTGTGCGTACCGGGTGGGCTCCAGCGGTGAGTCATAGGGGGACTTCTTTTGGGTGTACGGTAGTTCGAATCCTATCTTCTGCATTTTAGGGGAGGTGGAATCTATCGAGCTTCGCTTTGTCGGTATTTTTGAGCTGGAAGGAGAGTGCGTGGGTGACTGACTCTCTTAATCATCTAGGGGAAGTTCACTTTCCCTGTTACTTACAAGCTGTAACAGGCCTGGACGTACAGGATAAGAATGAACAGAGTTGGGCTCTTCCATACCTAAGCGAAATTGCTTTGTAAAGAGTTTTTTAAAAAAGTTAATAATTACTACCACTAAAGAATGGTAATTTAGGTTCAATCTGTAAAATACTTGTAGAGAATACAACCTTAGCTTCTAGGCGCTGCAGGAACTGGAAACGCACTGACTTGTGCATCAGGATGTTCTGCGAGTATCCCTAAGTGTGTGGGATGGAGTGGCCAAGAATGGGTGGAGAGGCACTATTCTTCCCAGGGATTCAGTTTCTGTAGTTTGTAGGGCTTCTTGGATTTTTTTGGGAATGGAATTCTGTTCACAGTTGGAGTTTTGCTGCAGTCACATTGGCTTTTCACTCACCGCTCTGCATGGCCTGCCAATAAGAATAGCTCCCAATTAGCAAGCATGGGGGGAGGGGAAGCGTTACTTGCATCACCTCATTTAATCCTTAGGATCATGCCATTGTTTATTAGGGGCTATGAAAAAAAAAAGTCCTCACGATCTATTTTCTTTAGATGAGAGAACAGGCTCAAGATGTGATCATGCAAAAGTTTCACTCAAGAGTCTTGATTTCAGCCCTGCCTTCCTCTGACCTCTTACGGCTACCTCTTGATACATTGACTTTCTCCAGTTGTCAGGGGAGAGAAATCTTGCTCAAAAAACCGCAGGAAGGACCCAGTTTGGCTAGTGTTAGACCAGCAGGTCCTGGAGTGGCAGACTCACCTGTGGCATCGCTTTACTGGCATGTTTTAAAGAAAACTCATGGCGGCACCCATGACTCAGTGGGTAGGGAGACAGCCACATACCCTGAGGATGACGGGTTCGAACCTGGCCTAGGCCAGCTAAAGCAACAATGACAATTGCAACAAAAAAGAAAAAAAAAATAGCTGGGTGTTGTGGTGGGTTTCTGTAGTTCCAGCTATGTGGGAGGCTGAGGCAAGAGTATTGCTTAAGCCCAAGAGTTTGAAGTTGCTGTGAGCTGTGATGCCAAGGCACTCTACCCATGGTGACAGCTTGAGACTCAAACAAACAAACAAGCAAACAAAAACAAGAAAACAAAAGACCAAGGAAACTCATCAAGTCTTTTGTCTCTTGAAAGCTGTATAAATGCAGTAGGTCTGAGTACAGTAGTCCCCCTTTATCCAAAGTTTTGCTTGCTTTGGTTATGGTTATGGTTACTGCAATCCAAAAATATTAGATGGAAAATAACAGAAATGAACAATTCATAAGCTTTAAATTTTGTTATTTCAAAGTGCTGTGTTCAAGTCACCTTTACTTTATTTAATAATTAAGCAAATTATTAAAGCTCCAGAGTAATGATGTTGGCAGTTCGAAAGTGCCAAAAAGAAAAGTACTTCCTTTAAGTGAAAACCTGAAAGCTGGCAACTTAAGGAAAGAAAAAAAATTATGTGCTGAGGTTGGTAAGATCTATGGTAAGAATGTATCTTCTATTCCTGAAATTGTGAAGCTGGAAAAGGAAAGTTGTGCATAGTAAGCACAGGGTTCAACATCATCTTTGGTTTTAGACACCCACTGGGGGTCTTGGACTGTATTTCCAGAGGGGGCAACTCTAATTTTGTTTATTATGTTCTCCTGGAGTAGTATCGTCAGTGTAGGCAGGAGAGTGTTTACCTTTTTATTTATTTTAATGTCTGATTAGGAGAACATTGAAAGTTACTTTGAAATTACTGGTGGTTCTGTTATCACAGTCTAACTGTCCATCAGGTTGGTGGGAACCTCTGTTAGGTATCTTATAAATCAAAGAATGGTTCCTGCAACTTTCAGTCTGGAAGGCCAGTTAGGGTGCTAAGATGAATGCCACAGTTACCATCACAAAGGGCTAGGTGGAGTTGTTTAGAGCAGTCTTTGTTAGTGTTCTGCCTTCTAGGTCTCTGGGCCCTTAGCCGGGGGTGGATGTGTGTGTGTGTGGGTGGGGGTGGGGAATCTAGTTTGAACAAATAGAGTGTGATCCCTTTGCTTTAGGAGCAAGCCAGGGAAAGGGGAGGTATCAGTGATGGTTTATGTAAATGGCCCTTCTGGAGAGATGAAGGAAGTTCTTGTACAATTTTTTTTTTTTTGCGTATCTTATATCCCAAGCCATCTTACCCTTTTTTTTTTTTTTTTTTTTGAGATGAGCTTCAGGCTGTTGCCCTGGGTAGAGTGCTGTGACATCACAGCTCACAGCAACCTCTAACTCCTGGGCTTAAGCGATTCTCTTTCTTTTATTTTTATTTATTTATTTATTTATTTTGAAATAGAGCCTTGAGCTGTCGCCCTGGGTAGAGTGCCTCTGCATCACAGCTCATAGCAACCTCCAACTCCAGAGTTTTACTTTGTTGCCCTTGGTAGAGTGCTGTGGCATCATAGCTCACAGCAACCCCCAGCTCCTGGGCTTAAGCTATTCTGCCTCAGCATCCCCAGTGGCTGGGACTACAGGTGCCTGCCATAACACCTGGCTATTTTTTTTGTTATTGTTGTTGCAGTTTGGCTGGGGCCGGGTTCGAACCTGCCACCTTCAGTATATGGGGCTGGTGCCCTACTCACTGAGCTACAGGTGCCGCCCCACAGCTATTTTTTGGTTGCTATCGTTGTTTGGCGGTCCTGGGCTGGATTTGAACCCGCCAGCTCAGGTGTATGTGGCTGGTGCCTTAGCCACTTGAGCTGTAGACGCTGAGCCTTAAGCGGTTCTCTTGCCTCAGCCTCCCAAGTAGCTGGGAGTACAGGTGCCTGCCACAAGGCCTGGCTACTTTTTGGTTGTAGTTGTCATTGTTATTTGGCAGCCCCAGGCTGGATTTGAACCTGCCAGCTTTGGTGTATGTGTCTGGGACCTTAGCCACTTGAGCTATAGGTGCCGAGCCGAGCCAAGCCATCTGATCCTTCATTCTCTTTCCAAAATGTACAGTTACATCTGATAAACCCATTGTATGCTGAAAATATTGTCAAGTTGAAAATACACTTAATATACCTAACATGCACTTAACCTAGCAAATATCATAGCTTAGTCTAGCCTAACTTAAATGTACTCAGACACTTACATTAGCCTACAGTTGGGCAAAATCATCTACACATCTACACAACCACACAAAGATTGTTTTATAATAAAGTATTGAATATCTCATGTAATTAATTAAATATAATACTAAAAGTGAAAACCAGAATGGTCAATAGGTACTTGGAAGTATGGTTTCTATGAAAGTATTTTGCTTTTATACCTTCATAAAGTTGAAAATTGTTGAATTTAACCATCAGAAGATTGCATATGAAATTCAAATGTAGTATTTTTTTTTTTTTTTGAGACAGAGCCTCAAGCTGTCCCCCTGGGTAGAGTGCTGTGGCATGACAACTCACAGCAACCTCAAACTCTTGGGCTTAAGCAGTTCTCTTGCCTCAGCCTCCCAAGTAGCTGGGACTACGGGCACCTGCCACAATACCCGGCTATTTTGTTGTTGCTGTTGTTGTAGTTGTCATTGCTGTTTGGCAGGCCCTGGCCGGGTCCGGACCCGCCAGCCCCAGTGTATGTGGCTGGTGTGCTAGCTGCTGAGCTACAGGCTCTGAGCCGCCATCTTGTATTTTTAAGGGAATTAGGTAAATAGCAAGAGTTGAAAATCTAGTTTTGGTGGATGTACCTAGTGGTTGGTCATGGGCAGGATCTTCAGAATTGGAAGTGGATGGGCTATTGGAAGGTGCTCTTATTTCACAAATTCTGGAACTGCTGCAAATATCTTTAGAGTTTTGGCAGTTGTTTCTCTCTCTCAGTCTTAGAACATAGAGAACATTTTTCTCATGCTATTCCTTTATACTCAGCAGGGATGGTTAACAAGAAGGGGAAGGGGAGCAGAGTGTGTCTGGAATTGTGCTGAGTTTTGAAAAGTATCTGATGTCTTTAAAAACAGCCTTTGAAGCAGATATTTAAACACTATTTTGCTAGGCTGGGCACAATGGCTCATGCCTGTTATCCCAGCACTCTGGAAGGCCAAGGCAGGTGGTTTGCTAGAGCTCACAGGTTTGAAACCAGCCTGAGCAAGAGTGAGACCCCTCTCTCAAAATAGCCAGGTGTTGTGGCAGGCACCTGTAGTCCCAGCTGCTGGAGAGGCTGAGGCACGAGAACTGCTTGAACCCAAGAGTTTGAGGTTGTTGTTAGCTATGATGCCACAGCACTCTACCAAGGGTGATAAGTGAGACTCTGTCTTAAAATAAAATAAACAAAAAACTCCACTATTTTGCTGAGGAGGAAACTGGCTCAGAGAGTTAATAATCTGAGAAGTGGCCATGTGGTTATTCCAAATAGTTTGGCCTGTCTCCTAAATTGTAGGGCATGTCACGGTGACATGGAGCATCCTTTGCTCAAATCTTTGGTATCACCTCCCCTCAGTTGAATGGCAACTATTACTTAGACAGAAAGAGAAGACAAAATTTCAAGAAGTTTGTCCCTAGGCTGGGGACCAATCATTCACCTCCTCTATTTAGTGCTTCTGACTGATTTGCCAATTCCTCCCAGGGTCCTTTGGTGGACTGTGACACTGATCTGAAAGGCCACCTTCTAGTAATGTAGACAGGAGTCTCATCCTTTTGCAGGAGGAAGGGGAGGAATTATTTTCTCTTCTTACTCTTTATCCCCTTCTCCTCAGCCTCTAGGGAAGTATTTCTCACGCAGGGGGGATTCTGTGCAGGATTTCTGTGCAGGACGATGACCTGGATGTGGCTACTAATTCGTTTGCCAGGATTAAGCTCAGCCTTCTATGTTGCCTCCAGGAAAAGAGTTTCCTCTTTCATTTATGCTCAGTTCTTACCTCTTTCTATCTTCCAACAAGCAATAATTGACCCAGATAAGATTTGGATTTTCAAAACAAGCTGCCCCTTTTTTCTTCCTTACAGAATTGGAGAGAAGATGGGAAGCCAAGAAACAATCT
>NW_003852433.1:3655225-3660987 GCF_000181295.1 Otolemur garnettii | reverse complement strand
TTTTTTTTTTTTTTTTGTTAGACAGAGTCGCAGTCTGTTGCTCAGGCATTCTATCCCTGGCCTCAACCTAGCTTACAGCAACCTCAAACTCCTGGCTTCAAGTGATCCTCTTGCCTTGGCTTTCTGAGTAGCTGAGACTGCAGGTGCCCACCATGATGCCTGGCTAATCTTTTCTAGTCTTAGTAGAAACAGAGTTTAGCTCTTGTTTACACTTTTCTCAATCTGCTGAGCTTAAGTGATTCTCTTGTCTCAGCCTCTTAGAGTGCTAGGATTATAGGTGCTTTTTTTGGTTGTCTTTTTCCCTGTGGTTTATGGCTATCAGACAGAAATCTGATCTGGTGATAATAGTCTGAAGAAAAGCTATTCCTAGAAGAATGAGGTCTGGATTGTTAGGATTTTAATTTTTGCAGAGCATGCTTGCCCTGGATTCTTATTTATTTATGCTCTTGTAATATGCCTGTCCTTTAATTGTGAACTTTAACGCTTGTTCCTTGAAACTCACCCTATGTCAAACACTTCTTTTTTGAGGTCGTTATGTCTCGGGAGAGAGACGTGGAGGGTCAGCAGTCCCACAGCAGTGCCTCCTCGCAGTCCCACAGAGTCGGAGTCTGTTCGCAGTCCCAAGGTGGCTTCACCCAGTCCCAAGGTGGCTTCACCCAGTCCCAGGGTACCTCCTCACAGTACCAGGGTTCATCTAGCTCCTCCACCAACACGATACCTACCTCCAGCCAGTCCTCTCACTCCAGCTCTGGGACATTGAGCTCCTTAGAGACAGTGTCCACTCAGGAACTTTATTCTATTCCTGAGGACCCAGAGCCTGAGGACCCTGCTCCTGCCCCTTGGGGTCGATTATGGTCTCTGCAGGATGGATTCTCTAATCTTGGTAAGACCCTTTGTTGTTATATAGGGTAATATTTTGTTCAGAAAAACAATCACAGAAAGTTCTTGTGGCAGAAGCTTAAGATACTGTTGGAATGATTCTGGAGATTAAAGGTGATGAAACGTAAAACCATTGAGGCAGTGTTGGATAGTGCACTGGCTCTTACCTGCCGTGGATTCCCTTCATTTATTGTTTTAACAAATTTTAATTGGGCATATCTAATGTGCTGTCTAACTGAGGATCCAAAGGGAGCTGTGGACCCTCTCCCTAAAATAATGTAGATTTATACAAACATACAACATTATAATATAATCACCAGTTAACTCCTGGTGCTAATCCATTTTCTTGTTAGCCCCTGCTGCAGTTTGCCATACCTTCAGCACACTGAGGTTAAGAATAGGGTAGGGCATTTGTTGATTACCTGTTATTTGTTTTTGTCTCAAGTAGCCAGCCTTGCAATTTAAATATGTTGATCCTTTCTGACACCTGGTTCCAATATGATATGCTTGAAATAGCATTTTTCTTTCCTCCTACATTAAAATAACCTCTTCATTAAAAAAAAAAATTGTGGCTCGGCACCTGTGGCTCAAGCGGCTAAGGCACCAGCCACATACACCTAAGGTGGCGGGTTCGAATCCCCAACCCGGGCCCACCAAACAACAATAATGGCTGCAACCAAAAAATGGCCGGGCGTTGTGGCGGGCACCTGTGGTCCCAGCTACTTGGGAGGCGAAGGCAGGAGACTCGCTTGAGCCCAGGAGTTGGAGGTTGCTGTGAGTGTGATGCCATGGCACTCTACCCAGGGGGATAGCTTGAGGCTCCGTCTCAAAAAACAAAAAATTGTGAACTTGTGATTAATGAAATAGAAAATATTAATTATAAAGAAGTTAATGACCAGTGTACCATTTTGCACCTTGTCACTTGTCACCCTTTTTGTTTTGTTTCATGTCCAACTTTGATGTCATGAAAAAAAACCAAAAAAATACAGAAGAATAATATAGCAATATCTACTATACAACTTTAAATTTAGCAGTAAATATTTGAAGCTTATTTTTACTCATGTAAATCATATTTTTAAGATGGGCTTATAGGCTTAGGTAAGTGGCAGACAGAAATGGTGAGAAAGGGTGAAATGTGTTTATCACCTTTACAAGTGAGAAAACACAGGCCAGTCGAGGTGGGTCACGTCTGTAATCCTAGCACTCTGGGAAGCAGAGATGGGTGGATTGCTTGAACTCATGAGTTCAAGACCAGCCTGAGCCAGAGTGAGACCCCCATCTCTCTCTTTTTTCTTTTTTTTTTTTTTTGTGCAGAGTCTCACTTTTGTTATCCTATATAGAGTGTCATGGTGTCATAGCTCACAGCAACCTACCTCAGACTCTTGGGCTCAAAAATTCTCTTGTCTCAGCCTCCCAAGTAGCTGGGGACTATAGGCGCTGGCAACAAGGCCAGGCAATTTTTTTGTTGTTGTTTAGCAGACTTGGGCTAGGTTTGAACACACCAGCCTTGGTGTATGTAGCCGGTACCCTAACCACTGAGCTATGGGCACCAAGCTGCCTTTTTTTTTTTTTTAAGAGACAGAGTCTTACTTTGTCACCCTTGGTAGAGTGCCATGGCATCACAGCTCACAGCAACCTCCAGTTCTTGGGCTTAGGCGATTCTCTTGCCTCAGCCTCCTGAGTAGCTGGGACTACAGTCCCCTGCTGCAACACCTGGCTATTTTCTTGTTGCAGTTTGGCTGGGGCCAGGTTTGAACCCACCACCCTCAGTATATGGGGCTGGTGCCCTGCTCACTGAGCCACAGGTGCCACCCTTTTTATTTCTTTTAATATTTTTTATATGTATATTTTTGGAGACACAGTCTCACTTCGTTGCCATGGGTAGAGTGCCCTGGTGTCATAGCTTACAGCAACCTCCAATTCCTGGGCTGAAGCGATTCTCTTGGCTCAGTCTCCCGAGTAGCTGGGACTATAGGTGTCTGCCACAATGCCCGGCTATTTTTTTTAGTAGGCCCAGGCTGGGTTTGAACCTACCAGCCCTGGTGCATTGTGGCTGACACCCTACCTACTGAGCTATGGTTGCTGCCAGAAGCTTTTTTTTTTCTGAGACAAGATCTACCTTTGTCACCCAGGCTAGAGTACAGTGGTGTCATCATAGCGATCTTCCTGCCTCATCCTCCCAAGTTGTTGGTACTACAAGTGCCCGCCACTATGCCTGTTTAATTTTTCTATTTTTTGTAGAGACTGGCTCAGGCTGGTCTCAAACTCCTCTCCTCAAACATTCCTCCTGCTTTCACCTCCCAAAGTGCTAGGATTATAAGCATGAGCCACCACACCTGTCCTTAATGTTGACTTTTTAAAGTTTGTGGTAAAATTTATATAAAATGAGATTTGCCATTTTACCCATTTTTAAGTATACAGTTAAGTGGCAGTAAGTACATTTATAATACTGTGCAAGCATTACCACTATCTATTTCCAAATTTTTTCATCATTCTAAATAGTAACTTTGTATCCATTAAGCAATAACTCTCAATTGCCCCTCCCTCTAGCCTTTGGTAAGTTCTATTTAGCGTCTCCATATTTACCTAATCTGGATATTTCATATAAGTAGAATCATAACAATATTCTTTTGCTTCTACCTTTTTTCAAAAAGCATAATATAATGTTTTTAAGATTCATGTTGTATCAAATATCAGAACTCTTTTTTTTAATGGCTGAATTGTATGTATATGCCATATTTTGTTTGATCTTTCGTTAATGTACATTTGGGCTGTTTCCATCTTTTGGCTATTGCGAATATTATTCTTTTCTCTTTTTATACTGTCTTTTAAAAAATAGATTTAGGGGGCTACAGGTATTTTTTTGTTACATGGATGTGTTGTGTAATGCTGAAGTCAGGGCTTTTAGTGTATCTGTCACCAGAATAGTATATATTGTACCTGATGGATTTTTATCTGTCACCTCCCTCATACCCTCCCTCCTTAATTTTTAATGTTTGTTACGCAACACTATGGTTGTATATGCCCTTCCTTAAAAATGTGGAATGCTTCATGAATATGTATGTCTTTTTTACACAGGGGCCATGCTAATCCCTTTATTCCTCTAATTCAATCAAGTAATTAATTAGTTTATTTTTGAGGCAGGGTCTTACTATGTCACTCTTGGTAGAGTGCTTGGCATCATAGTTCACAGCAACTTCAAGTTCCTGGGCTTAAGTGATTCTCTTGCCTCAGCCTCCCAAGTAGCTGAGACTACAGGCACCTACCACAATGCCTGGCTATTTTTTTGTTGTAGTTGTCATTGTTGTTTAGCAGGCCCAGGCTGGGTTTGAATTCACCAGCCTCGTGTATGTGGCTGGTGCCATAACCACTGTGCTATGGACTCTGAGCCATATTCTTCTAATTTTAGGATATATGCTGCCAAAGTCAGCACTGCTGTAAATATTTGCAAACAAGGTGTTTGTTTTCAATTCTTTTGGTATGTACATGGTAATGGAATTGTTGGATAACATGGTAATTCTATGCTTAACTATATATTCTTTTGAAAAATGTTTATTCAGATTCTTAGCTCATTTTTTCCTTTTTTTGAGATAGGATCTCACTCTGTTGCTTGGGCTAGAGTGCAATGTTGTCATCATAGCTCACTGCAAACTTCTGGGTTCAAGTGATTCTTCTGCCTTGGCCTCTTGAGTTGCTAATTGTTCTTTTTTTTTTTTTTTTCAGTTTTTGGCTGGGGCCGGGTTTGAACCCACCATCTCTGGTATATGGGGCTGGTGCCCTACTCCTTGAGCCATAGGCACTGCCCCCAGCAAATTTTTCAATTTTTTGTAGAGACAGGGTCTTGCTATGTTGCCTGGGCTAGTCTTAAGGTCCTGGCCTATGTGGTCCTCCCTCTGCAGCTTCTGAAAGTACTGGTATAATAGGAATGAGCCACTGCACCTGACCTTGAGTCATCTTTCAGTGAACACTGAATTCCCTACTCATGTGCATTGTTGCAGTTGCTAGAGCTGCACTCTTAACCAAGGCTGCCATCCTTGGGTTCATTTTCTTTTTTTTTAGACAGAGTGTCACTATGTCACCTTTGGTAGAGTCACAGCTCACAGTAACCTCAAATCATTGGGCTTAAGCGATGCTCTTGCCTCAGCTTCCCAAGTAGCTGGAACTATAGGGGCCTACCACAGTGCCTGGCTATTTTTTTGTAGTTGTCATTGTTGTTTGACAGGCTCGGGCTGGGTTCAAACCTGCCAGCTCCAGTGTATGTGGCTTGCGCCCTAACTGCTGAGCTACAGGCACGGAGCCACTGGGGTTCATTTTCTAACAGGGGGATGATGGGGAGACAATCTACAAATAACCAAGGTAATTTCCAGTTATGGTCCATACTTAGAAGGAAATAAAACAGGTAGGTATGTAGAAAGTTGAATGCGAAATGATATTTGAGCTCAGACACAAAAGGCAAGATGAAATGATCCATTTAGGGGTTGGGGAAGAAGTGCAGAGGCTACAGGGTGGCTGAGCCCAGCATACTTGGGGCAATGAAAGGAGGCCAGAGGTGCTGGGTATTGTGAGCAAAGGGTGAGGACAGAGGACAGACTCTGAGCCATGAGCCATGAGGAAGACTGCAGATTTTATACTAAGTATGGTAGCAAGTCTCTGGAAGATAATAAGGAGGGAGTTATTGTATTGTAAACGTATCTCTAAGTCATTAAAAATTTGATTTGTATCCAATCTGAGGGTACTTAAATCATAAACAATATTATTTGATGCTCGACACCTGTACCTCAGTGGTTAGGGCGCTGGCCATATACACCAAGGCTGGTGGGTTTGAATATGGCCTGGACCTGCTAAACAACAATGACAACTCCAACAACAACAAAAATAGCTGG
>NW_003852433.1:3651193-3654537 GCF_000181295.1 Otolemur garnettii | reverse complement strand
AGCCTCCCAAGTAGCTGGGACCACAGGTGCCCACCACAACGCCCGGCTATTTTTTGGTTGCAGCCATCATTGTTGTTTGGTGGGCCCTGGCTGGATTTGAACCCGCCACCTTGGATGTACATGGCTGGCGCCTTAGCCACTTGAGCCACAGGCGCCGAGCCTAATCTTAAAAATCTTGACAAGCAAATCTATAATTTGTTTGCCTTCTTAGGCTATTTTCCTACACGTATGTTTATAAGCAATTTTTAAAAGTGTTTAATACATGAAATTCAATAGCCCTCTGGTGTATGCTTTTGTATTATAGAGTGCATTAATGACAACTACTGGTTTGGGAGAGACAAAAGCTGTGACTATTGCTTTGATGAACCACTACTGAAAAGAACGGATAAATATCGGACATACAGCAAGAAACACTTTCGGATTTTCAGGGTATGTGACTAAATACTCAAGTATTCTTGAGAGATCTGGTAATCTACTTATCACTCTTAGCTATTTTCTCACTATAAATCCCTACTGTTAAAAATACGAAATAAAATGTTCTCTATTTTAGGAGATGGGTCCTAAAAACTCTTACATTGCATACATAGAAGATCACAGTGGGAATGGAACCTTTGTAAATACTGAGCTTGTAGGGAAAGGAAATCGCCGTCCTTTGAGTAATAATTCTGAAATTGCACTTTCACTATGCAGAAATAAAGGTAAAATTATTATCTTACCATTACTGGATTTATTTCCTCCCAAGTGAAAAAATTCATGTTGTGTTTTTATGGGGTGTGCTTTAAGTAAGTAAAACTAAGTAAGGTGGTGTTCAAGATTAAACTCTGCAGCCTTAGTTGTATTTTTAGATTGTGAAAAAATTTTATCAAGACAGTGTTTTTTTAATTTTTTTGAGACAGAGCCTCAAGCTGTCCCCCTGGGTAGAGTGCTGTGGCATCACAGCTCACAGCAACCTCCAACTCCTGGGCTCAAGCGAGTCTCCTGCCTCAGTCTCCCAAGTAGCTGGGACCACAGGCGCCCGCCACAACACCTGACTATTTTTTTGGGTTGCAACCATCTTTGTTGTTTGGCGGGCCCAGGCTGGATTTGAACCTGCCACCTTAGGTGTATGTGGTTGGCGCCTTAGCCACTTGAGCTACAGGTAACCGAGCCGCAAGACAGTTTTTTAAGGTTTAATTGGTTTTATTTAAAGCTACCTGCTAGTAATTGACATAATGGTTAGAATAAATTAAAGTTCATTGATTGATTTAGTTGATACCATATCAGTCATAGATATCTACGAGCTGTTGCTTTTGGCCATTAATTCATCTTTCCTCCCTTCCTCATTGTTTCTTTCTTCATTCCTTCTATTCTTTCTTTCTTTTTTTTTTTTTTTTGAGACAGAGTCTTACTATTTTGCCCTCTGTAGAATGCATGGCATCACAGCTCACAGCAACCTCAAACTCTTGGGCTTAAGTAAGTCTCTTGCCTCAGCCTCCCGAATAGCTGGGACTACAGGTGCCTGCCATAACGCCTGGTTATTCTTTTTGTTCTAATTTTGTTGTTTGGCAGGTCCTGGCTGGGTTTGAACCTGACAGCCTCGGTGTATGTGGCTGGCACCCTAGCCGCTGAGCTGCAGGCACCGAGCCTATTCCTTCCTTTCTGTATGTATTTATTGAGCTCCTATTATGTGCTAGGAATTAGGCTATGGATGTTTCTGTAAGAGGCCACTTAAATACCACATAATTGTCCTGTTTGTATTGTCGTCATCAGGTAGCATTTTATGAGCATCCGTTCCTAAAACTTTGAATAGCAATCTAAAATGAACAATTGTGGCTAGGCTCCTGTAGCTCAGGGGCTAGGGCGCCAGCCACATACACTGGAATTGGCAGGTTTCAATTCAGCCTGGATCTGCCAAACAACAAGAACAATCACAACAAAGAAAATAGCTGGGTGTTGTGGTGGGTGTCTGTAGTCCCAGCTACTGGGAGGCTGAGGCAGGAGAATCGCTTAAGCCCAAGAGTTTGAGGTTGCTATAAACTATAATGTCATTGCATTCTACAGAGGGCAACATAGTGAGCCTGTCTCAAAAAAAAGGGGGAACAATTGTCATTTGGAATATGGTCTAGAAAGAATAATTAGTAAAAACAACCGGGTGGCACCTGTGGCTCAGGGAGTAGGGTGCTGGCCCCATGTACCAGAGGTGATGGGTTCAAGCCCAGCCCTGGCCAAAAACTGCAAAAAACAAAACAAACAAACAAAAAAACAACCTATGGATTTAAAAGTAGTTCACAGTGATTTTAAATTCTTGGAGAAGAGAAATACTTTTTCTTTAATTTAAAGAACCAGAGAACTTCCCAAACCTGAGAGTCAAATGATAGAAGCGAGTGCTTCTTTGTTTACTTATTTATTTTTAGGACAGGGTTTTACTGTCATCCAGGCTGAAATGCAGTGTCACAATCTTATCATATTTAGAAAACATAAGTTCACCTAAAACACTCTCCACAGATTCCTGTAGAGAGTCTCCTCCACAGATTCTGTAGTCTGGGGATTTAAAAAAATCATACTGCTGAGCATGTTGATAAACACCTATAATCCCATCTACTTGGGAGGCTGAGGCAGGAGGATTGCTTGAGCCTAGGAGTTCCGAGGCTATGGCATGTTGTAATTGTCCAGCCTGGGCAACACAGTGAGACTCGCATCTAAAAAAAGTCATGCCCTGGGTGGTGCCTGTGGCTCAAAGGAGTAAGGCACTGGCCCCATATGCTGAAGGTGGTGAGTTCAAACCCAGCCCTGGCCAAAGACTGCAAAAAAAAAAAAAATCATGCTCAAAGAATTCTCATGTAGGGCTGAGTGTGGTGGCTCACGCCTGTAGTCCTAGTACTCTGGGAGACCAAAGTAGGTGGATTGCTTGAGTTCATGAGTTTAAGACTAGCCTGAGCAAGAGCAAGCCCCCATCTCTAAAACATAGTTGGACGTTGTGACGGGTGCCTGTAGTCCCAGCTACTCGGGAGGCTGAAGAAGTGAATCACTTGAGGCTAGGAGTTTGAGGTTGCTGTGAGCTATGATGCCATGGTACTCTATCCAGGGTGACAAAGTGAGATTCTATCTGGAAAAAAAAAAAGACTTCTCATGCAATATAGTCTATAGTCTGGCCTCTGAAAACTGTGTCTTTATTGGGCATCCTAAAGTGTATTTCGTGATGGATTTAGTTTATTCTGTTTTTGACTATTTTGTTTTCTATCTGATAAGAATAGTAAATGCACCTTGCATAGGGTTTTGCTATTTGTGGACATTTAGTAGAGGGGGCAACTGGGTGCTGAAATTTGGCTTGCCTTCTACACAACATTCTTTTTTTTTTTTTTTTT
>NW_003852433.1:3642995-3651033 GCF_000181295.1 Otolemur garnettii | reverse complement strand
TCCAACTCTTGGTTGGGCTCATGCAATCCTCTTGTCTCAGTTTTTCTATTTTTAGTAGAGACAGGGGCTTGCTTTTGCTCAGACTGGTCTCAAACTTGTGAGCTCAAGCAATCCACCCATCTTGGCCTCCCCAAGTGTTAGGATTACAGATGTGAGCCACTGTGCCCAGCCCCTTCTACTCAACATTCTTGTGTGATATCTTTTTCTCCTTGGTCTGTCCAAAGAGCACATTTCTTTGTTTCTTATTAAACATTAAAAAAACCAATTAATTTATTTTAATTAACAAATGAAAGTTGTATGTACTTATATAAAAAGATAGATTGAAATATGTAGTGTGAAATGGCCAACTGAGCTAACATGTGTTATCTCACTTATCATTTTTTGTGAGAGGAACACTTAAAATCTACTCTGTTAGCTGATTTTCAAGAATTTAAAACATAACTGTAGTGATGATGTTGTACGATAAATCTCTTGATCTTTTCTAATTTGAACAAAGATGTCACATAGGCTAACCATGATTAAAGCTGATCAGACTGGTACCCTGTAGACTCAATTTGGCCTGTTGACATTTTATTAGGCATTTGCTGGTATTTATAACAATAATATGTAAACCTAAATATCTTAGACAAGTTGGAATCTCTGGCCACAGTGATCCCACAATCTCACAACTTGGGGACTGCAGGCACTGAATAGAGGCTTCTTCCTTTAGATGGGAGATGTATTTTGTCTTTCAGGACCCTATTTCTTTTTTTAAAAATTGTTTTATTAAATCATAAACACATAGATCATGTATACATTAATGCATTTATGGGGTACAATGTGCTGATTTCATATAGAATTAGGAATGCTTACATCACACTGGTTAATATATGCCTTGTCTCGTTTACTTAATTATTGTTATTATTATTATTATTATTATTATTTGAGACAGTCTAGAACTGTCTCCCTGGGTACAGTGCTGTGGCGTCATAGCTCACAGCAACCTCAAACTCATGGGCTTAAGTGATTCTCTTGTCTCAATCTCCCAAGTAGCTGGGACTATAGGTGCTTGCCACAACAATCCCAGCTATTTTTTTTTTTTATATAGCGACAGAGTTTCACTTTGTCATCCTCAGTTGTGTGCCGTGGCATCACACAGCTCACAGCAAACTCCAACTCCTGGGCTTAGGCGATTCTTTTGCCTCAGCCTCCTGAGTAGCTGGGACTACAGGTGCCTGCCACAACACCTGGCTATTTTTTTGTTGCAGTTTGGCCGGGGCTGCATTTGAACCTGCCACCCTTGGTATATGGGGCTGGTGTCCTGCCCATTGACCTACAGGTGCTTTTTTTGGTTGTAGTTGTCATCGTTGTTTGGTGGGCCTGGGCTGGATTCGAACCCGCCAGCTCCAGTGTATGTGGCTGGCGCCCTAGCTGCCTAAGCTATAGGCACTGGCAGAGCCTTGTTTACTTAATTATTGTGTTAAGACATTTATACTCTATACTAATAGATCTGACATGTACCCTTGCACCATAGGTATGATCCCACCATTTGCCCTCCTTTGATCTGACCCCCCCGCCCCGCAATCCCCAAGACCCTGTTTGTTAACCCAGCATGGCCTTTGTGTATTAACTTCCTGGCTTGGATGGACACTTGAGTTTGCAGTCCCTGAAGTAGACCTTGTTGACAGTTGGGAGAAATATATCACCATAGCCCCTCAAATTCCCAGACTCTCCATTGCCACTGGAACATACACTTTCATAAATAGCCATAAGCATAGAGGGGCAGTTATACCTAGGTGACCAGTAGGTCTCAATCACTAGACAAGTATTTGCATCTTGTGTACCAGCCTGGAATGAAGTATACTCTGGTGACTTAGATTTGTGCCAGAGACTCATACTGAATCTTTAGGTTGTTGTAGGGAGGTTGAAACCTATCACCAGTCAGGCACAGTGGCACCTGTGTCTGTAGTCTAGCTACTCGAGAGGCTGAAGTGGGAAGATGACTTGAATCCAAGTCTAGCCTGGGCAACATAGCAAGTCCCCATTTCAACAACAACAACAAACCTCTCACCTGAAATGTGAGAAACTTGAGGGTCTTAACAAATTTTATTC
The DNA here is from genome assembly GCF_000181295.1 of Otolemur garnettii. Lineage (NCBI taxonomy): Eukaryota > Metazoa > Chordata > Mammalia > Primates > Galagidae > Otolemur > Otolemur garnettii. The sequence goes on along the minus strand of NW_003852433.1, from coordinate 3,648,942 downwards.
TTTCAACATGTTATAGGCAGTTGCAAATTTACCATTGATAACTTTGTAGAATTGAAATATTTGATAACTTATTGCAGGCTTGGCCTGTGTGTGTGGTTAAATTATTAAAAAAGAATAGTTCTTTTAGTTACTTAGTTATTTTCTTTTTGCTGAGATATAGACTGAATAATGAGTAGAGAAGTAAAAAGGGGATTTGTTTAGAAAATGTGGTTATCTAATTTTATAGCTGGGCTTGGTGGTTCATACATGTAATCCCAGCACTTGTGAGGCTGAGGCGGGTGGATTGCCTAAGCTCACAGGTTGGAGACCACCCTGAGCCAGAGTGAGATCACGTCTTTAAAAATAGCCGGGCATTGTAGCGGGCACTTGTAGTGCCAGTTACTTGGGCGGCTGAGGCAAGAGAATTGCTTGAGCCCAAGAGTTTGAGGTTGCTGTGAGCTATGACATCACGGCACTCTGCCAAGGGCGACAAAATGAAACTATCTCAAAAAAAAGAAAATGCTATTTATCTAATTTTACAAATAACTTCAAGATGATTTGCACTGTGAAAAACCATATTTTCACAGGGGGAATTGCCTGAGCTCACAAGTTTGAGACCAGCCTGAGCAAGGGTAAGACCGTCTCTAAAAAATAGCCAGGCTGGGCATTGTGGCGAGTGCCTGTAGTCCCAGCTACTTGGGAGGCTGAGGCAAGAGAATTGCATGAGCCCAAGAGTTTGAGGTTTCTGTGAGCTATGACACCACAACACTCTACCAAGGCTGACAAAATAAGACTCTCAAAAAAAAAAAAGCAAAAAACAGTTACATAAGTGTAAGACAAAATAATACTAGTATGGTGACTTATGATCTAATTTTTATTGGGCTATTTACTTGCCTAGAACATTTTTTTCTAGGATTAGACTAATTGCCTTTTTTTTTTTTAAATCTTAGCTAGAGTACAGTGGTGTCATCATAGCTCACTGCAACCTCAAACTCTTGGCCTCAAACAATCCTCCTGCTTCAGTCTCCCTGGTAACTGGGATTATAGTTGCCCACCACTGTACCCAGCTCATTTTTCTGTTTTCTGTAGAGCCAGGTGACTGATTTTAGCTCTTATTTAAGCTGGTCTCCAACTCCCGATCTTGAGCAATACTCCCACTTCAGCCTCTCAAAATGCTAGGATTATAGGTGTGAGCCACTTTGCCTGGTCTCAGACTAGTAGATTTTTGATTTGGGCCTGAGGTAATCTGCATGGGTATTTCATATTAGTGCAATTGTCAATGAATATGAATAGCAGTTACATTATAGATTTTGGGTGTTGTAGTTAGAGCAACGCTGTAGTTAGAGCAACGCTGTAGTTAGAGCAATGCTGTGTAGTTCCGTTGAAGGATGAAATTTGACTATCATTTCTCAGTTTTATAATTTATGTTAGCCTGCCTAAGTAATTCCTGTAGGGTTACATGTTAAGTGTAATTAAACAACTATCTTCTATGCCATATAAATATTAAATTTAGAATCAATTTTTCTTTTGCAATAGATTAATGAAACCTATTTCTGCCCTTTTTCCCCTTAGTTTTTGTATTTTTTGATCTGACTGTAGATGATCAATCAGTTTATCCTAAGGAATTAAGAGATGAATACATCATGTCAAAAACTCTTGGAAGGTAAAGAATTTTTTTTTCTCATATACTTTAGTGTTTTCCTGCACATTTGTCATTGGTCAGTTTTTTTGTTTCTGATTTCATAACATTATTTATTGATAACATATTTGTTGGGTTCTTATTTGTGATAGGAATTTTTTTTTAAATTTTCATTTTTGTGAATTATTTGGCACAGATTCTATTTTAAATTTTTTATTTTTAATTGACATAATTGTGTATATTTATGTGGTATAATGTGATGTTTAGATCTATGCATACATTGTAGAAAAGCTCAATAAAGATAATTAAAATATCTACCACCTAACCAATTTATCATTTTTGTGTGTGAGAACATTAAATGGTTATTATAGCAATTTTGAAATATAGAAATATATTATCATTAATTGTGGTCACAATACAATGTAATAGATCACTAAAACTTATTCCTGTAGTCTAACTGAAACTTTGTATTCTTTGATCAACATTCTGCCTTTTGTATCCCTTTCCAAGTCTCTGGTATCAGCTTTTCTACTCTGTTTCTATGTGATTGGCTTTTTAAGCTTTCACATACAGGTGAGATCATATAGTATTGGTCTCTCTTTGCCTAGCTTATTTCACTTAATATACTGTCCTCAACTTCTATCCATGTTGCTACAAATGACAGAAGTTCCTTTTTTTTTTTTATTTTTTGGGACAGAGTCTCATTTTGTCACCCTTGGTAGAGTGCTATGGTATCATAGCTCACAGCAACCTCAAACTCTTTGGGCTCAAGTGATTCTCTTGCCTCAGCCACCCAAGTAGGCTGGGACTATAGGCGCCTGTCACTATGCCCAGCTGCTTTTGTTTTTTAATTTAATTTAATTTAATTTTGAGACAGAGTATTAGTTTGTTGCCCTTGGTAGAGTGTGGCATCAGAGCTCACAGCAACCTCAAACTCTTGGGCTCAAGTGATTCTCTTGCCTCAGCCTCCAAAGTAGCTGGGACTATAGGCGCCTGTCACAACACCAGGCTATTTTTAGAGAAGCGGTTTCACTCTTGCTCAGGCTAGTCTTGAACCTGTGACCTTAGGCAACCCACCTGCCTTGGTTTACCAGAGTACTAGGATTACAAGTGTGAGATACTGTGCCCAGCTGTAATTTTTTCTCTTTTTAGTGTAGATAGGGTCTCTCTTGTTCAGGCTGGTCTTGAACTCCTAAGCTCAAGAGATCTTCCCACCTCAGACTCTCAGAGTTCTAGGATTACAGACGTGAGCCACTTTGCCCAGCCTATCCTTTGTGTTTTTGATAATAGCTATTCAAACAGGTAGGAAGTGATATCTATCTCATTGTGGATTTGATTTTTATTTTCCTAGTGAGTAGAGATGTTGAGCATTTTGTCATATATTTTGATAGGTGTGTTATTGATTTATTTGGTAATGATCAATTGAGACAAACTCTTTCCTTTTTATTTTTTTTAATTGAGATAGAATCTCTCAGTTTGTTGCCATTGGTAGAGTGCCATGGCATTATAATTCACAGGAACTTTCAACTCTTGGGCTCAAGTGCTCCTCTTTCCTCAGCCTCATGAGTAGCTAGGTCTATAGGCGTCAGATACAAGGCCTTCCTGGCTAGTTTTTTAGAGATGGGGTCTTGTTCTTGCTCAGGCTGGTGTCAGACTCCTGAGCTCAGGTGATCTACCTGCCTCAGTCTCCCAGAGTGCTAGAATTATAGGTGTCAGCCACTGAGCCCTGTTTTTTTTTTCCTTAATAAATTTTATTGGTGATAACTTTAAAAGCAGCTTTATTGAGGCAGGTCACCGTGGCTCATGCCTGTAATCCCAGCACTTTGGGAGGCTGAGGTGGGCTGATTGCCTGAGCTCATGAGTTGAGACCAGCCTGAGTTACAGTGAGACCTCATCTCTAAGAATAGCTGGGTGTTGTGGAAGGCGCCTGTAGTCCCAGCTACTCAGGAGGTTGAAGCAAGAGAATTGCTTGAGCCTAAGAGTTGGAGGTTGCTGTAAGCTATGATGCCAGGGCACTCTACCGGGGCGACAATGTGAGATTATGTCTCAAAAAAAAACATCTTTATTGAGATAAAATTCATATACCATATCATTTACCCATGTAAAGTGTACAATAAATGATTATTCATATATTCAAGAGCTATGAACCTATTGCTACAGTCAATTTTAGAACACTTTTGTCACCTTCCCACATACAGTTAGTGCATTTCTCTTCGTTGTTCAGAATTTTCCATCTTGGATATGAAGTGAAACTGACAATTACATGTAACCTAGGGTAAAGTTCTCAAAATTCCTGGTCTCAGAACCCCTTACACTCTTAAATTATTGGGGACCTCAAAGAGCTTTTGTTTATACAACTAAAATATATTGTTATTTACTGTATTAGAAATTAAAATTGAGAAACTATGCTAATTCGTTCAATAAACTCATTTCATTTTAATATTGGTAGCTTTTTTTGTTATTTATTTATTTATTCATTTTTTAAGACAGAGTCTCACTATGTTGCCTGGGTAGAGTACCATAGTATCACAGCTTACAGCAACCTCAAACTCTTGGGGTTAAGCAATTCTCTTGCCTCAGCCTCCCAAGTAGCTGGGACTATAGGCACTGCCACAATGCCCTGCTATTTTTTGTTGCAGTTGTCATTGTTGTTTAGCTGGCCTGGGACGGGATCGAACCCGCCACCATTGGTGTATGTGGCCAGCGCCATAACCACTGTGCTACGGGCACTGAGTCAGCATTTTTTGTTTTGAGATAGAGTCTCGTTCTTACGCCCTTGCGTCATTGTCATTCACAGCATCTTCAAACTCTTGGGCTTGTGCAATCTTTTTGCCTCAGCCTCCCCAGTAGCTGGGATTATAGGCATCCACCAGAAAGCCTGGCTAGTTTTTTCTATGTTTTTAGTAGAATGGGATCATCTTGCTCAGGCTGATCTCTAACTCCTGAGCTTAAGGAATCCACCTATCTTGGCCTAGAGTGCTAGGATTATAGTGTAAGCCACCATGCCTGGCCAATAAATAGCTTTTTAATGAAAAGTAATCGTTAATGAAAAGATTACTGAGAAGAGAGGCATTATTCTACACTTTTGCTAATCTTTTTAACATCTGGCTTTCTTAGAAGGTGACTAGATTCTGATACTTGCTTTATCAGTGTGTTGTGATGTCACATACCATGTAAACTTCTAGAGAACTTCACTGTATACTATTGAGCTCATGGGAATGGCAAGTGCAATGTCTTAGTATTATTCTGAATACAGTTTTTACCTATGAATGCCCTGCAGTGATTTGGGTCTTCCAGGTGTTGCCCAATCATTCTCTGAGAATCACTCCCTTAGGGAAAGTGTTCAGGACACTGTTAATCACATTACACAATGTCTGTTGCTGCCCTCTGTCCATTTACAAAGGCCTTTCTATTTATTGATATTTTTGGAAACGTGAAAGTTGAAAATACATGGAAGTAAATAATCTCCCATATTCCTGCCACATAGGCTCAAGCACAGTATCCTCCACATAAATGACCATCTGTGGAAGGAATTTTGGTTTATCGATATTGAGTTTCCTAACTCATTGTGTTTCTCTATTTGCATTGACTGCTTGGAATCTCAAAGCCAAACCCCCTCCTATGAAATATATGCAGGTAGGATTTAACCCAAATCTCTTAACTGATATCAGGTGGCAGATTCTCAACTCAAAAGAGTGAGGTAAGAAGAGAAGTTTATTAGCTGTTGTAACTGGGAAACACAGGGGAAAGCAAAGTTGACTTGAGGCCTCGCTGGACCCTGAAGGTCATTATGGCTTGATTTCATTGTTCTCAAGCTCTGATGATGTGTGTTTGAGTAATGTTAACTGGGTCTTTGGCTCCCACATTCTCACCAGGGCTCTCGCTCCAGATCTGGATTCAGTTGTTTGTTGCTCTATGTGGCAGGAAGAATGGCCACCAGGAGCTGCAGATTCATATCTTCTTTTTTTTTGAGACAGAGTCTTACTATGTTGCCCTCAGTAGAGTACTGTGGTGTCACAGTTCACAGCAACCTCAAACTCCTGAGCTTAAGTGATTCTCTTGCCTCAGCCTCCCAAGTAGCTGGGACTACAGGTGCCTGTCATAACACCCAGCTTTTTTTTTTTTGTTATAATTGTCATTGTTGTTTGGCAGGCCCAGGCTGGGTTGGAACCTGCCAGCTCTGGTGTATGTGGCTGGAGCCTAGCTGCTGAGCTTTAGGCACCGAGCCAAATACATATTTTCTTTGTCTAAAAACTATAGCAGACAGAATTGTTACTTTCCTAGCATCAGCATTTGATTTTTTTTTTTTTTTAAGAGACAGAGTTTCAC
>NW_003852433.1:3640584-3642329 GCF_000181295.1 Otolemur garnettii | reverse complement strand
CCACAACGCCCGGCTATTTTTTGGTTGCAGCCGTCATTGTTGTTTGGCGGGTCTGGGCTGGGGATTCGAACCCGCCACCTTAGGTGTATGTGGATGGCGCCTTAGCCGGTTGAGCCATAGGCGCCGAGCCTCAGCATTTGATTTTAAGGGAAACTTTGATCTGCTCAATTTTGGTTATGTATCCACTCTGTGTTCTTAGGAGTAGTGATTGTACCATAATAGACACCCAACTAAAGCTACCTGGACTAAGGGAGGTTTTCCCAAGTAAAGGGTGGCTGTTTGCAGGAGAACAGAAATTGGACAGTGCTTTGAGCTGACTTAAAAAATAATAGTTATGTGGACTCGTACCTCATACCATATATAAAAATTAATTCAGAATTGAGCTAAGAACTAAATATAAGAGGTAAAACTATAAAACTAGGAAGAAAACATAGGGACATTTCTTCATGACCATGGATTTGACAGTGGTTTCTTAAATGTGATTCCAAAAGGATAGCAATAAAAGAAATATAGAAATCTGACTTTATTATTATTTTTAAAGTCTATAGTACCTGGTATTCTGAGGCGGTCTCCCATCCAAGTATTGACCAGCCCTGACCCTGTATAAATTTGACTTGAAAATTAGAAGTGTTTGTTCCTCAAAAGACACCTGTAAGGAGATTAAAAACAACCCACAGAGGGACCGGAGCAGAAGTGGCGACCGGAGCGGAAGTGGAGCCGCCGCCACCGCAGTCACTGCAGCCGCCGCCGCCTGAGCAGCGGGCTTGGGAAGGAAGCAGTCACTGCGCTCAGAGCTTTGCTCAGAGCTTTGCTCGGAAGCGTCTTTGCCCCCTGCAGCCCTTCCTGGTCATGTCCTAGGGAATGACCATGGATAAAAGTGAGCTGGTACAGAAAGCCAAACTTGCTGAGCAGGCTGAGTGCTATGATGACACGGCTACAGCCATGAAGGCAGTCACAGAACAGGGGCACAAACTCTCCAATGAAGAGAAACCTGCTCTCTGTTGCCTACAAGAATGTGGTAGGCGCCCGCCGTTCTTCCTGGCGTGTCATCTCCAACATTGAACAGAAAACAGAGAGGAATGAGAAGAAGCAACAGATGGGCAAAGAGTACTGTGAGAAGATTGAGGCGGAACTACAGGACGTCTGCAATGATGTTCTGGAGCTGTTGGACAAATATCTTATTCCCAATGCTACCCAACCAGAAAGTAAGGTGTTCTACTTGAAAATGAAGGGAGATTATTTTAGGTATCTTTCTGAGGTGGCATCTGGAGACAATAAGCAAACCACTGTGTCGAACTCCCAGCAGGCTTACCAGGAAGCATTTGAAATTAGTAAGAAAGAAATGCAGCCTACACACCCAATTCGACTTGGTCTGGCACTTAACTTCTCCGTCTTCTACTATGAGATTCTTAACTCCCCTGAAAAGGCCTGCAGCCTGGCAAAAACGGCATTTGATGAAGTGATTGCTGAGTTGGATACTGAGCAACTGAGTTGGATACTGAGTTGGATGCTGAGTTGAATGAAGAGTCTTATAAAGATAGCACCCTGATCATGCAGTTGCTTAGGGACAATCTCACGCTGTGGACATCGGAAAACCAGGGAGATGAAGGAGATGCTGGGGAGGGAGAGAACTAATGTCTATTGTGCTTCGTGATCTGTTCAGTATCACTCTGTACCCTCCACATATATCCCTTTGTGCGATTAAAAAAAAAAGAAAATCATTAAAAAAACCCACAGAATGTTTG
>NW_003852433.1:3631292-3637703 GCF_000181295.1 Otolemur garnettii | reverse complement strand
TGTGAGCTGTGATGTCATGGCACTCTACCCAGGGGAACAGCTTGAGGCTCTGTCTCAAAAAAAAAAAAAAAAGAAAAGAAAATATACTGGCTCGGCGCTTATGGCACAGTGGTTACAGAGCACCAGCCACATACACTGAGGGAGGCGGGTTTGAATCTGGCCTGGGCCAGCTAAACGACTGCAAGAAAAAATAGCTGGGTATTGTGGTGGTCACATGTTGTCCCAGCTACTTTGGAGGCTGAGGCAAAAGAATCGTTTAAGCCCAAGAGTTTGAGGTTGCTATGAGTTGTGACACCACAGTACTCTGCCAGGGACGACATAGAGAGACTCTATCTTAAAAAAAAAGAAAAAAAAAAAGAAAAGGAAATATGCTAAGTGAAAAGCCAGAGAAAAAAGGCTACATGCTATAGGATTTCGCTGGTATAAAATAGAATTAGCAAGTCAATGGAGACAGAAAGCAGATTAGTGGTTGGCAAGGGCTGAGGTAGACTGTGTGGTGACTGCTTAATAGGTACGGGGTTTCCATTCATGCTAATGAAAAAGTTATGGACCTAGGACAGGTGGTGATTGTAGAACATTGGCAATGTGATTGCTGCCATTGAATTATATTCCTTTAAACTGTTATAGTGCTAAATTTTATGTTATATGTATTTAATGCAATAAAAAATGAATGTCTTGTCATTTTAGGTGGTGAAGGCTATGTTAACCAGTTTCATGGGAGTATTTCAATTTGTATATAAAATCAGCACATTGTACCCCATAATTGCATTAATATACACAGCTATGATTTAATTAAAAAAAATGTCTTGGTAAACCCCTTACCTCATCCCCTAAAAGCCCACAATAGTTATAATAGTTTACTTTAGGCAGGTAATGTGTGATTGATATTTTAGTAGCCATTACCTTGGTCTGACCCAAGCTTTGGAGGACATATCCTACTTAGGATTAAGTATGCGCTGGGTAACATCCTGGATGGCATTCTTCTTCCATTAGTAATCTCTCCTTTAATTGCAAATCTTTGTGAGAGGTTGCTGGAGGCTGGCTTGTATTGTACTTTTAGTTTCTTAGGTATTCTGACTTCATTTAAGGTATAGTTCATGCTATCAACTGCTCATGCACTTTCTTTGGAGATAAGAGAATAAGGAGGAAAGACAAATGACTGTACCCTTGAAAGGAATTCATTTGTACATTGTTTTATTGTTTATTTTTGGGGGGACTCATTTTGACCAGGGAAAAATTGTTCTATTTGATATCGTTCTGACTCCTGGAGAAGAAAGAATCATTTCTCTCTTTTTTGGTAATAGTGTATTTCTGAGAATTTCACAGTCTAGGGAAATCTAGTCTGATCACAGTCAGACTTATGTCTGTATCACTCAACTCAAAGTGGAATTTGGAGCTGACTCAGTGTTGCGAGTGGCTCATATCTACGAATGCCCTTGACATTTTACACTGGTGAGGCTTCACTGTGTTCTCTGAAAAGACAGAAAATGTTAGGATTGTTATATGGACTGTCTTTCTATTTTATATATATTTTTTACTTTATTAAAATACTGAGTTTATTTCACATGTGTATTTTTGTCTCCCCACTATTTCCAGGTCTGACCACCATATATGGACTGTCTTTAACTTGTAATACTTGAGGCAGACTCAGGAGTAGTGGGTCACATGATTAAAAAATATCTTGCTTTATTGAAAAAAAAAATCCTGACAGTCGCTGCCTATCTTTTTGCTTATAGTGGTGCCTGTGGAGAGGTAAAGCTGGCTTTCGAGAGAAAAACGTGTAAAAAAGTAGCAATAAAGATCATTAGCAAAAGGAAGTTTGCTATTGGCTCAGCAAGAGAGGCAGTAAGTACCTGTTGGTGGATGCTCACCTTTTCTTGACACTTTTTCACAACTTCCCACAACAGTCTTTGGGTGATTATTTCCAATCTCAGTAAAGGCTCTCTGCTCAGATATGTGAATTTGTGAGTATCAGAGAACACAGGAAATTTTTTAGTATCTTTAATCTAAAGATTTTAATTTGGTTCCAAAAATATTTGGTTGCACATAATAATGTACATATCAGGAAGTATTTTGTTTTCCTTCCAAGTTCAAAGTTGTTACAAGATTGTTTTTACAATAAATGAAAGGAAATTAGAGAAAAAAAATCCAGCTGTAATCCCCCTGAAACTCCACAGCTGTTTTCAGTTTTCCTTTTCTTCCTGGTCTTTGTACATATGAATTCACTTTTTTAGATGGTTGAAATCATACTACATATACAGTTTTGTATTCTGCTTTTCCACACTTTTTTTTTCATATAAAAACTCTTTATATAAGCCCACCCTCACCTCCCCCAGTTTTTAAACGTTTTAATGAATTTATTTTAGTAGTCTTTCTATATAGTAGCCATTCATTTAATTGCATTTTTTTAAAGTCCATGTTTACTGTATGGCTCTGAGATGGCCAAATGTATTGATCTTTCCACACATGACGCAACAAAGTAATGTAAAACACACCCCCAATCACATTTTCCTTTGTGGCCAGCTGTTTTTTGCTATTCTACTTTAACATTCTTTAAAAGATCGGTTTCTTTTTTTTCCCCCTAGACAATGACATTCTCACATGGCAAGAAGAATTTCCTTTCTGTGTTCATTCGCTTTTGTTGTAGATCTTTTCCCCTGTGATCCTGGATTTGTTTTACATTTTGGGGGAGGAGAAAATATGTACCAGATTGTTAAAAACTTGGAGTAAGATTTTACTTCTCAATTTCATTCTTCAAATCATTTCAGATTCTTTATGACCACTGTATTATCAGAGTATACCCTGACTTGGTAATGAATTTAATGGCTTACAGGAAAAGGGAGGCTCTTAAAATTAAACATCTGGGTTTCTTAGCTGAAGTCCATTTTACATAAATATGTAATTCTATCTCCTCTTTGCTTGTGGATGGTGGAGCCCAGGAAGTTGAATTACTTGATTCATCCTTATGGAATTGTTACAGAGAACAACTTTAGTATCCTGAAGCTTCCTTTCATCAGACTCTCAGTAAACATGCATATGTTAGCCTGCAGTTGAGGTTAGAACCTGTGTCTGCTCTATTAGTAGACATTTGATTTAACATTTTTCATACAGTTTAGTTAAATACCTTGTTTGTGGTTTTGTTTGTTTCATCATTTTCATGAGTGTAAATAATTCCATAGATAATGACAAATGGAGCTTATACCAGTTAAACATTGTAAAAACAATGAAAATACGCTTGCTGTGGCAACTGGGGCATGTGCTTTCTCTTATCTTAGCCTCAGTTGTCTCATCTATAAAATGGGAAAAATTATAGAATCCAGTTCAGTTGGAGATTCTGAGGCTTATGAGAGATCATCCTTGGTAATAAAGAGCCTGGCCATTTATTGAATATTTATTATTTGCCGAGTACTTTGTAAAGTGATTTTAGGTGAATTATGTAATTCACTGACTTCTAACCTTTGATTTCTTTGTATGAATAAAGCTGGGTTTGGAACTCAGGTAGCCTTTAGTCAACTATGTTTAACTGCAAATATTTAAAAAATTTTCGGTTATTGGCTCGGCGGCTGTGGCTCAAGCGGCTAAGGTGCCAGCCATGTACATATACCTGAGGTGGTGGGTTCGAATCCAGCCCGGGCCTGCCAAATAACAATGATGGCTGCAACCAAAAAATAGCCAGGCATTGTGGTGGATGCCTGTAGTCCCAGCTACTTGGGAAGCTGAGGCAAGAGAATCGCTTAAGCCCAGGAGTTGGAGGTTGCTGTCAGCTGTGATGTCACGGCACTCTACCCAGGGCGATAGCTTGAGGCTCTGTCTCTAAAAAAAAAAACCTTTGGTTATTGGCTCAGTGCCTGTAGCTCAGTGAGTAGGGTGTTGGTCACATACACTGAGGCTGGCAGGTTCAAGCCCAGCCTAAGCCTGCTAAACAACATTGACAACTGCAACCAAAAAGTAGCTGGGCGTTGTGGCAGGCACTTATAGTCCTAGCTACTTGGGAGGCTGAGGCAAGAGAATTGCTTAATCCCAAGAGTTTAAGGTTGCTTTGAGCTGTAATGCCATGACACTCGACCAAAGGCAAGATAGTGAGACTCTGTCTGAAAAAATAAAGGGTTTTTTTGGTTATTATTATTATTACTAATAAACTCTTATATTATCCTATTTATCAAAGGACCCAGCTCCCAATGTTGAAACAGAAATAGAAATTTTGAAAAAACTAAATCACGTAAGTATTACTATAAATGTGATCTACAGTTAAATTTGTTTATTTCAAAACTGTAGGAAGAATGCAAAGCATTTTAATAAACTAAAGCTAGTATTAACCTGGCATCCTTTCACTTGCCTGTCATTTAGTTGAGAGTTTTACCCCCAAATTTTGAGAGGACAATACTGTATAAACATTTCTTAAATTAAATAATTACATGAATTTCTTCCGAGTTCTTGACCAAAAGCCATAGTAATTATTCTATCTCTCAGTGACTTGATTGACTGTTTAAGTTGAGAAGACAGTGCTAATTTTACTAAATTTGGATTAATTATACTTGAAGTTTAATACCTTTAAATGCTTTTTATTTGTAGTTATCCAGATAAATCCAAGGGTATCCTAGAAGTACAAAAGCATCTTATCCTTATATCTGATTAAATGATATCTGTGGCCTTGTTGGCTTTTCTGTGTACCCTGCAATGATAAGTGGTCACAAACCATCAGGGACAGAGTGGGGTAGTTGTGTCTTTACCCTTTCTCCCAGGTGTGCTTTAGAGTTCTTATAATATTAGAATGTTTCTCTTCCCTTGAAAAATGGTAGGATCTTTTCATAGGGTATCCAGGTCTCCTGAGGTTCCAGTTGCCTGGAGCTAAGTAACTATTATTGACTGGCAACATGACTGGGTACCCCACTGGGCCTGCTTCTTTTATTCATGCTACTTGCTGTCCTTGTGTACTTCTGCTTTAGGGCAGTGAGGAGGAAGGCTGGAAAGAGCCAGCCTTCATTCCTAGGTGGCAGCCTTGGATAAGAAATATACTGCAGCCCAGTTCATAACTGCCAAGTCATGGTAGCAGTCCAAATGCTCATTAACTAATGAATGGATTAATAAGTTGTGGTATATGTATACCATGGAATACTATGCAGCTATAAAAAAGGATGGAGACTTTACATGTTTTATGTTTTCCTGGATGGAACTGAAACATATTCTTTTTAGTAAAGTATCTCAAAAATGCAAAAAGAAATCCAATGTACTCAGTACTATTATGAAACCAATACATAATCACCTACACATTCATACAAATGATAAAACACAACTATAGTCCAGGAAGGAGTGAAGAGGAGGGAGAGAGAAGGGGGGAGGGCGGGAGGAGGGAGGGTATTCGGTGGGACCTCACATATTATATACAATGCATTGGTACATTTCAAATCTATTAAAAGTAGAGTATAAATGTCTGACCACAACAAATAAGTAAGTGAAGTGATGGTTATGTTAATCAGTTTAATGCAAGCATTCTACATTGTATATCAAATCAGCACACTGTACCCACAAATGTACACAGTTATGCTTTAATAAATAAAATAAATGTGAACAAATCTCTCACCAACATGGTGGGTTGGAAAGTTTCTTATATGTTCTCACAGAGGAGTGGATAGGTTCTCTTCGGCTGTCTCACCTGCTTGAACTTTAAAGCCTTCCATGGCAGGGGACCAAATGCCTAGTTTTGACCTTCTGACCCACTAGGCAAATGTTCCAAGTTTTACTGTACTTGCAGTTTCCCTCTTGGGAGTTTCTTACTACTTTTTGTTTTTCTCCCTCTCTTTTCAGCCTTGCATCATCAAGATTAAAGACTTTTTCGATGCAGAAGATTATTATATTGTTTTGGAATTGTAAGTTGTAAACTTTAAAAAAATTTATGTTCCCATGTAAATGCTTATAAGTCACCAAAGAATCTAATGTACGCTTGCCTTTCTCACCTGGGTGAGATGTATGTATGTGGTGTAGGGCCTACAAAGTGTGTGTTTGTTGGGTTCATATCAATTCTAAAAACCCTCCCGCATTTCCAAAGGCTGGTGGTACTCTGGGTCTGTGGTCTGGTTTTGAACTGCACTCTTCATGTGACTAGCTGAGTGCCTAAGGGTGGGTTTTATTTTACCTCTTTAAGTCCTGTTTTCCTAGTGTTAAATGGGAATAATGATGTTACCCTTTATATGCAGAGTCCTTTTAAGAATTAAATGCTATGAAGGATGGAAAGCCCCCAGCAAAGCACGTACCACATGTAGGCACTCAGCAGGGGTTGATAATATTATAGTTGGCCATCTGTATCTGCAGGTTCTGCCATGGATTCAACCAACCTTGGAACAAGAATACTCACAGAAATAAAATGGATGGGTTGCGTCTATACTGAATATGTATAGACTTTTTTTTTTTTTT
>NW_003852433.1:3629527-3630936 GCF_000181295.1 Otolemur garnettii | reverse complement strand
CTGGCCCCATATACTGGGGGTGGTGGGTTCAAGCCTGGCCCTGGCCAAAACTGTAAAAAAAAAAAAAAAATTATTATTTCCTAAATGATACAGTATAACAACTATTTACATAGCATTTGCATTGTATTAGTTATTGTAAGTAATCTAGAGGTGGTAAGGTATAAGGGAGTGTATGCATAAGTTACTTACATATACTATCCCATTTTATATAAGGAGCTTGAGCATCCATGGATTTTGGTATCCTCAGTGAGGTCTGGACCCAATCACCAGGTACCAAGGGATAGTTATACTCTGCAATACTGTCTTTGTGGACCTTTGTGTTCTCCGTCCCAGCTTACATGGTAGTAACATGAGTATCCTTTAGTGTCTCATTAGGTTATTTCAGTGACCATAATATCCTGTGTTATTTTGTGTGATCAGAACAATTTCCTGTTTCATTCCTGGAAGAAGCCTAACTTTGTGTCTGTTCCTGCATACATGTGCAGTGTTTCTGGGAGCAGCTTTTGTGGCAAGCAGGGAGTGCCTTGCTCCTGATTAGCGAACAGTGGCTACATAGATTGACCATTAAGACTATATGGTAAACAGCAGCCCCGGCTGGTCACAGCACCAAGAGAGGCTTTTATGGTTGTTGTGGTGGTTAAGGGAATTATCTGTTGCTATCAAATAGATTGTTATCTGACAGAATCCAGTTAACACAGTGCAGTAAGAGTGATAATAATAGTATAGTAATAGTAGCTGATACTTATTATGCAATGACTACAATCTAAGTACTCTTGTGAACACTTTACATGAATTGACTTGTTCTCCACAACGGGAGTATGGCGGCTTGCCTACAGGTTATAGTTGGGTAATTATTTTTAGCCTTACTTCAAAGAAAAGGAAACCAAATCACTAAGGGATTGAATAACCTTGTGGTGCACCTGTGCCAGTGCTTAACCTACATCAATTAATTATCTCTTAATTTTTACAACAGCCATTGAGGTAGGTAGTATTACCCTCATTTTTAAATGGTAGAAACAAGCTCTGACAGGGTAAATAGTTTGCCCAAAGACTCATAGCTTGTGGGGCTGGGGCCCCGCCTCTGGTTTTCTGATTGGAAACTCCAATTTGTTCCTTCTACATCAGTCTCAGAATTACCTGGGGATGTGTGTGATAAAAATGCAGATTCCTGGGTCCTGCCTCCAATTTACAGTTTTGAAAAATTTCCCAAGTATCTCCAATATCCAATTCCTTCATCTCGTTTCTTAGTTTATAACTGGGACATTTGCTTGTGGATGAGTCATTACCTCATTAGTTTTGTTTTTTTTTTGAGACAGAGTCTTACTCTGTCACCCCCGGTACAGTGCCATGGCGTCACAGCTCACAGCAACCTCAAACTCTTGGGTTTAAGTGATTCTCTTTTTTTTTTT
>NW_003852433.1:3625961-3627129 GCF_000181295.1 Otolemur garnettii | reverse complement strand
AATGTGAAAATGTGAGACTGTCTCAAAAAAAACAATCTTAACTCTTGGAGTGGGAAGTGGGCAGGTGTGAGGGAAAGGCTGGCAAGTTGGGGTCATTGACACACGGGTTGCTCTCCATGGCTCAGTACTAGGTGTTCCCTTCAGGTGCAGCATCCTGTTAACTGTGGCCGGCAGGTGGGCAGGTCTTTGTGACATGTGTGCAGCCTTCTATATTTCAGTGGAACTGTTGAATGCAGAAGCAGCTGGTGGCACTTTGCTTTGAGGAACATCACCATTTCCCAGACCAAATTTGGTTGTGACCACTTCGTGCCACGATTTCTTCTCTTGAAAACTCACTCCATTCTGTAAATGAAGTAATTTGGAGCAATTCTGTGTTGAGTGAAGGTTGAGCGAGATTTTTGTACTGTTGGTTTACCTGCGTTGCTCTCCTTGGAGGATATTTTTGGAAGGAATTTTTGCTGTATCCCATAGAGACATCCAGAGAAGACTGAAGCTTGAAGCCCACGAACATAAATCTTTTCTAATGGTGGCTGTCACCTTCATAGTGTTCTATCTCCTTATTGGTTATCCTCTCACTTATGGTGACTAAGAATATTAAAGTAAATTGAGTGTAGATCAACTTTGTGGGAAACTTTTATTTCCTAAAGAAATATGACATACTGGCTTGGTGCCCGTAGCTCAGTGATTTAGGGCACTGGCTACATAAACTGGGGCTGGCAGGTTCAAACCTGGCCTAGGCCTGCTAAATCAAGGGTGACATAGTGGGATTCTGTCTCCAAAAAAAAAAAAAGAAAAGGAAAAAGAAATATGACTTACTATGTTGATTGTTTTTTTCTGTATTCTTTTTTTGAGACAGAGTCCCATCATGTTGCCCTTGGTAGAGTGCTATGGTGTCACAGCTCACAGCAACCTCAAACTCTTGGGCTTATACAGTTTTCTTGCCTCAGCTTCCCAAGTAACTGGGACTACAGGTGCCTGGCTATTTTTTGTTGTTGTTATAGTTGTTGTTTTAGCAGGCTAGGGCTAAGTTCAAACCTGCTAGCTCTGGTGTATGTGGCTGGCGCCCTAACCGCTGAGCTATGGGTGCCTAGCCATTCTATGTTCATTTTTTTGCTATTTTAGACAATAGAGTTTTCAAAGACTAAGTCTTTTTTTTTTTTTTTTTTTT
>NW_003852433.1:3601114-3625497 GCF_000181295.1 Otolemur garnettii | reverse complement strand
GGATTCGAACCCGCCACCTTAGGTGTACGTGGCTGGCGCCCTAGCCGGTTGAGCTATAGGCGCCGAGCCAAAGACTAAGTCTTTATATCAAGGAATAGGTTAACTTGGTATTTAAACTGAAGATAATTTACAAATATGTATCTTAACAGAATCCCTTGAAAAGTATTTTCAGGGCTGTAATAACCAAATATAACATTTTGTAAAAGTGTTATGTTTACTTTGCTATGTTCTCAAAATATTTTCTATCACTCATTTAAATTTTTATTGCAAGAAACACCTTCTATTTCTGTCAAGAGTTATTTTCTTCAAAAGTGGAATCAAGGTTAAAAGTTTATTGTCCTAACTTTTTTTTTTTTTTTTTTTGAGACAGAGTCTTATTATGTTGCCCTGGGTAGAGTGCTGTAGCATCACGGCTCACAGCAACCTCAAACACTTGGGCTTAAGCGATTCGCTTGTCTCAGCCTCCCAAGTATCTGGAACTACAGGTGCCTGCCACAACGCCTAGCTATTTTTTTGTTGTAGTCGTCATTGTTTTTTAGCTGGCCTGGGTGGGATTCAAACCCCCCAGCTTGGGTGTATGTGGCCAACACCTTGTCTACTGAACTATGGGTGCTGCCTCTAAGTTGTTTTTTTGATTTTTCTGCTTTTTAAGTCTTTTCTTAAACAAATTTGTAAGCACTAATCTCTGTACCACAGTAGTTTTCTGATTTTGAGGAATTTTGTTGTGCATAACATGGCTTTCAACCAGCTGTGAAATAGATGTGTTGGTAACTGTCTATGCTTATGTTACCTTTACATAAATCCAAGGGTCATGCCTCCCTTTCTGTGTAGTACCTTCATGAAAATGGCATTATACATCGGGACTTAAAGCCAGAGAATGTTCTTCTGTCATCTCAAAATGAGGACTGTCTTATAAAGGTAAGAAACTTATGTTCTGTTTGTGACCACTTTGGTAGATTTCTGTTCAGAAACTCTTAATTCCTCAAATAAAAAGTGAGAGCATGAAAAGGTTGAGAATCTGACCTTTCCATGCTTACCAATTATTTGGGATCAGGTATTATAGCTTTTGTCCAGATAGATTCTAATTAGCTTCACTGTGTACAAGTCAGTTTTTTTTTTTGTTTGAGCCAGAGTCTCATTTTTTGCCCCTGGTAGAGCGCTGTGGAGTCATAGCTCATCGCAACCTCACACTCTTGGTCTCAAGCAATTTTCTTGCCTCAGCCTCCCAAGTAGCTGGGACTACAGGCACTTGCCACAAAGCCCAGCTATTTTTTTTTAGAGATGGGGGTCTCATTCTGGCTCAGGCTGGTCTCGAACTTGTTAGCTCAGGAAGTCCACCTGCCTCAGCCTGCCAGAGTGCTAGGATTACGGTGTGAACCCCCGCCCAGCCTTACAAGTCACTTTTGTTCTCAGAGGAGTTGTTTAAATGGACAAGTGAATCGCATGTTATTTCCTTTCCCTGTTCCTCAAGCCTGAGTTCACTTCAGAATCTCCTGTTAGGATTTTAAAATATCTGGACATCCAGGCTGGGCATGGTGGCTCACACCTGTAATCCCAGCACTTTGGAAAGCTGAGGTGGCAGGAACTCTTGAGACTAGGATTTAAGAGACCAGCTTCTGAACAATGAGACCCTATCTTTACTAAAAAAAAAAAATTTAAAATTGGCTGGGCATGGTGGAGTCTTCTTGAGCCCAGGAGTTTGAGATTGCAGTCAGCTGTGATCATACCATTGCAACCCAGCCCGAGCAATAGTGTGAGACTCTATATCTTAAAAAAGAAATCATGATACTCAGGCTACACCTCAGATACGAAGGGTGGCACCCAGGGTTATGGATCTTTTCCAAGCTCTCCAGGTATTCCAAGTTGCAGCCCACTTTGAGAAACGGGTCTAAGAAGAACCATGTATAACTAATTAGGATTGTAAAGTATCTATGAGAAGAGTTATGCAAAGTTATTTTAGGTCATAAGCTTTTATTTTGTTAATTTTTTTATTGTTGGAGATTCACTGAAGAAATAAGAAACTAGGTTACACTGATTGCTTTTGTAAGTCCCTCTTATAACTGTGTCTTGCCACCAAAAGGTGTGTCACTCATTGAGACCCCCCACCCCCCTCCCTCCTGCCCTCTCTCAGCTCTTTTTACCTCATCCCCCCCTTTTCTCTCTCTGCTTTTCCCTTTCTCTACCTCCTGCCATGTAGTAGTTCATTAATTGTCCTCATATCAAAATTGAGTACATAGGATTCATGCTTCTCCATTCTTGTGATGCTTTACCAAGAATAATGTGTTCCACTTCCATCCAGGTTAATATAAAGCATATAAAGTCTCCATCTTTTTTAATGGCTGAATGGTATTCCATGCTTTCATATACCACAGCTTGTTAATCCATTCCTGGGTTGGCAGGCATTTACGCTATTTCCACAATTTGGCGATTGTAAATTGAACTGCGATAAACAGTCTAGTGCAAGTGTTTGTATGGTAAAGGAATTTTTTTCCTTCTGGGTAGATACTCAGTAATGGGATTGCAGGATCAATTGGGAGGTCTAGCTTAAATTCTTTGAGGGTTCTCCTACTTCCTTTGAAAAAGATTGTATTAGTTTGCAGTCCCATCAGTGTAAAAGTGTTTCTTTCTCTCCATATCTGTGCCAGCATCTCCAGTTTTAAGATTTTGTGATGTGGGCCATTCTTGCTGGGGTTAGATGATATCTCAGGGTGGTTTTGATTTGCGTTTCCTTAATAATGAGGGACAATGAGCATTTTTTCATATGTTTGCTAGCCATTCATCTATCTTCTTTAGAGAAGGTTCTATTCATCTCTCTTGCCAGTTATCAAGCTATTGTCTGATTCAAAATATGCAAATATCCTTTCCCATTGTGTAGGTTGTCTGTTTGCTTTGGTTGTTGTCTTCTTAGTTGAACAGAAGCTTTTCAGTTTAATTAAGTCTCATTTATTTATTTTTCTTGTTGTTGCAATTGCCACAGAAGTCTTCTTCATAAAGTCTTTCCCCAGACCGATATTGTCAAGTGCTTTTCCTATGCTTTCTTTGAAGATTTTTGTCATTTTATGCCTTAAATTTAGGTCTTTTATCCATCTTGAATCAATTTTAGTGAGTGGAGAAAGGTGTGGGTCCAGTTTTAGTCTTTTACATGTGGATATCCAGTTCTCCCAGCACCATTTATTGAATAGAA
Organism: Otolemur garnettii; assembly: GCF_000181295.1. NCBI lineage: Eukaryota > Metazoa > Chordata > Mammalia > Primates > Galagidae > Otolemur > Otolemur garnettii. The sequence goes on along the minus strand of NW_003852433.1, from coordinate 3,622,313 downwards.
TTTTTTTTTTTTTTTTTTTGAGACAGAGCCTCAAGCTCTGGGTAGAGTGCCGTGGCATCATAGCTCACAGCAACATTTTTGAATAGGGAGTCTTTCCCCCAGTGTATATTCTTGTTTGGTTTATTGAAGATTAGGTGGCTGTAAGATGTTAGTTTCATTTTCTGGTTGTCCGTTTGATTCCAAATGTCTATGTTTCTATTTTTATGCCAGTACCTTGCTGTTTTGACCACTGTGGCCTTGTAGTACAGCCTAAAGTCTGATATGCTGATGCCTCCAGCTTTGTTTTTATTACTAAGAACTGCCTTAGCTATATGATGTTTTTTCTGGTTCCATACAAAATGAAGAATTGTTTTTTCCAAGTTTTGAAAGTATGATGTTGGTATTTTTTTTTTTTAGAAAATGCTTCATTTATTTATTTGTTTTTGGAGTTTTTGGCTGGGGCTGGGTTTGAACCTGCCATCTCTGGTATATGGGGCTGGTGCCCTACTCCTTTGAGCCACAGGCACCACTCCGATGTTGGTATTTTAATAAGAGATGGCATTGAATCTGTAGATTGCTTTGGGAAGTATAGGCATTTTAACAGTGTTGATTCTTCCTAGCCATGAGCATGGTATGTTCTTCCATTTGTTAATATCCTCTGCGACTTCTTCTCTTGGGGTTTCATAATTTTCTTTATAGAGGTCCTTCAACTCTTTTGTTAGGTATATATCTTGGTGAATATTGTCCGGACAACAGGTGCTCTTCTGGCATATGAGAGGCTAATCACAATGCTGGTACAGCTGTATGAGATGGAGACTGGCAGCATCTGCTGACTTCTTGGCCCTTAAACCCCACAAGGTTGAGAGCCTGAATCTTACCTCAGCCTGCTTAAAAGACACTTTAAACTATTAACCTTGGCTAAGCAGAAGCTTTCCCAGGAAAATACTTGTCATTGGGGTCTCTCTTGAAGTAGCTGCCCGCTTATCTAGATGTGCCAAAACTTGCCTCACTCTATGCCTCTGAGGGCTGAGGCTGCACCACAGCCCTCCTACTGCCAAACACTGAAAGCTCTGCTTTTCCCCAGCGTCTCAGTTCTGTCCTTTGGCTGCTCACAGTCACTAGATCACCCACCCGAGGTCACTGGGTCTAAGCCTCACTCTGCGACCCTGAGAGCAGAGCCTGCAGGGCAGTTCTCTCACAATGGCTTTGTGAGGCCCACAGCTGAACAATGTTAGCTCCATTCTGGCCCAGCAGCTCAGTCTCGGACCCTGGACAGTGTTTAAAGTCACCTGCACTCTCGCCCAAGTTCTTCCAAGGTAGTTCAACTGAGTGCCCAAGTCCAAAAAAACAAAACAACCCACAGGGAAGGCCTTCCCTGTCTTCAATCTTGCTGCTGTTGTAGTTACAGTTATGGCAGCCTCAGACCGAACGCAACCACTTGCCACTTCTCCACTGCTTTTGTCCTCCTCCTGGGGTCCAGAAGTCTCTTGCTGTCTCACTGTATCCCCAAAGGGATGTTTCTGGACAGAGACCACAAGCCAGAGATGCCTGGAGTCTTCTCTCCCCAATCTCACCACGCCTGGTTGCAAAGAAGCTGTGACTTGGCTGCCAACTTGCACCCTCCCGTCTCCATCATGTTATAGGCTTTTTGTAAGATGATAGAGCATAGGTAAGTTGGACAAACCTGAGTCTTGAAGTTGGTTCCGAGGCTGAGGAATTTTAATTTAAGCATAATAAAAACCTTAACTTGAAAGGCTTGAATTTGAATTTGTAGATTTCAGATTAATGGCAGGTATGTCTGCGATTTGTACACTAGAAACTGATCTGGCCTACATTTTTTTGAACTGGCAGATTATGTTAATCTTTTTATTTTATGACATCCTTAATAATTATTCCCTTTTGTCTTTAATTTTAGATTACTGATTTTGGGCAGTCAAAGATTTTGGGGGAGACGTCTCTCATGAGAACCTTATGTGGTACCCCTACGTACTTGGCTCCTGAAGTTCTTGGTTCTGTTGGGACTGCTGGGTATAATCGTGCTGTAGACTGCTGGAGCTTAGGAGTTATTCTTTTTATCTGGTAAGAGAAGTTTTCATTGCTTCAAAGTCTGGTTGGAGGTGATTAGGTGAAATCATAAACATGTCCAGGTAGCAAGCTTGTGTTGAATTTAGGTTACTTTTGGACCATCGATTTTAAAGAAAAATCTGATTTTTTCATTATGCTGAAAAAGAAATAGATATATCCAAATGCCACTGAGAATGCCATTTGATTTCTTTTCCTTTCTCTGTCTACCAATATTAAGCCTTAGTGGGTATCCACCTTTCTCTGAGCATAAGACTCAAGTTTCCCTGAAGGATCAGATCACCAGTGGAAAATACCACTTCATTCCTGAAGTCTGGGCAGATGTCTCAGAGAATGGTATGAATATCAAAGGGTTAAGAATTTGTGGTTTGCTAAAATGTGGATGTGCTGTGCTGGGAGTTTCTTTTCAAAATTCCATGATGTTTTCTTCTGTCAATTCTGTTCTTATTTTCTGTTGTTAATTTTGCACCATTTGAGAGGCAGAGGACTGAGAGGCTTCAGTTCTGAGTCTGCTAGTTCTTAGCTGTGTGATCTTAGGCAAGTTATTTAACTTGAGTTTCCATTTTCTTCATTTATAAAGGGGACCTCAATAACTTCAACCTTAAAGAGTTTTTGTGAGGGTTAAGTATAATGTACTCAAGTGGGTGATATATATTTAAATGTGTGAAATAATGAGTAAATTTTTAACTACAAAGTTTTCTTTAAGCATGTCAAAGCTAAATGTCATTAGTTACCTTGCATTTTGTAATTTAGAAGTGCAGCTTTGTTTTTTGAAGGAAAAAAAATAGAAGATTAAATATCAAATAATGTAACAGAGGTGATTGTATTGAATGTCAGCATATTTAAGGAATAATAATAATATGCTTACAATGTACAAGTTAGCCTGCAGTTGCTTGCTGAAGCAGTCTTTATTTTTGACCAGTCTGTAGTTTTAGGGAGACTCTGTGGCTGAGTAAATCTAACCGTTAATCCATGGATCTCAGGGAGACTTTGCTGTGAATTCTGAGTATCTTAGAACTGTGTGGAAGTTCAGATTTAATTAGTTTGAACTTGATTCTAGCCATAAGAGAGGTAACAGGGAGCTAAGAGATTGTGATGTCCCAGCAGGAAGAGATGGGAAGTGTCATTATTCCTGGTGTTCTCAGAGTACTCAGAATGCATAAAATCAGGAGATTAGAGGGCACTGCCCACTATGTCTGTTGGTTCCCTGATCTCAGACCCTTTCTCTTCTTTCTGGATAGTGGTCTGTAATTCTAGCATTCTATAATATTGCTGATTAAATGTATTCATCCTTTTCATTGTGTTTTGCCCAATTATCTTATTGCTTTAGCTTTGGACCTTGTCAAGAAGTTGTTAGTAGTGGATCCAAAGGTGCGTTTTACAACAGAAGAAGCCTTGAGACACCCCTGGCTTCAGGTGGGTATGGGATGGTGCCTGCCTGCTTCCTTGACATACACAGAGAACCCTGCTGCCTGATAGAGATGAGGAAGAGGACAGAAACATGTCTGCTCTGTTGGGTCTTTTTAATATAATTGCTTTAGGTGTATGGAGTGTGTGTGTGTGTGTGTGTGTAGGGGATGGGAAGGTATAGATGGCGGTTTGTTTGTTTGTTTGTTTGTTTTGAGACAGAGCCTCAAGCTATCCCCCTGGGTAGAGTGCTGTAGTATCACGCTCACAGCAACCTCCAACTCCTGGGCTCAAGGAAGTCTCTTGCCTCAGCCTCCCAAGTAGCTGGGACCACAGGCGCCCGCCACAACACCTGGCTATTTTTTGGTTGCAGCTGTCATTGTTGTTTTGGTGGGCCCAGGCTGGATTCGAACCCACCACCTTAGGTGTATGTGGCTGGCGCCTTAGCCACTTGAGCCATAGGCAGCGAGCTAGTTTGTTTGTTTGATCAACCTTTTTACAAGTTTTACAAGTTTTATTTATTTATTTTTTTGCAGTTTTTGTCTGGGGCTGGGTTTGAACCCGCCACCTCTGATAAATGGGGCTGGTGCCTTACTCCTTGAGCCATAGGCACCACCCCTGGGATCAACCTTTTAAATGTTACTTGTGGCTCTTAGATGTACAAGCTCACTTTAGGGCCTATTCTGCTTCCACTTGGCTGCCTTGAGATTGCAGTTTGGCCTGTGTTCCTTTGAGAAGTTGTTCTGGTTCCACCCTCATCCTTGTCCCCTCTCTACTCTGCAGGTGGGGTGGGCTGCATTCTACCCATCTTCAACTTTCAGTTAGGGAAGCTTCAGGGAGGTAGCAGAGGGCATTGTGGCAGGTGCCTGTAGTCCCAGCTACTTGGGAGGCTGAGGCAAGAGAATTGCTTAAGCCTAAGAGTTGGAGGTTACTGTGAGCTATGATGCAGTGGCGCTCTACTGAGGGCAACATAATGAGCCTCTGTCTCAAAAAAAAGTGTGTATATATGTATATATAAACTTATATATATATATGATATGTGTATGTATATATAGTTGAGGTTTTATTTTGGGAAACTTCAGTGTTTTTGAACAAACCAAATGGTTCTGTGGGTCTGGCACTGGACTGTGCATTGAACATGGGTTCTGGTCTCTGTTTTATGATAAACAGTAGTGTCCAGCTTTGAGAGCATCCCTTCTAGCCACTTTCTGTTTCATCTTTATTACCTGAAATAGAGCATACCTTTCTTTTGCCTTTGAGGTATAATTTAATTTTTTCCCCCTTTTTCTCCTGTCTTTTGTGGACAGAATTTTAGTAACTTGTGAGTAGGTTATAGACATCTCAAAAGAAAGATTTTTTTTTTTTTAAAGATAGGGTCTTGCTTTTCTCGAGTTGGTCTCAAACTTCCGAGCTCAAGTAATCCACCTGCCTTCAGCCTCCCAAAGTGCTGAGATTACAGACATAAGCCACCATGCCCGGCTTTCTTCTTCTTCTTTTTTTTTTTTTTCCCAAAGGAAAGATATTTACAGATAAACGTTGCTACTTGTGGTGACAGTAAGCTCCATCTTCATATTATTGCTAGCTGATCACATGTTTTAAATAGAGGCCTATTAAATAGAGCTGTGGTCACCCTGGTGGCACGGAAGGGCTGCCATGTGAGGGGCATTCCATTTTCGTTTCATTTGTTCATGCATTTGTGTATTCACAGCATAGTTAATGAGCTTGTATTCCAAGCACCGTTAGTCACTGGATGCAAAAAGGAATAGGATAAGATAGTCGTTGCCACAGGGAGCTGACAGTCTGGGTCCCGGCCTGTCCTGACCAGTCATTACAGAGCAGTGTGATATATGTAGTAATAAGGATAGGTGCACAGAGTATGGTTCTAAACCAGGACAAGGTAGGGCCCCTGCCCACAGCCCTCTGGGTATCCACATCTTCACACTGTGTGAGGAATGTCTTGATGCTGAATGGCCTGGCAATAAGGTTGGGGATTAGTGGGTCAGCATTTTCAAATATTTCCTGAATCCCTCTGATAGGGAGGCCCTGTGCCTATTAGAGTACCTGGCATCTGAGAGTGCTCAGAAAATATTTGTTCACTGAATGAGGAAGGTGGGTGAGGTGGATAGGCAGGAAGGCAAGGAGGATATTCCCAGTGGAGAGAGTGTAGTATTATCAAAATGGCATAGTAACTATAAAACAGTATTGGAGAGGAAGCAGATAATGATTCAAGCTACTAGATAGAGGATAGTTGAGCCTGTTATTAGTCTTTTAGTATTATAAAATTTCTATATCCCTCAAATTGCTGAATGTTGGAGGCCTTTGCTCCTGTGTCCTCTGCCCTTCCCTGCTATGGCTTCATGGGAGGCAGGGTGAGGTGGAGTGGAAAACACTAGATGAGACTTTGGAATCAGACAGTTCTGGCTCTGTGTTCTGCACATACCACTGAGAGTGGCTGGGCTGGGCTTCTGGCCAGCCCCACAGCCCACAATGCTAGTTGTAGATGTTTCTTTAACCTTTCTGAAGGTGGGGAGTGCTGTACCAGCTCACCTTTCAGGGCTCCCAAAGACCAATCCTTGATCCTTGCAGAAGTGAGCATTCAGGGAGGTGGGAATCACCCTTGTACACTTCCGTGAGTTGTCCTCTGTGCTTTCCCCTCTTCTTCTTGTAGCATGAAATACTTGTAATGCAGTGTTCTGTTCATTATCTTCCTTTCTTATTAGACTTGAGCTATTTGGGTTATTGCAGGATTGAAGTCCTTTTGGTAGCTTGTAAAGTATCCACTGGGTGAATTTTCCTAGGGTGCTTGGCTGGTTGTTAGGATGGCCTAAGTAAATGGCCTCATAGTTAGCAGGATTGAAGGGGATGGTAAGTGGTGGTCCCCAAAGAATTTGGGGAGCTGCATGGAGTCAGGCCAAGTCTGTGGCCTCCTGATTGCCATCTTTTGTTTTTTTCTTTTTGAGTTTAATTTATTTTAGGGAGAGAGTCTTGCTATGTTGCCCAGGCTGAAATGCAGTGGCTGTCCACAAGTGTGATCATAGTGCACTGCAGCTTTGCAGTTTTGGGCTCGATTGATCCTCCTGCCTCAGTCTCCTGAGTAGCTTTGACTACAGGTGTGTGCCACTGTGCCTGGCTCCCAATTGGCATCTTTCTCAAGTTTTGGGATGCTAGTTTAAAAAATCATTTCAGGCTGGGTGCAGTGGCTCACGCCTGTAATGCTAGCACTTTGGGAGACTGAGGAGGTAGATTGCTTGAGCTCAGGAGCTGGAGACCAGCCTGAGCAAGACCAAGACCCCCATCTCTACTAAAAATAGAAAAATTAGGCTCAGCGCCTATGGCTCAAGCGGCCAAGGCGCCAGCCACATACACCTAAGGTGGTGGGTTCAAATCCCCAGCCCGGGCCCGCCAAACAACAATGATGGCTGCAACCCAAAAATGGCCAGGCATTGTAGCAGGCGCCTGTAGTCCCAGCTACTTGGGAGGCTGAGGCAGGAGACTCGCTTGAGCCCAGGAGTTGGAGGTTGCTGTGAGCGGGATGCCATGGCACTCTACCCAAGGGGTAGCTTGAGGCTTCATCTCAAAAAAAAAAAAAAAAGAAAAGAAAAATTAGCTGGGCGTGGTGGTGCATGCCTGTAGTTCCAGCTACTTAGCAGGTTGAGGCAAGAGGACCACATGAACCCAAGAGTTTGAGGTTGGTGTGAGCTGCAATGTTGCCATGGCACTCTACCCAGGGTGACAGAATGAGACTGGGTCTCAACAAAACAAAACAAACAAAATAAAAAATCATTTGACCACTAGGGACTGTGGTTTTCTCACCCACTGAGAGTTCTGAGAGCTTGAAGGTACATGATTTCAACCAGTGTTGATGGAGCACACTACTTTGGGAATGCAGAGGGGAGTAGTTTGTGGTCTTTTTGATCTGAGAGCTTCAGTGATGGGCTGATTCTTAGTGGACAAACTGGATGTCTTTGCCTGTTTCCCTCATCCAGGGAAATCCTAACCCTGTCATCCTAGGAGCTTTCTTTCATTCAGACGCAGTCTACTTATATTTTCAATTTTTTCACAGGATGAGAACATGAAGAGAAAGTTTGAGGAGCTGCTGTCTGAGGAAAATAAGTCCTCAGTTCCAGGGCAGGTATTGGTATTCCTCATGATCATTAAATGTAGGCTGGTTTAAAGAGCTGGTGAATTTGAAGATTCTCTTGAGTCATAATTGCTGAACAATTTTTTAGCTAATATAACTGATACTTTGTTTAACTCGATCTATTCCAGCACCCTTAGAAGATTTAATGCTGGTATGTTTAAATATGGCTAAGAATTGTTATTCTAAAAGTCTCCAGCAAGGCAAGTTTAGAGGCTCAAATATAAATTTGTTGGAAAAATTAAAATTTGGGGAAGTGGTTGATTCCTTAATTATAATATTATTCTTAAAAATTTCTTTTTAAGTATAATTAATATCTGTTTATTCCTATCCTGCTTTCTTTTGGTGAATAATCTCTCCTCTTCCCCGCTGCTCCCTCTCAATTTTATAAATGGGAAAACAACTAAGGCACAAAAAAGATGGTCTTCCCACACAAGAGGAAGACTTAGGGCTACAAGTGAAAGGTATCGTAGTCCTCCTAAACTTGATTATTTAGGAAAAGATGTGTAACATGTGTCATTTAGTGGGCAGAAGCTACAAGGGAGAGAAATGTCAAGTAGGTAAATGTGTTTGAGTTGGGGGTATAGTGGAGATTCAGTTGTCAATAAATGAATGGTATGATAAGTTTAACATGAAATACTCCCATATTACTGGGAGCATATTGGGAAACTTTGGTAATCTTAAAGAAGCCAATGATTTTCTTATTTATTTATTTATTTGTTGCTAATGATTTTCTTGTGAACGTTTCTCCATTTTCCTTCATTGCCAGTCTTCCACTGGTCGAAAGCGGGCCCTTGAAGGGGAACCAGAGGATGCCGAGAGCACAAAGCGCCAGGCTGTGTGTGCTGCCGTGTCGTGATCACTGTGGTTTGAACATGAAAGAAATGTATCTTCTTTCATTCTGCTGACATCTTTTCTTTAAGTCTTTTTTAAAATAATATTTTAATTATGGGAATAATTGCTTTTCCACAATCATTGATGTATAATTAAAAACCTAATGATACCTGGGCTTTGTGCTTATGCTTGATAAACAGCTGTTCCGTTAAATGCTTTATTTTATGTTTAAAGTTGTGTGCCTTTCATCTGGAGCTCCACCTTGGCTGTCACCAGGCAGGTTTCTTGGGATGTCACCCTGATTTTAGTTTGAGAGAGCTGAATACAAATTTTAAAGGCCCCTTAGAAAGTTTCAGGGAAAGGGACATAGTGAGGTTGGGGTGGAGTTTGTATAGACTGGCTGGCTGGCTGCCAATGTCCTCTTGAGATGGCAGGTACCTTGGTGCATAATAACAGGCCAGTTTTAAATTCTCATTCTCACCTTTTTTCTTTTCTTTCCTTTTTTTTTTTTTTTGAGAGTGTGTCACTTTGTTGTCCTTGGTAGAGTGAGGTGGCATCATAGTTCACAGCAACCTCAAACTCTTAGGCTCAAGCGATCCTCTTACCTCAGCCTCCCAAGTACCTGGGACTGCAGAACCCTACTATAATGCCTGACTAGTTTTAGAGAGGGGGTCTCCCTCTTGCTCAGGCTGGTCTTGAACTCTGAGGTCAGACAATCCACTCATCCACTCTCCTTGACCTCTCAGAGTGCTAGGATTACAGGCATGAGTCACCAGGCCTGGCTTCATCTTCTCCTTCTTAAAGATACAGGTCTATAGTTCTTGAAACCTTGAAGCTAGATTATTAGTTATATAATTCAGTTTTCCAATTTTAGGATGGTTAGGTATAGTACCCCAGTGGAGTCCTGTAATCAAACATGTTAATATTTCTGCCACAGATATTTAAACAATAGGGATAGAGAAAGATTTTAAGTGGCCTTGTATCACTTCATATCAGTCTTTTCTGCCATATGAGTTATGGATGGCCTATTTTTCAGAATTGTTTGGGTTTGTAAGTGGAGACAAAGGGTGTGATTTTTATCATGTTGATGCAGTAATAATTAGGGACACTGTGCAGAGCCTACCCTTGGCTGGTCTTTTTTTTTTTTTTTTTTTGAGACAGTTTCACTTTGTTACCCTGAGTAGAGTGCTATGGCATCATAGCTCACAGCAACCTTAAGCTCTTGGGTTTAAGAGCTCTTCTTGCCTCAGCCTCCCCAGGGATGGGACCACAGGTGCCTGCCATAATTTCTGGCTAGTAGAGACCCATCTTGCTCAGGATGGTTTTGAACTGTGCTCAAGCAATTGCCTGCCTTGGCCTCCCAGAGTGCTAGGATTTCAGGTGTGAGCCACTGCACCTGGCCACCCTTGGCTACTCTTGTACTCAAGGTAATCTTATGAGCTAGGTCCTTTAGCAATCCTCAGGTTATAGGTGAGGAACCTAGGCTTAGAGGAAGACGGTAACTTTTCCAGTGACACATAGGTGGTAAGGCATTATGGCAGAGCTGGGACCCAATCCAGGTCTTTGTGACTCTTCTTTTGAGACAGACTCTTACTATGTCACCCTTGGTAGAGTGCTGTGGCATCACAGCTCACAGCAACCTCAAACTCTTGGGCTTAAGTGATTCTCTTGCTTTAGCCTCCCAAGTAGCTGGGACTACAGGAACCCACTACAATGCCTGGCTATTTTTTTGTTGTAGTTGTTACTGTTGTTTAGCAGGCCCTGGGCTTGTTTAGAACCTGCCAGCCCCAATGTATGTGGCTGGCACCCTAGCCACTGAGCTATAGGCGCTGAACCCCTGGCTATTTTTTTTAGGGATGGGGTCTCTCTCTGGCTCAGGCTGGTCTCGAACCTGTGAGCTCAGGCAACCCACCCACCTCAGCCTCCCCAAGTGCTAGGATTACCAGTGTAAGCCACAGCGCCCAGCGTGACTCTTTTTTTTTTTTGAGATGGAGTCTCACTCTGTTGCCCTGGATAGAGTACTCTGGCATCATAGCTCACAGCAACCTCAAATTCTTGGCCTTGAGGAATCCTCTTGCCTCAGCCTCCCAAGTAGCTGGGATTACATGTATCTGTCACAAAACAGGGCTAGTTTTTTTTTTCTATTTTTAGTAGAGACAGGATCTTGCTCTGGCTCAGGCTGGTCTTGAACTCTGAGCTCAGGCAATCCATCTGCCTCAGCTTCTCAGAGTGCTAGGATTACAGTGGTGAGGCATAGTGTCTCTGGCCAGTCTTTCTGACTCTTAAAACTCTTGTTCCTTGTCTTCTTAGTCACACATGTAGTCATACTCAGGGATGTTGACCCACACTGACAACTCATAAGAGACTAATATCCTAATATCTAAATCTAGAATGTCAATGTGTTCAATTATCATGAACAAGGAGTTGCCATTTGTCTGCACATTAAGTGTGTTCAGTCTTTGCAGGCTGGCTATAGGGACGGCCCATGATTGGTGGAAGATGAGAACATCTTGGTGGCAAGGACCATAAGTCTACTGCTTAACTGCATGGGAAAGGAGATTTGTTTCAGAAATTACAAATGGCTGGGCCTGGGAGCCTTAGGAGTGCAGGTACTTCTAATGGGTGGCTTTTTTTGTCTCTTTCTGATCCACTAGGGCTGCTGCTTTTGTAATTTTGCCTGGCTGGTGCTAGGTCACATTGTAGTTCATTGGTCATGCTATGAATTATGCACCATCCCTCTGGTGATTTGGCAGGGCAGGGTCAAGGGCACACATTCATTTCCCCAGGCAATCAGGTGAGAGAGAAAGGGGGCCAAGCTCATCCTTTTATCAGGAGCCCACTCCTATGATCTACCATTCATTCATTCATGAAGGTAGATCCCTCATGACCAAATCACCTATCAAAGGTCCCACCTCACCACTGCTGCATTGGGGATTAAGTTTCTAACATATGGCTGGATGCAGTGGCGAGTGTCTGTAGTCCCAGCTACGTAGGAGGCTGAGACAGTAGGATCACTTGAGTCCAGGAGTTCTGGGCTGTAGTGTACTATGCTGATCCGGTGTCCACACTAAGTTCAGCATCAATATGGTGACCTCTGGGGAGCTAGGGGCCACCAGGTTGCCTAAGGAGGGGTGAACCGGCTCAGGTTGAAAATGGAGCAGGTCAAAACTCCCATGTTGATCAGTAGTGGGATCGCACCTGTGAATAGCCACTGCACTCCTGCCTGGGCAACATAGCAAGACCCCGTCTCTAAAAAAAAAAAAAAAGTTTCTAACATGAATTTTGGGGGACGCATTCAGATCATAGCACTGAGCAGAGACTAGAGTGGTGTACTTTGAAAATGGAGGATGAGGCAATAATCCAAGGAACACTGGCAGCCACTAAAAGCTGAGAAAGGGGAGAAAATGGATTTTCTCTTCAGAATCTCCTAAAAAAAGTATACAACTTGACTTAAGCCAAGCAAAAATGATTTCAGGTTTCTGACCTATAAAACTATGAGACTAAGTTTGTATTGTTTTAAGCTACCTATTTGTGGTATTAGCTCTCTCTGTTTGTTGTAACAGTCGTAGAAAACTTATACTTAGCAGTGGGAGACATCAGCTGCTGATTTGGGGCCTCCTTGCACCTGCTTCCTTTCCTAACCTCACTTGATTTTCTTTTACAGGAATTCTTTTCCCTATCCTGTGAAGTTAGGGGTGGGAAGGATGATAAAGCTATGAGGATGTCTGCACCCTCACTGTGGAAGCTGAAGGGGTCCCTAATGCTCCTCCCATTGGTCACCTAGGCTGGACTTTGAATCATGAACAAATGGAGCTGGGTGGCACATTAATGGTAGGAAGAATATTGTGTTAACTTGAGCGCTGCACTTCCTAACTTTGGCTTTGTGTAAGTGACCTTGTATTGCTGAGCCTTTGTTTCCTTATCTACAAAATGGGTGCAGTAAGAGTACCAACCTGTATGCTGTTTGTGAGGATTGAGTGGAGGAAAGTCCATAAAGTATCTGGCATGTGCTAAAGGATTCATCAGTGGTGGGAGTAGCTAGAAGGAGTCATAGAAAGTTCTTGAGCCAGAGAAGTAACATCTTTTCAGCTCTTTTGGGGACATGCGACATGCGTTATTGGGTTACTCTTGACCAAGCAGATTTGGCAAATGCCAGGCCTGGGGTGGGTGGTGGGAGCAGAGGTGGAGGGCCATAACTGTTCCCTTTTGTGAAGCAGTCAAGTTGTTCCATGGTGGACCCACTGCTTGCCTATGTGATGGTGCAGTGGGTACTTCTTACTTGTGCCAGCCCTGTACTCAGTACTTCTTTTTTTTTTGAGATGGAGCCTCAAGCTATCCCCCCTGGGTAGAGTGCCATGGCATCACGCTCACAGCAACCTCCAACTCCTGGGCTCAAGCGAGTCTCCTGCCTCAGCCTCCCAAGTAGCTGGGACCACAGGTGCCCACCACAACGCCCGGCCATTTTTTGGTTGCAGCCTGGGCTGGGGATTCAAACCCGCCACCTTAGGTGTATGTGGCTGGCGCCTTAGTGGCTTGAGCCACAGGCGCCGAGCCTGTACTCAGTACTTCTTGTGGTAATTGTATCCCAGTTTTTCAGGGGGGGTAGCACCTCTTCTCTGACTTCCCTATTTTCTCCATGTCCTTCTGGAGGGGATGGGCCTAACCCTTTCCTAGAGGGGCTCTATATAGCCAGGTTTAGCTAATCTGGCTATTGTGAATGGCTTAGCTAGGGGCATGTGGCCTAAATTGGTCCCATAAAAGTCCACCCTGGGACTTTGGTCAAAACTATTGGGATGCAGCCCCTGCTTTCTTGAGGGCAGATGTGAGCTAGGAACGGCTTCTCAGGCCACTATGTGGAAAGAAGTATAAGAGAGTGAAGTTATCACCCAGGGAAGGAAGCAAATGCTCAGAGGGTAGAGAGAACTGAGGTGGTCTGAGCACTCAGGTGCAGCTATGTGTAAAGTGAAGCGCCACTCCAGCCCTTTTGGATTATGTGATCAAGGATCAGTTATGTTCCCTTGGTTTACTTAAGGTTTTTTTTTGTCTTGTTTTTGGCCACTTGCATATGAAAAAGGCAGGCTTCTGAAGATTCCTTTTCCTACTAGGGAGAACATTCTCTGCTGTTTTTCAGCTAACTTTAGGGTTTCCAGAGAGGTTTGGGGGAGAAAATGGAAAGTGAAAATGTGGGGAGAGTCCCTTGCAGCCTCATGGTTCAATGAACTCCCTGCTAATTATACCACAGAGTTTGGGGGCACAGCCCCTTTCATTAAACTTTTAGAGGAATCTTGGATGGATAGGACAGAAATTACAGTGAACCTCAGAGAGCTTGGTGTGTGCCAGGCATTGTGCTCTGGGACTTACTGAATAATGATGTTTTGGTCACACAGTAGACCTCATGTAAATTGGTGTCCCCCTAAGATTATATTAAATTATGGCCAGGCATGGTGGCTCAGGTCTATAATCCTAGCACCCTGGGAGACTGAGATTGGTGGATTGCTTGGACTCAGGAGTTCAAGACCAGCCTGAGGAAGAGTGAGACCGGTCTCTTCTAAAAATAGAAGAAAAACAAAACTAGCCAGTAAGGTGGTTCAGGCCTGTAGTCCCAGCTACTTGAGAGGCTGAGGCAAGAGGATCCCTTGAGCCAGAGAGTTTGAAGTTGCTGTGAGCTATGACGATGCCACGGCACTTTACTGAGGGCAACAGAGTGAGACTCATGTCTCCAAAAAAAAAAAAAAAAAATTAAATTCCACGGATGTTGGTAGGGCAGTGAATTACTCATGTATTTGTGGTGCCATAATGTTGGTAGGGCAGTGAATTACTCATGTATTTGTGGTGCTGCTGGTACTACGAAAGTACCTATAGCACGTACAGTTATGTACAGTATATACTACTTGATAATAAATGACTGTTACTGGTTTATGTATGTTCTACATTTTGCTTTTCATTATTATTTTAGTGTATGCTCCTGCTCAAAAAAAGTTAACTGTAAAACAGCCTCAGGTCCTTCAGGAGGTATTCTAGAAGAAGGCATTGTTATAGGAGATGACAGGTCCACGAATGTTATTGCCCATAAAGACCTCCCAGTAGGACAAGATATAGAGGTGGAAGTCAGTGACATTGATGATCCTAACCTTCTGTAGGCCTAGGCTAATGTGTTTGTGTCTTAGTTTTTAACAAAGTTTAAAAAGCTAAAAAAAAATTAAATAGAACAAAAGCTTATAGTATAAGGATATAAAGAAAATATTTTTGTACAGATTTACAATGTGTTCGTGTTTTAAACTAAGTATTGTTATAAGAGAATCCAAAAGTTAAAAAGTTTTTTTTTTTTTTTGAGACAAAGTTTCACTATGTCACCCTTAGTAGAGTGCTATGGTGTCACAGCTTACAGCAACCTCAAACTCTTGGGCTTAAGCAATTCTCTTACTTCAGCCTCCCCAGTAGCTGGGACTACAGGCCCCGCCACAACTCCTGGTTATTTTTTTGTTGCAGTTGTCATTGTTGCTTTACCTGGCCAGGGCTGGGTTTAAACCCACCAGCCCTTGTATATGTGACCAGTACCCTACCCACTGAGCTACGGGCACCACCAAAAGTTAAAAAGTTTTTAAGATAAAAAGGTTACAGTAAGCTTAAGTTAATTTATTACTTAAGAAAGAAAAATAATTTTTAATTTAGTGTAGTGTAAGCCTTCACATTCTCTCACCACTTACTGACTGACCCAGAGCAACTTCCAGTCCTGCAAGCTTCATTCACGGGAAGTACCCTATACAAGTGTGCTGTTTTTTTTTTTCCTACTGTATTTTTTATTGTACCTTTCCTATGTTTAGATCCACAAATGCTTAGCATTGTGTTACAACTGTTGCCAGTATTCAATACAGTTACCTGCTGTTCAGGTTGTAGTATGTGAGCTATAACATCTAACCTAGGTGTGTGTGTAGTAGGCTATCCCATTTATATTTAAGTTCACTAGTGATGTTAGCATGACAACGAAATTACCTGAGGCATTTCTCAGAACTGTCCCCTGGGTAAGTGCTGCATGACTGCACATGCATCATCTAGAATTATTGCTTGCATCAACTTTGGACTGGACATGTAGAAATCAAAGCTTTCTGGCTTGGTCAAATGACCTGTTCAACGTTTCCCAATTATCAAGAGACAGAGGCAGAATTTGAGAATTTCTTTATCTGGAACCTTCCAGAGATCTTGTCTCCTGATCTCCACCTGGTAAATATTAGACGCAGTGCTGAGGTTTTGTTCAGATTATTTCATCGAGTCCTCGAGTTATAGAGAAAACAGGCCCTAGAAGACCTGATATTAATCATGCGAGGGTTAGTGAAGATGCAGAACTTGAATTCAGGTTTTCCATTAAGTCTGGCTCTCCCCGGGACATGGGCATTCACTGTGCCACCTACACTTGTGCACGTGGTGCACACCTCCACGATGGGGATCTCATAAGTTTAGTGGTATCCTTTTCCAGGCACTTCTTAGGGGTAAGTCTGTCCTGGCCCAGAGCTTCGCCCCCCGGACCCGCCCTTTGGGCGAAGCAAAAGAGGTAGTGTGGGGGAAGGGTTTGAGGGGTCCAGGCCCGGGGTGGTCCGCAGTGCGGCAGACGGCCGTGCGGAGAAGGGAAGTGCAAGCTCTCCCTCCAGGTCTCACGGACGCGGCGGGGGTGAGCGCAAAGCCGGGAAGAGCCGCCAGCTCCAGAGGGCGCAAGGAGGAACGCGCGGGGAAGGGGCGCGGCGACGGCGTGCGTGCGCGGGGCTAGTGTGAAGCCGCGGGGACGCGCGTGCGCGCTTGGGGGGCCGTGTGGCTGGCCGCGGCGGCGCGCGGCACGGCGGGAACATGGCGCGCGGCTCCGGCGCGCGCGCCTAGCTGGCGGGACCGTTAGCTCCTGGCTGACGCGGCCCGGGCCCCGTGGGGATGGAGCAGTCGCCGCCGCCGGCTCCAGAGCCGACCCAAGGGTTGACCCCGGCGCGGAGCCGCAGGCGGCGTGAGCCCGAGTCGCCGCCGGCGCCGGCGCCGGTGAGTGCGTGAGAGGCTCGGGCCGGGAGAGTTTCTTTGTGAAACTCCGTCGGTGTGAGCTGGGCCGGGCCTCAGCTGCTGAGGAGCTCCCGGAAGCCGCCTCGCGGTCCGGGTTCAAGCCTGCTGCGAGCCGTTAGGCAGCGAGACCCGGTCCGCTGCCTCCTTGCCTCAGTTTCTGAGGGAGTGTGTGTGTACGCGTGCGCGCGCGAGAGATTGCGGGGGGGGGGGCTTTATACAGTCGGCGCCTAATGTGCGATGAGCCTCCTCTTGGCCCCCGCCCCTTTAGGATGGGCCCTGGGGACCCGGCCCTCAAGCGTGGCATCTACGGGGAGAAAGGTGATGGCACAGCCTGGGAGGCTTAGGTGCCACCAGTCGTAGGTGGAGCTTGTAAAAAGCGAGCTGTCCGTCCCCGGGAGGGAGCAAGTCTGTTGGTGGCTTGTAAAGCTTTCCATCCACCTCGGCTTCACTGTGTGTTTGGGCTGCCAGGGTGAAGAATGCTGAAAGAAACGGACTTTGGAGGTGGGGCTCCCGCTGCATGGGATGGATGGCCCTGAGTTGTGGACTCTAGAGCTTTTTTCTTTTTCAGGCTCCCAAACTGCTAGGACGCGGGAGTAATCCAGAGTATTTATTTACTTATTTTTTTAAGAGACAGAGTCTCACTTTGTCGTCCTTGGTAGAGTGCCATAGCATCACAGCTCACAGTAACCTCCAGCTATTGGGTTTAGGCGATTAGCTGGGACTACAGGCGCTCGCCACAACGCCCGGCTATTTTTTTGCAGTTTGGCCGGGGCCGGGGCCATGCTCAAACCCCCCACCCTCGGTATATGGGGCCGGCGCCCTACCCACTGAGCCACAGGCGCTGCCCAATTGAACATATAGGCTTCACGCCCTTAACGAAGTCCACAGACTCTGGCTCTCCAAGGCAGGGAAGCAGATTTTTATTTTTTTAACAAACTGAAGTTGTTACGAGCAGGGGAGTTTGGCAAGCGAGCAGGGGAGTTTGGCAAGCGTTCTAGAGAGTAAGCTGCCTGAGAGCAGGGACCTGTTCTTTCATACTTCACAGAGGCATCCAGGTACCACGTGGGAGATGATTGGTAAATGTTTGAAGGAGACTAAATGACTAGTGAGTGTGCAAAATAAGAGTTCTTGAGATATTTTCAAGAGCTTGAGATTAATTTCTCTGTCAGATTTACTGTATATTGTGTGATTTTTCTCTGCTCCGAACTTTTGTGGCTGTTTAAAATGCCATGTTTTCAGTATGTTCTAGGCGAAAGTATGCTGCTTAGTATAAACCAACAACTGTGTCTGCCCTAGCTAGATTAAAATTAATTCTGAAACAAAATTGTGAATAAAAGTGCTTATTTCCTTCTCTTCATCATTTGGGAACACCAGATGTAGAGGATTTTGTTTGCCTTTGAGGCAGG
Source organism: Otolemur garnettii (assembly GCF_000181295.1). Lineage (NCBI taxonomy): Eukaryota > Metazoa > Chordata > Mammalia > Primates > Galagidae > Otolemur > Otolemur garnettii. The sequence goes on along the minus strand of NW_003852433.1, from coordinate 3,604,430 downwards.
TAAATATTTACATTTTCATGAAAGGATTTTTTTTTTTTTTTTTTTTGAGACTGAGTCTTACTTTGTTGCCCTGGGTAGAGTTCCCTGGCATCATATCTCACTAACCTTAAACTCTTGGGCTCAGGTGATCCTCAGCCTCCTGAGTAGGTAGGTCTATAGGAGCCAGCCACCACTTTTGTTTGTTTTTAGAGAGGGGTCTTCCTCTTGTTCAGGCTGGTCTGGAACTCCTGACAGCAACACTCGCCTTGGCCTTCCAAAGAGCTATGAAAGCAAATCTTAATTACTGTTTACTCAGGAAAGTTGGCAATTTGCTTAAACCTGAGCATTGGCAGTCTTTATGGGATATTTTGGAATTGCAAAAGTGAGATTTATGATTAGTCCAGAGCCAATGCTAAAATAGAATGTTTTTAAAATTGTTTAATATTTTAGGGGCTTTTTTTCCATTAAGTTAAATTTCATTTAGTTGGTTTCATTTCAGTAGGATTTGTTGTTCACTGGAGAAAATGCAGAGGGTGCCAAAAACATACACACGCACTCTAAGCAATGTTATCTATATTATTTCTTGAAGTTGAATTAAAGGTCCTGCTGCTAGGTAAATGTACCTAGACATGTTACACATAACCATTTACCTGTAATTTGTACACCTTAAAAAAATGATCAATTTTACTTTCAACAAGATTGCTTAAATTGTGTATACATGTTTTTAGCACTCTTGGTATGCATGTGTATGAAGACCAGACTTTTAGAATTGAGATTGCATTTGAAGAAGAAAAATTGGAAAAATTAGGCACGTTAGTCTCTTGATGTGTTTTGGGCTTTTTTTTTTTTTTTTGAGACAGAGTCTCACTCTGACACCGTCAGTACAGTGCCATGGTATCATAGCTCATAGCAACCTCCATCTCTTGGGATCAAGTCATTCTCTTGCCTCAGCCTCCCAAGTAGCTGGGACTACAGGTGCCTGCCACAATGCCTGGCTGTTTTTTTAGAGGTGAGGTCTTGCTCTTGCTTGGGCTGATCTCCAACCTGTGAGCTCAGAGCAGTCCACCTGTCTTGGCCTCCCAGAGTGCTAGCATGCTAGGATTACAGGTGTGAGCCACTGGGCCTGGCCTACAATGTGATTTTTCTGAAAGGTATGCAGATATGTCTTTTAAAAAAACAATTGAGATATATAAAGATAAATGAGAAATTAACCTATGAAATTAACCCCTTTAGTGTGGTGGAGTATAACCATGTAAGCAGGTATCAGTACTTCATTGCCTTTTATTGCAGAATATTCTATTGAGTGGAACCATGTTTTGTTCATTCATCCGTTGATAGTCATGTGAGTTTCCCGCCAATTTTTGCCTGCAATGAATAATGCTGCCATGAATAACATACGTGTTCATTTTTCTTGGTTATACCTCTAGGAGTAGAAGCACTGGATTTTGTGATAACTTCTGTTTAACCTTTTGAGCAACTGCCAAACTATTTTCTTTCTTTCTTTCTTTCTTTTTTTGTAGAGACAGAGTCTCACTTTATTGCCCTTGCTAGAGTGCTGGGTGGTGTCACACAGCTCAGAGCAACCTCCAACTCCTGGGCTTAGGCGATTCTTTTACCTTAGCTCCTGAGTAGCTGGGACTATAGGCACCTGCCACAATGCCTGGCTATTTTTTTGTTGCAGTTTGGCTGGGGCCGAGTTTGAACCCGCCACCCTTGGTATATGGGGCTGGCACCCTACCCACTGAGCCACAGGTGCTGCCCCCAAACTGTTTTCTAAGGTGCTGCCCAATTTTATATCTTTACTAGCAAAGTATGAAGGTTCCAGTTTTTTGCTTCCTGGCCAGTTGTCTCTCTTTAAACTTTAACCATCTTAGTAGGTGTGGAGTGGTATTTCATTGTGGTTTTGATTTTCCTTTCCCTTATGACTAATGGTGTTGGACATGTTTTCTTGTGTTTATTTGCCATTTGTATATCTTCTTTGAATAAATGTCTATTCAAATCTTTTGTTCAGTTTTTTGCCCATTTTTATATTGGGTCATTTGTCTTTATTATTGAGCTGTAGTTCTTTAAATATTCTGGATATTAAACCCTTATCAGATGTGATTTGCAAATATTTTTCCCATATTGTGTTTGTATTTTTACTTTTTTTGATTTTTCCTTTTCTTTCTTTCTCCTTTCTTTTTTTATTCCTCCCCTCCCCTCTCCTTCCTTCCTCTCGCTTTCTTTCCCTTCCTTTCCCTTTTTTTTTTTCCAGACAGATTATAGCTCTGTCACCCAGGCTGGAGTATAGTGGTAAGATGATAACTCTTCCCTATCCTCTTGCTTCAGCCACCCAAGTAACTAGGACTACCTGGCTAATTTTTTTAGTTTTTGTAGAGAAAGGTCTTGCTACATTGCCCAGGCTGGTCTTCAATTCCTTGCCTCAAGCAATCTTCCCATTCTTACCTCTCAAAGTGGGATTATAGGTGTTAGCCACTGCACTTGGCCTAATACTGTCCTTTGATACCAAAAAAGATTTTAATTTTGAGTAAGTCCACTGTATGTGTTTTTTTTCTTTTATTGCTTATGCTTTTGGTGTCATCTAAGAATATATTACCAAATCCAAGGTGATATGAATTATGTTTTCTTCTAACAGCTTTATGATTTCAGCCCTTGTTTGTAGACTGTTGATTCGTTTTAGTTAATTTATGTGTGTTGTGTGAGGTAGTGGGCCATATTCTTTCTTTCATATGTAGATATCTAGTTCTTCCAGCATTAAGTATGGAAAAGATTGTTCTTTCCCCCCAACTGAATGGTTTCTCACCCTTTTTGAAAATCAATTGAGTGTATGTGATGTTTTATTTTTGGACTTACAATTCTATTCTCTTGATCTATATGTCTTCATGTAGTACTACTTTTGATTACTGTAGCTCAATAATAGGTTTTCAAATTAAGTCTACATTCTCTCTCTGTTTTTTTTTTTTTTTTTTTTCTTTTTTTTGACAGAACCTCAGTCAGTCGCCCTGGGTTGAGTACTTTGGAATTATAGCTCACAGCAACCTCAACTCCTGGGCTTAAGTGATCCTCTTGCCTTAGTTTCCCAAGTAGCTAGCCTGCCATAATGCATGGCTAGTTTTTGTCTTTTTAGTAGAGATAGGCTCTCCCTGTTGCTCAGGCTAGTCTAGAACTCCTGGGCTCAAACAATCTATTTGCCTCAACCTCCCGAAGTGTCAGGGTTACAGGTGTGAGCCATTGAGCCTGGCCCTCTTTTTTTTTTTTTTTTTTAATTAAATGATAGCTGTGTACATTAATGCAAACATGGGTTACAGTGTAGTGTTTTCATATACAGTTTGAAATA
>NW_003852433.1:3593337-3599352 GCF_000181295.1 Otolemur garnettii | reverse complement strand
TTTTTTTTAAAGACAAGAACAGAAATTTGATCAACTTACAAATTTCTGCAAAAAAGATAACTGGAATTTTTATATTGATTATGTTTAATCTTTTCTTTTGATGATGTTTTGTAGTTTTCAGCATGCATGTCTTACAATTAAAATTATCTTTTGTAAGTATTTTATTCTATTTGATGCTATTGTACATGGAATTTAAAAATTTTATTTCATATTTGTTGCTAGAAATTGTTGATTTTTTTTATATGTTGTCTGACTTCATCAGTTGGTGTTTGTCTATTCTAATTTTTTCTTTTAAAATTTATCCCCCACAGGGGCGGCGCCTGTGGCTCAGTGAGTAGGGCGCTGGCCCCACATACGAAGGGTGGCAGGTTCGAACCTGGCCCCTGCCATACTGCAACAAAAAATAGCTGGGCATTGTGGCAAGTGCCTGTACTCCCACCTACTCGGGAGGCTGAGGCAAGAGAATCACCTAAGCCCAGGAGTTGGAGGTTGCTGTGAGCTGTGACGTCATGACACTACCGAGGGCGACAAAATGAGACTCTGTCTCTGAACAACAACAAACAAAATTACCCCCCACAGGTGGCTCTCGTGGCTCAGTGGGTAGGGCACCAGCCACAAACACCAAGGCTGGTGGGTTTGAATCCGGCCTGGGCCAGTTAAAGCAACAATAACAATTGCAACAACAACAGAATAGGCGGGCATTGTGGTGGGTGCCTGTAGTCCCAGCTACCTGGGAGGCTGAGGCAAGAGAATTGCTTAAGCCCAAGAGTTTGAGGTTGCTGTGAGCTGTGATGCCACAGTACTCTACCCCAGGTGACAGCTTGAGACTCTGTCTCAAAAAAACCTTTATATATAAAAAAAAAAAAAATTTACCCTCCCCCCACAATTAATGAAGAATAGTCTTTGAAAGTTTAAGTATGGACTTTAATGCAGATCTAGGTTCATATATATGTTTTGGCTCCACTACTTACTAGTTATATGAGCTTTTGACAACTCTTAACTTTTGTATTTCATTGTTCTCATATGTATAACTGACAGTAGTATCCATCTCAAAGAATTGTTAAAGAGAATGTAAATATTTAGAACAATGCCTCCATGTGGTAGGGATTTGATATTTGTTTATCTTCTATTAATTAACTCCAGTTGAAAGCAAGCTAAAAACCAAAAAGGAAACAAAACTAAAAATAACCAAAACCAAGAAAAACAAAAAACTCTCAAACTGCAGACTATTAAAAAAAAAAAAAACCCACAAACCATAAAGAAAAAAAACCACAGAAACCCCAGACTTTCTTCCTGTCCCTGTCACTTTTCTGTAGCCTAAGAAATCAGTGTGAGTGCTGGAGGAACAGTGAAAGAAGATGTCTTTTATACTGCATAATTGTGTTGTGAAAGCTTGCACAATCTAGGCTGCTATGTAGAATGTTTGAAAAAATGTTATTTTAAAGTATTATTAAAAATAATAAAAGTGTGATTCAAAGCTGTTTATTTTTATCTCATGGTTTTTATTTAGTGTGCTCTTCTTTCACTGCTTTTCTCCTTTGAAGCAATATTTTTTCCTTAAAATTGGTGATTGTAATTATTGCCTCTTTTGAATAATTGCTATTTAAAAAAAAACTGTGTTAGAATACCTAATATTTGAACTTCAACTTACTACTTTCACTGTCTAATAGTTGTGTTTGTGTTGATGTGTGGTGGTGTCTTGCTGAGTGGCATTCATGGTGTCTCTTTAGGAGCAGGGATGGATTGTTATTTTGTAAGGGGAGAAACTAGGCACAAGATGATACAAATGTGATGCTGTGAACAATAGTTGAATGTATATTCTCTACTAATATAAGAAAATTATTATTCTGTAACCATTTCAGTGATAAAAATTTACCTCCAAAATCACAAATATAATTAAACTTATAACCCCCAACCTACAAATTGATAACCCACAGACATTTATATAAAAATTTTCTTTTTTTTAAATAAAGTTGATCTTTATTTTAATGAAATCTTTTTATTGTTACAGAAACTGCGTGTGTGTATTGTATAAAATTAGAAAATGTGGCTCGATGCCTGTAGCACAGTGGTTACGGCACCAGCCACGTAACTGCAATAAAAAATAGCCGGGTGTTGTGGTGGGTGCCTGTAGTCCCAGCTACTTGAGAGGCTGAGGCAAGAGAACTGCTTAAGCCCAAGAATTTGAGGTTGCCGTGAGCTGTGACGCTATGACACTCTACCAAGGGTGACGTTGTGAGACTCTATCTCAAAAAAAAAAAAAAAAAGAATGTAAGACAAACAAACTTCCCTCCCCCAATGCCCCACAACCTTACAGATGCCCTGTGATTACTACTACCAATACCTTGATACATCTTTCTGGAACTTTTTCTATGCATCTTTCTATTTATTTAACAAAATGTATACATATATACACAAAAGTATATAGTTATTTTACCTAAAATAAGATCAAACTGTACAAAATTTTCTTTACTTTTTATATTTAAAATCAGCTTTATTTAGATATGCTTTACATACAATCAAATTTACTAAATTTAAGTGTATAGTTCTATGACCCCTGACAGGTACATACAGTTGTATAATCACTTCTAGTAAGTAGAAGTAATAGAAGATTTCTTCATTCCATTTACTAGTTGATAGGTATTTGAGTTTTAAGTTTTTGGTGATTGTGAATAGAGTTGGTAGGAACATTCATATGAAAATTTTTTTTTGGTTGGGGAAGGTAAGGTAAGTAAGTAGATTACTGGTTTGTAGATGTATTGCCAAAGTGAACATTGGAATTGCTAGTTTGTGTGGTGAACATATGAGATGTAACAAGTTTGCATACTTTATGTGTTTACCTTGGCAGCACTGTACAAACTACTCAGCAAGTTTCATAACCTTGCTCTATCAATGTCTAATAGTTGTGTTTGTGTTGATGTGTAGTGGTGTCTTGCTGAGTGGCATTCATTATTGTGTGTTTTTGTGTGCTATCTTGAGAATGTCGGAGCTTGAATTAGATCAGTGAACAAACATCTGTAAGTTTCTTGTTAAATTTGGCAAGAGTGGAAGTGAAATCAGGGATATGTTAGTCCAAGTTTCTTTTTTTTTTTTTGTGACAGAGTCTCACTGTGTTGCCCTCTGTAGACTACCATGGCATCACAGCTCATAGAACCTCAAACTTTTGGGCTCAAGTGATTCTCTTGCCTCAGCCTCCTCAGTAGCTGGGACCACAGGTGCCTGCCATGACACCAGGCTATGTTTTTTTTTTGGTTGCAGTAGTTGTTGTTTAGCAGGCTGGGACTGGGCTCAAATCTGCCACTTTCAGTGTATGTGGATGGTGCCCTATTCACTGAGCTATGGGCGCCGAGCCTGTTAGCCCAAGTTTATAGGGATAAGGCATGAATGTACACAGTGTACAGGCAGTGTACAAATGGATTAAATATTTTTCTGACTGGAGAAATGAACTGTCCAAGATGCATCATTGATGAAAAGATGTCAGAGCAGCCAGTAAAGAGCTAAGCTGAAGAAAACATTGCAAAAATTTGTCAAATTGTACATTAGTGTTATTGGTTAACTGTGAGAAGTGTAGCAGATGAAGTAAACATCAATAGAGAAACAGGGAAATCTTTTTGTTTTCTTAGACAGAGCCTCAAGTTGTCACCCTGGGTAAAGTGCTGTGGGTTCACAGCAACCTCCAACTCTTGGGCTCAAGCGATTCTCCTGCCTCAGCCTCCCAAGTAGCTGGGACTACAGGCGCCCGCCACAATGCCCAGCTGTTTTTTGGTTACAGCTGTTATTGTTGTTTGGCAGGCCCAGGCTGGATTCGAACCTGCCAGTTCTGGTGTATGTGGCTGGCACCAAGCTGAAACAGGAAAATCTTAACCGACAACCTTGGGGTGAGCAAGGTGTGGCTGTTGCATATAACAGTGTAGCAGCTCACATGGCACTCACTGTGAGGGAGTTTTTAACCAGTAAACAAATAACTGAACACCATCCCTACCACCATCCCTACTCACCTTCTCTGCCCCCCCCACTTTTTTCTTTGCCTGAAGGTAAAGATAATATTGAAAGGAAGACATTTTGATGGCATTTAGGACATCAAGGGTAATACAATGACAGCATTCAAGAAAAAGAGTTTCTAAATTGCTTTGAAGGGTTGGCTAGTCCCTGGCCTTGGTGCATAGTTTCCTAAGGGGAGTACTTGGAGGGTGACTATAGTGATACTTGGTAATGATGTATGTAACACTTTTTCTAGGAAGAGTTTATGAACTTAATTGTCAGGTCCTGTTGTATATAGATATGTTTTGAAACCTTTTTTTCTACATTAACAGCCCCCCTTTTCCATTTAAGAGAATTTTCTTTTCATTAAGTGCTCAGACAGTATTAAAAAAGTTCCAAAGCTGTTGTGTCTGTCTAAACCGCGCCTTAATTAACATCCCTTAAGTATCTCTTATTCTAGTGTAGTCCTTTTTTTCATGAAATAGATTCACTGCAGAGACCAGAGCAGTTATCTTACAGAGTGCCTTTCCTTCTGAGTTTGTCTGATAACTTCTATGTGATGTCATTTATCTTGTTCCTCTGTTTCCTATAAACTAAAAGCTGTATAAAGACTCAGTGGATTCAGGTTAAATATTTTTGGATTGATTATGTCATTGGTAATGTCTGTTTAATCCACCAGTATAATGTTTTATCACTAAAAGCCTTATTAGTATAAAATAAAGTTTTTATCACAAAATTAAAATTGAAATAAAGCCTTTATCACTAAAGTTTTTATTACTAAAAATCATGGTCAGGAGTGGTGGCTCACACCTGTGATCCCAGTATTTTGGGAGGTCAAGGCAGAAAGATTGCTTGAGGCTGGGAGCTTGAGATCAGCCTGGGCAACACAGAAAGACTCTATCTCTACAAAAAAGGAAAAAAGAAAAAGTAGCCATATGTAATGGTGCTAGCTTCTTGGGAGACTCAGGCAACAGAATTGGTAGAGGCCAGGAGATTGAGGCTGTAGTGAGCTATGATAAAGCCATTGTACTCTAGCCTGTGGGCCACAGAGTGAGAACCTGTCTCAAAAAAAAAAAAAAAAAAAAAGCATTTTCTTGCTATTGAGAAGGGAAATCAATAATAATGTCCTTTTATTTTTTGTCTAGGTACCAGGGACTAGTTCTTTTACTGGAGGCTCTAATTGGCTTCATTGTGCCCACTATAAACAAAAAACCCTTTTTCATCTTACAACCATAATACCTTTAGGAAAGAGGACATCCTTGTCTGAAAAACATGCCGCATCTATTCCTCAATCCATGCATCCATCCAGAGATGGGGTCTTGCTTTATTGCTAAGAGTGAAGTGCTGTGGAAATACAGGCATGTAACTACGAATGACACCTGGCTAATTTAAAAAAATACAGAGAGACAAGGTGGTCCCAAGGCAGGAAGATTGCTTGAGTTGAGAAGTTCAAGACCAGTCTGGGCAAGAGGGAGACCCTGTCTCTACTAAAAATAGAAAAGCAAGCCAGGCATCATGGCACATGCCTGCGGCCTCAGCTACTAGGGAAACTAAGGAAGATCACTTGAGCCTATGAGTTTGAGGTTATAGTAGGCTACAGTGACACCATTGCACTCTACCTAGGGCCATAGAACAAGACTCTGTCTCAAAAAAAGAAAAAGAAAAAAAAAAACCCAGAAAAACAAAATGTTTTACTAATTAAACACAGTCCCTCTCAAAATCCCATCTGCTTTTTTTCCCCCCAGAAATGGACAAACTGATTCTCAAATCCATATGGAAATGCAAGGTATCTGGAATTGCCAGAATAACAAAGTTAGAGGAGTAAAACTTTTAATTTCAAAACCACTGCAAAGCTTTAGTAATCAAGATAGCGTGCTACTCGCATAAGGATAATAGATCAATGAAATTGAGACTCCAAAAATAATTCCTTACAGTTATGGTCATTTGATTTTTTTTTTTTTTTGTAGTTTTTGGCCGGGCCAGGTTTGACCCCACCACCTCCAGTATATGGGGGCTGGTGCCCTACTCTTTGAG
>NW_003852433.1:3572838-3591351 GCF_000181295.1 Otolemur garnettii | reverse complement strand
AAGAAAAAGTATCCAATGTACTCAGCCCTACTATGAAACTAATTTATAGCTTTTATATGAAAGCTATAACCCAATTATAGCCCAAGAATATGGGGAAAGGGGAGAGGGAGGGGAGGAGGGAGGTTGGGAGGAGGGATGGTGATTGGTGGGACCACATCTATGATTCATCTTACAAGGGTACATGTGAATCTTTCTAAATGTAGAATATAAATGTCTTTTTTTTTCCTTTTTTTTAAATTGAATGATAACTATGTACATTAATGCACTTCTGGGGTATAGTGTGGGGTTTTTACACACAGTCTGAAATACTTCCATCAAACTGGTTAACATAGCCTTCATGTCATTTTCTTAGTTATTGTTTTAAAACGTTCACATTCTACTCTTAGATTCACTTGTACCCTTGTAAGATAAACCTCAGAAGTGATCCCTCCAATCCCCCTCCCTCCACCCATTCTCCCATTATGTGGCTGGCATCATAACCATTGTGCTCCAGGTGCCGAGCTGAGTTCCTCAGAATGTTAAACATAGAATTGCCATGTAGCCCAGCAATTCCATTCCATTCCCTCTCTCTCCCACCTCCCTGTATTCTTAGGCTGTTATTAGGTTATAGCTTTCATATAAAAGGTATAAATTAGTTTCATAATAGGGGTGTGTACATTGGATACTTTGAGAATATAAATGTCTTAACACAATAACTAAGAAAATAACATGAAGACTATGTTAACCAGTTTGATGAAAATATTTCAGATTGTATATAGAACCAGCATACTGTACCCCATGACTGCATTAATGTATACAGCTATGAGTTAATAAAGAAAAAAAGAAAAAGAATTCTTACAACTCAATTATAAAAAGACAATCCAATTAAAAATGGACAAAGAATTTGATTAGACATTTCTTGAACACAAACAGTCAATAACCATATGAAAAGATATGCAGCATCATTAGTTATCAGGGAAACACATCAAAACCACAGTGAGATAGTGCTTCACATCTAAAGTAAAAAAGACAATAAAAGGTTTTGATAACGATGTGGAGAATTTGGAGCCCTTATGCACTTCTGGAATATAAAGTGGTGCAGCGATCTTGGAAAACGTTTGAGAGTTCCTCAGAATGTTTTTTTTGAGACAGAGTCTTACTATGTGGCTCTTGGTAGAGTGCCATGGTGTCACAGCTCACAGCAACCTCAAACTCTTGGACTTAAGTGGTTCTCATGCCTCAGCCTTGCACGTAGCTGGGACTACAGGGGTCTGGCACATTGCCTTCTTATTTTTTTGTTGTTGTTGTCGTTGCGGTTGTCACTGCTGTTTAGCTGGCCCAGGGTAGGTTTGAACTCGCCACCCGTGGTGTACGTGGCTGGCATCATAACCATTGTGCTCCAGGTGCCGAGCTGAGTTCCTCAGAATGTTAATCATAGAATTGCCATGTAGCCCAGTAATTCCATTCCATCCCATCCCAAGAGAAGTGAAAACAGAAAAACTTGTACATTAATGTTCATAGCTCATTTTTTATAATAGCCAAAAAAGGGAAACCATCTACAGGTGCATCAATTGGCACAACATTGATGAGCCTTGAAAACATTTTGAGTGAAAGAAACCAGTCACAAAAGGTTACATGTTACATGATTATGTGAAATAATTGAGCATACTCAAATCCATAGAGGCAGAAAGTAGATTTGTGTTTGTTAGAGACTTGGGGAGGAGGAGTAGGAAATGACTGCTAATGGGTATGAGGCTTTTTGTAGGGGCAATGAAAATATTCTAAAATTAGATGGTGGTAATGATTGCAAAACTCTAAATAAACTAAAACCCACTGAACTGTATACTTTATAAATTGGTGAAATTTATGATATGTGAAATATCTTTCAATAGGGATACAGAAATGAGGAAAGTCAATTAGAAACTAGTCTAACTCTTAAAATATGGTTAAATTGATTGCCTTAAGATTCTTTAGCCAAAAAAAAAAAATTAAAGATATTTTCTTCTAATCTTGTCTCCTCTTATTCTTCTTTATTTTCATCAATATGCATATGTGGTAAAATGAGTAGCATTACTTGATTCTGTATTATGGAGAAAGAAACTAGCACTTAACAGTTAAGTGTTAAAATAGAGTATATACTGTGTGCATAATAATTTCAAGCATATGGAAAATTTGATTGAATAAAAAAATAAACCTTTATATTTTCTCATTACTTCGATTTGGTAATTATTAACATTTTGCCAATAATTGGATATGTTTTGAGAAATAGTAGGAGAAAGGTTAGTGGGATCATTTACATCTCCCAAAATAAATGTTCACTAAGCATTTATGTAGAAAACACCTAAAATTAAGATGGATAAGATGTAGGCTGTGGTGGCTCATGCCTCATCCTAGCACTTTGGAAGGCTGAGGCAGGAGGATTACTTGAGGCTGGAAGTTTGAGACCAGCCTGGGCAACATAGTGAGACTCTTGTTTTTTTTTTTTTGGCAGTTTTTGGCCAGGGCCCAAGTTTGAACCCGCCACCTCTGGTATATGGGTCTGGCACCCTACTCCTTGAGCCATAGGCGCTGCCCCTATATTGTTTTTACAAAATATATTAATGAAAGAATTAGCTGGGCATGGTAGCACGTGCCTGTAGTCCAGCTACTTGGGAGCATAGGTGGGCGTTGGGAGGGTTACTTGAGCAAGAGTTCAAGGCTTCAGTGAACTGTGATTTCTCCACTCCACTTCAGCCTGGGCAACAGAGTGAGACATGATCTCTTAAAAAAAAAAAGGTGGGCAGTGCCTGTGGCTTAAGGACTAGGGTGCTGGCCCCATATACCGGGGGCTGGCGGGTTCAAGCCTGGCCCCTGCCAAAACTGCAAAAAAAAAAAAAAAAGGCTTCTGTGAATTAAAAAAAAGTGATGTGACTATATTAAGAAATCCGAACTATCTTTGAAATGGGTCTATAAATAACATTTTTAATATAAGCATGTTAACCTTCTTGGGTTTATAAGGTCAAATATTGGGTTTATTGTGCCAAATTGTAGAAAACTGAGGAAACTGAAAACTCAAGATTTTTCCTATGACTTGTTTTTTCCTAGGAATTTAGTTTCCTGATGTTTTATTAGTACAATTTGATATCAAGGAATATATATTTAATAAGAATAGGCACTTAGGTTGGGATTGTACTTTTTATTTTGGAGTTAACTGGTCACACATTTGTATATATTTTTTGCCTCTCAGGAGTGCACATGTTACTTTATGAATTTGAAATCGGGTACATTTGGTCCTGTGTGTTTCTTAACATTGGGAAAATTATTCTTTAGCGGTCTACACAGTTTCCTGAGAAGGTACCAAAACCACTGCCACAATTGCTTCTATGTGTTTTGAGTTCTGTCTTGGATCACTGTGGTTTTACCTTATGTAGTATCAGAATTTTTTAAAGTTGCTCCGCTGTCACATAATGCTCGTTAAATTCATGGCTTCCTAATCATAAAGATTTATGAGAAGCATTTATAATAATTGTTCAAGAAATTGCCTGAAAGTCCCAAATATGTTCAATGAAAAATATAATTTTCATTAGGTGTACAGTAGAGTTGACCACCCAAGAGACTATAATAAACTGGTCAACTTAAGAGAGGTGGTCAACATATGGAAGTAGACCTACTGTACTGATATATACATGTGGTGTGTGTCTGGTCTATGAAAATTAGGTCATCTTGAGGTGGTCATTGTAGGGAGGTGGTCAACTGTGGAGGTTCTTCTGCATTTGGATGAACCATGTAAATTATAGAGTATTTATTTGGAAGCAGTCTTCCTTTCTAGAATAAAGGTGTTTCAAAGGGGAAAAAAAGAAAATGGTGTAGGGCCAGCTCATGGCTGTAATCCTAACACTTTGGGAGGCTGAGGTGGCTGGATTGCCTGAACTCAAGAGTTCAATACCAGACTGAGCAAGAGCGAGAGCCCATCTCTACTAAAAAAATCAAAAGTAGCCGGGAATTGTGGTGGGCAGCTGTAGTCCCAGCTACTTGGGAGGCTGAGGCAAGAGGATCATTGGAGCCCAAGAGTTTGAGGTTGTTGTGAGGTATGCATGGCACTCTACCCAGCCGACAGAGTGAGACTGTCTCCAAAAAAAAAAAAAGTATAGGTATTTCAGATTATTATAATTAACATTTATATTGTGTTTACTTACTCTTGTGTCAGGTGCTGTTTAAGTACTTTACATATGTAACTCATTTGATTCTCACAACAACCTTATGAAGTTGGTACTATTATCCCTCTTTTATGGATGAGGAAAGTGAGGTATAGAAAGATTTATTAACTTGCTTAAGATTATATAGTTAAGAAGCTGAGTTCTCCTGGATTCTGATTCTGCCTTAGGAGTCTATGCTCTTAACCACTGCATTACTCTTTGATTTATATGATCACGTAGCAAATAGTGACAAATTGTAACTAGCTGTTGCTACGAAACATTAGACTGATTGCTGGAAAAAACACAATTTCCCGAGGGATATTGTTAAAACCTAGTTTTTATTGTGAGGTTAAAGGTTATGTTGGCATACTATTCTGGAATGTGAGTCTATAATGATTCTCAACATGTGTATTTCATACAAGCTTATTTTTGAATTTTATTATCTAATTAAAAGATAAAAATAACTGCAGTGTAAACAGTATACTTTTTAAAGTGTTTGAGTTACAAAACTGTTATTAAATGAATATTTAATGTTGTACCTGACATAAATGTTTCTTTTTTTACCTCCTTTTTTTCTTTTTCTTTCTTTCTTTCTTTTTTTTTCTTTTGAGACAGTCTTACTCTGTTGCCCTGGGTAGTGGTTTCGTAGTTTACAGCAACCTCAAACTCTTGGGCTCAAGCAATCCTCTTGCCTCAGCCTCCCTGGTAGCTGGGACTACAGGTGCCCTCTACGACACCTCGCTAGTTTTTCTATTTTTAGTACAGATGGGGTCTCACTTTTGCTCAGCGTGGTCTTGACTCATGAACTCAAGCAATCCACCTGCCTCAGCCTCCCAGAGTGCTAGGATTATAGGTGTGAGGCACTGTGCCCGGATTCATACATGTTTCTTGAGTGAATGATGGGAACCAAATTACATGATGAAGGGCAGGGTACAGTGGCTCAAGCCTGTAATCCTAGCACTTTGGGAGGTCGTGGAGAAAGGATTCTTCAAGGCTAGGAGTTTGAGACTATCTTGGGAAACAAAGCGAGACCTTTTCTTTAAAAAAAGAAATAGAAAAAGGGACGTGGTGGCTTGTGCTATAGTCCTGGCTATTCAGGAGGCTGAGGCAATAGGATCGCTTGAGCCCAAATGTTTGAGGTTGCTGTGACTATAGTGATGCCATGGCATTCCACCTAGGGCAACAGAGACTGTCTCAAAACCAAATCAAACCAAACCAAACAAAATAAAACTCAATAAAATGTTAAGCTAGATAATGAAGAAAGACATTAAATGAAATGAAGCTGTATATAAACAATACTTTTTAAGATAGTAAAGGATTTTATTTGTAATTCTGAAATAAAAGCAACTATACAATAAAGAAAATCATTGTTTATATCATCCTTGTTTATGGATGAAGGGAAATCAATCTCTATAGTGCAAATTAAAAGTTAACTAAAGAAAAAGAATATTAGTATTATAACTTGTTGATTTAGAATTTTAACCTTAGACCAGATTAATGAAATAAAGATAGAATTATTTTCTAAAAAAAGATTTCCTGACAAAAAGATGGGTTTAAGATATTTATTCTTTGAGTAGGAATTCATGGTGAAGCTAGAAATGTGGGTATTAATAAATACTAATTTTGACTCCATTTCTTACCCTTAAAAGGGAAAGATTTGAAACAGTTACTTGCTTAGAGACATTTAACTCCTGGTATGGGTTTTTGGTTTTGCTTTTTGGCTTAAAACGACATTTATTTCTCACAGTTCTAGAGGCTGGGAAATCCAAGGTCAATATGCTGAATGATTTGGTTTTGGAAAGGGCCTACTTCCTGTATTACAGGTAGACACCTTGTTGTTGTAGTATCACATAACAGAGAGGGATTATCTGTTTCTTTTTCCCAATATTTTTGTTGTAAAATAAACATAATGTGGGCAGCACCTGTGGCTCAGTGAATAGGGTGCTGGCCTCATATACTGAGGGTGGCGGGTTCAAACCTGGCCCTGGCCAAACTGCAACAAAAATATAGCTGGGCGTTGTGGTGGGCGCCTGTAGTCCCAGCTACTTGGGAGGCTGAGGCAAGAGAGTCACCTAAGCCCAGGAGTTAGAGGTTGCTGTGAGCTGTGATATTACAGAGGGCTATAAGTGAAACTCTGTCTCTACAAAACACAAACAAACAAAATACAAAATAAACCTAATGTATAATTTACCGTATTAACCTTTTTTTTTTTTTTGTGGCCAGACCAAGTTTGAACCTGCCACCTCCGGTATATGGGGCCAGCACCCTACTCCTTTGAGCCACAGGCACCACCCTCATATTAACCATTTTTATATGTCCAGTTAAGTAGCATGAAATATATTTATAATGTTGTGTAACCATTATCACCATCCATCTTCATAACTCTTTTCATCTTATGAAAGTGAAACTTTAGGGCGGTGCCTATGGCTCAAAGGAGTAGGCCGCCGACCCCATATGCTGGAGGTGGCAAGTTCAAACCAGCCCTGGCCAAAAACTTAAAAAAAAAAAAATTGAAACTTTAATACCACTCTTTTTTTCCTTTATTCCCTCCACCCCCTGGCGACCGCCAGTCTACTTTCTCTCTATGATTTTGTTTTTATTTATTTATTTATTTATTGTATTAAATCATAGCTGTGTATATTAATACCTTCATGGGGTACAGTGTGCTATTTTTATATACAATTTGAAATATTTTCATCAAACTGGTTAACATAGCTGTCATGTCATTTTCTTAGTTATGGTGTTAAGACATTTATATTCTTCATTTAGAACGATTCATAAGTACCCTTATAAGATGAACCATAGTATGATTTTGATTACTCTGCTATGTTTCAAATCATGTTTATTTCTGAACTCAATGTTATTTATAGAAAAAATTTAAGGGTTTTTGATTCTTCATGAGATGAGTTACAAATAGGTTAGTAGGTATAGAGGAATATGATTAGTTTTCTACTTTAGAGTACATATTTTTTTCTTTTGAACTTTAAAGTATTTGAACTAATAGTTATATTAATTAATTAATATGACTATTGTTAAATAGTCATATGTGTTTACTTTCTTACCATTGTCATAACATTTTTGTTAATTTTACGGTAGCTATGAAAGTGAATTTATATCAATTTGGATAAAAAAGTTTTGAAAATTTTGTTTCTTGTATAATATTTAAGTACTTTTTGTATATAATAACCTTGCATGCAGCAGTATTTTAACATTGGCTTTTTGTAATCCTGAATAATTAATCATGATACTAAAAACACATACATACCATTATATTTAACAATATTGCAAGAAAGTAAAAATACTATTAAATTTCCATTGATGGAAAGTTTTTATATAAGACATGTATCTAATATTAAGGATCATAGACTTTTAAAAATTTTATGTTCTCAATCCCACCAGATTTGGAGCTTCAATTAATAGAAATGATAGGCCAGGCGTGGTGGCTCACACCTGTAATCCTAGCACTTTGGGAGGCAGAGGCGGGTGGATTGCTTGAGCTTAGGAGTTCAAGACCAGCCTGAGCAACTTAAGACCCCATCGCTAAAAATAGCCGGGCATTGTGGTGGGCACCTATAGTCCCAGCTACTTGGGAGGCTGAAGCAAGAGGATCACTGGAGCCCAAGAGTTTGAGTTTGCTGTGAGGTCTGATGTCATGGCACTCTATCCAGGGTGAAAGAGTAAGTTTCTGTTTCTAAAAAACAAAAAACAAAAAAAAGAAAAAGAAAAGAAATAATTTATAAAATTATACATATCGCGAATTGATTTACTTCTGATTTCTGAGTGGAACAGTAGTGAAGGTAGTAGTTTTATTTTGCAGTGTGGAAGATTATTTTATTGCCTTTATGCTTCCTATTTTATCCTATATTGATCAGGTTATCAGAATGTGTTGCTAGGTTGAATATTCTCAATAGAGAGTTTGAAAATCCCTCATGTGTGAGAATTTGATTTTCCTTATAGCTAAAAATCCAGATATGAACTATAAAAAGCATGTAAGCAAGTTATGTTCAATAAGAGATATATTTCAAAGTCTATCTTGAATTTAGGGAGAGCTGTGTATCATGGCACTGTAGCACATGTGGTGAATAAAATCATGAACTGTGGAGTCTGACTATTTGCATTTAATCTGTGCCCTTCCACAGCTGTGTGACTTTGGGCAACTTTGTGACTTTGTACATTATTGTCCCATTATTCATTCATTCATTCAAGACAGAGTCTTACTCTCTTGCCCCAGGCTAGAGTGCTGTGGTGTCAGCTAAGCTCACAGCACCTCAAACTCCTGGGTTCAAGCTATCCTCCTACTTAAGCCTACCAAGTAGCTGGGGCTACAGACACCAGCCAAGAATTTTTTTTTTTTTTTGAGACAGAGTTTCACTACAGGCGCCCTCCACAATGCCTGGCTGTTTTTATTTTATTGCAGTTGTCATTATTTGGCTGGCCTGGGCTGTGTTTGAACCTGCCGGGCTCAGTGTATGTGGCTGGTGCCCTACCTACTGAGCTACAGGCACTGCCTGCTCCTGGCTAATTTTTAAAATATTTTGAGTAGATGTGGCATCTCACTCTTGCTCACTGATCCTGAGCTCAAGTGATCCTCTTGCCTCGGCCTCCCAGAGTGCTAGGATTATAGGCATGAGGTACTGTACCTGGCTTTATTATCTCATCTTTATTTATTATTACTATTTCTAAATAACTAGCTTTTATCTTATTCTACTACAGAGCACAGGCCCCAACTCCACACTTGGCTCTATGTGATGTGCCAATTCTAAGTAATTATGAGAGGCTGCTAGCAACCTGGGTTGAGGTTTGTGAGGCAGGCTCTGTCTAGGCTCTAGTACAAAGAATTGCTGTGATTGCCTTACGGGTATTGCTTGGGCTTGGGCTTAAGCAGTCCTCTTGCCTCAGCTTCCCAAGTAGTTCTGCTACCTCGGCTGCCATGTGTCACTGGCCAGGTGGCTGAGGAGGCAGTATGAGGGCCACGAAGCTATGAGTGGCTTTCCAGGGGCTGGAGAGAATAGCATAAGCTCTAAGCTAGAGGGAGCTTGGAAGGGGAGCCTACACAGGGGTTAGCAGGAGTCTGCCCACTGCAGGCCATGCTAGCATTAGCTACTTATTGTCTGGAGTCTGCCTCAAACAGGTGAAGACAGTTGACTGGCCTCAGAGGGTTTGCTATGACTTGGGGGTAATATCATTTTACACAACACAAAGCAATGGCCTTTACCTGTACATCAACAATTTTCAACCAGTGTGCTGCAGCACACTGGTGTGCTATGAGAGAATCATAGTGTGCTGTGAAAATTTTTAAAGATCATTAAATTATTTTCAAAAGTTCAAAGTACAATAAGTGTACATATCAAAATTAAAACCTTTTAAAATTTATTATATGGGTATATCATTGTTATAATAAATGTTTTACTGTTGTAATAAACACCAGCTCATTTCTAAAGTGGGGGGGTATAGTCTTGATAAATAAGTTTTTGCCACAAATTCATAGATGGTGTATTTTGACAAGGATTTAGTAATGAACACCGATGTATGTAGAAATCATCCAAAGTGAATGAAGCTGTATAACTCAGCAATCCCTTGTGCCTGAAATAGTAAGGAGGTGTAGCTCATACTGAATATGTCATACAGTTCTGTCTAGATTTGAAATATTGAAGTAGTTGGACACAGTTACCTTGCAAATCCTAGTTTTGAAAATTTTCCAAATCTGTTTAATTAATACCTGTATTTCTTTTTCTTTCTTTCTTTCTTTTCTTTCTTTTCTTTCTTTTCTTTCTTTTCTTTCTTTTCTTTCTTTTCTTTCTTCTTTTCTTTCTTTCTTTCTTTCTCTATGTTGCCCTTGGTAGAGTGCTGTAGTGTCATAGCTCACCGCCACCTCAAACTCTTGGGCTTCAGTGATTCTCTTGCCTCAGCCTCCCAAGTAGCTGGGACTACAAGCATACACCACAATGCCCAGGCCCACCTATTTTTTTGGTAGCAGTTGTCATTGTTGTTTATCTGGCCCAGGCCAGGTTTGAACCCGCCAGCCTCTGTGTATGTGGCTGGCACCATAACCATTGTGCTATGGGCTCTGAGCCTGTATTTCTTTTTTCAAAGCATTAGTTGTTTATTTACTTATTTTTATTATTTTTGATTTGGCATTTTTAATTTTTATTACATAGCATTTCAATTAAAATGGACAAGTTTTTAGTAGAGAAACAAAATCAGAAGATAACACTAGTGGGTTGAATACTACTTTATCCAATACATCAACAACTAAATTAAAAACAATTATTTGTCAATATCATGAAGATTATTTATCATTTGGTTTCATATGTGCTAACAGAAATGCACTATGTCCCACATGTGTAATTTGTGGCAGAACATTAGCAAATGAAGCTATAGTTCCTAGCAAATTAAAGAGACATTTACAATCCAGACACTCCTACTTGTCTGAAAAGCCAGTGGAGTATTTCAAATGACTTGCACTCAGTAATAGAAGCAAAAAATGGAGCAAATATGCAATAATATCAGATAAAGCACAAGAAATGAATTATACAGTTGCAGAAATTATAGCTAGGAAAATAAAATCTCATACGGTTGCAGAATCTCTTATTTTTCCCAGCTGCTGTGTAATTATAAAAATAATGTTTGGAGAAGAATAGGAAAAGGAAGTTTTTAACCTAAGCCCAGGAGTTGGAGGTTGTTGTGAGCTGTAATACCAGGGCACTCTACTGAGGGCAACAAAGTGACGCTCTGTCTCTAAATAAATAAATAAATAAAAAGAAATTTTGCTTTCAGATAATACAGTGTCTTGATGTGTTAAGTATTTATCTGAAGATAGAGGATTTTAAGTAATATCGCATCTCAAAGAAGTAAACATGTTTGCAGTTCAGTTGGATGAATCTACTGATATCAGTGGCAAACCCTAACTTTTAGCATTTAGATCCATCTATAAAGAAGAATCATAGAACAGTTTTTATTTTGTTGACCAATCTAAACAACAAGGGGTCAAGATATTTTTGATGTGATTGATAATTACTTTATTAACTTGTCTTGGGGTTCCTGCATAAGTATTTGTACAGATGGAGACTTATCTATGTCTGGAGGTGTAAGAGGATTTGGTACACTTGTGGAAAACAAGAATCCAGAAATTATTTTGATACACTATTTTTCACACAGAGAAGTGCTAGCATCAAAATTGTGGGTGCCTGAATTTAAAAAGGTCCTAGAGGCTTGGTGCCGCCGGCCACATACACCGAGGCTGGTGAGTTCGAGCCCGGCCAGGGCCTGCTAAACAACAACAACTGCAACAACAAAAAATAGTTGGGCATTGTGGTGGGCACCTGTAGTCCCAGCTAACCAGGAACCTGAGGCAAGAGAATCGCTTAAGCCAGAGAGTTTGAGGTTGCTGTGAGCTGTGACACAACAGCATTGTACCAAGGTCCACATAGTAAGACTCTGTCTCAAAAAAAAAAAAAAAATGAAAAGGTTCTAGAGAACACAATTAAAGTATTCATTGGGGCCTGGTGAGGTGGCTCATGCCTGTAATCCTAGCATTCTGGGAAGCCAAGGTAGGTATTGAGCATGAGTGAGACCCCCATCTCTAAAGATAGCCTATAGTTCCAGGTACTCTGGAGACTGAGGGAAGAGGAGTGCTTGAGCCCAGGAGTTTGAGGTTGCTGTGAGCTATGACACCACTCGCTCTACCAAGGGTGATAAAGTGAGACTGTCTCAAAAAAAAAAAAAAAAAAAGTATTCATTATATAAAATGCAGGCCTTTGCAGTCAAGATTATTTGCAGAATTATGTTCCTCAATGGATGCTTCTCATATGCAACTCTTATTGCCTAAGAAGTGACATGGTTATCTTGAAGAAGAGTTCTATCAAGATTTTATGAATTAAAAAAAGCATCAACTTTTAAAAAAATGCTACATTCTAAATTAGGCAATTTACTTTGTGACAACGTTTGGTGTAATAAAGTTGCATTTCTTGGAGATTTATTTCAGTATTTGAATACTCTTAGTAAGTGCATGCAGGGAAATCATGAAAATATTCTCACATTTACAGATATAATTTATGCTTTCAGAGAAAAATTACTGCTCTGTAAGGAAAGGGTTAAAAGAGAAAATGCAGTAAAAATGTCTAAATTAGTGAAAAGGTGTAAATTGCATAAAAATCTCATTGAAGAAATTTTATAAAATTTAGATTTATTATACACAAATTTTGAAAAATATTTCCCTGTACCTATGCTGGACATAATATCTCTGGATTGGGTGGGAAATACCTTTCTTTTGAGTGTGTGTGCATCAGCAAATTTAAATAATTACAGAAGAGGAAGCATTAACAGAAATAAGAAATGACAAGTTTGCAATTAAAATATTCAACAACAGATATAACAACCTTTTGGTTATTTCTTTAAGAGTGAATTTCCAAATATTACCAAGCAAGCAATCAAAATGCTTCTTTTGTTCTCAATGTCATATTTGTGTGAAGTGAGCCTTTCTTCAATGAATAATAATAAAAATGAAAATTGATCACAGTTAGAATCCTTAGAAGATTTAAGAATATGTCTGTCCAAAATCAGCCTTGCAAAGAAGATACTCTAAAAAAAGGTCAAGCTCAGATATCTCATAAATGTTAAATTATAATAAAAATAAGTAAGATATTTAAGAATTTTGTTATCTTTTTTCTTTTTATCTATATTTTTATCAATTATAATAAATTGTTTTATTTTATTTTTTGGCTATGATGGTGCATTTTGTTTATGTTAATAAATAAAACCAAAAGAGGCATATTCTTTTCTTTTTTTACATCAAGCTTTTATTTATTTTATTTGGGACAGAGTCTCACTTTGTCATCCTGGGTAGTGTCATAGCTCATAGCAACCTCAAAGTCTTAGGTTCAAGTGATTCTCTTGCCTAAGCCTCTCAAGTAGGTAGGACTATAGGTGTCTGCCACAATGTCCGACTATTTTTAGAGACGAGGTCTCCCTCTGGCTCAGGCTGGTCTCTAACCCGTGAACTCAGGCAATACATCGGCCTCAGCCTCCCAGAGTGCTAGGATTACAGGTGTGCCCTGCCTTGTATATGTATTTTGTAAAACACTCCCCGCCCCCCATCATCCCTGAGTTGACCAGTCTTAGAGTCTCAGTTCTGAAAGGTATAAGCTGGCTTCAGTGTATAGAGTTCTTTTTTTTTTGAGACAGAGTCTCAAGCTGTTGCCCTGGGTAGTGTTGTGGTATCATAGCTCACAGCAACCACCAAGTTGGGCTCAAGTGATCCCTTTGCCTCAGTTTTTCTATTTTTACTAGATACAGGGTCTCGCTTTTATATCCAGGCTGGTCTTGAACTCATGAGCTCAAGCAATCCACCTGCCCTCAGCCTCTGAGAGTGCTAGGATTACAGGTGTGAACCACCAAGCCCAGCTCATGTACATAGTTCGTAATAAATTAAATTTCTGCCTTTTAGCACTATGAGTTACTGAAGGCACTTAGGCTTTTCAGTGGAGAGATGGGACGGCGCCCATAGCTTAGTGGGTAGGGTGTCGGCCACATACACCGAGGCTGGTGGGTTCGAACCCAGCCCGGGCCAGCTAAACAACAATGACAACTGCAACAACAGCAACAAATATATACAGATATAGACATAGATATAGCTGGGCGTTGTGGCAGGCGCCTGTCGTCCCAGCTATTAGGAGGCTGAGGCAAGAGAATCAATGGAGAAATGGTAGAAGAGCTACTGTTTATCAAATACAAGGGAATAGGCTCCCTGACTAATTTACCTAACCAGTCCCTTTATAATGTACTCACTCATCCATCTCTCCCTTTCCTCGTTCTCGCTCTCAAGTGAAAAGGAAATGTTGCAAGGCTAGAAGTTCAGCATACAGCAGTCTTAAACTGCAGATAAAGCAGTGGTTCTCAACCTTCCTAATGTTGCAGCCTTTTAATACAGTTCCTGTGGGGCGTGACCCACAGGTTGAGAACTGCTGCTGTAGAGGCATAGAAGAGATATGAAGAGTTTTCCATGGACATTTAGTTCCGAGCAACATAAATTCCCTTTGAATTTGCCAGACTGGATTATATGTTCACTTAAATGACTAAATAAATAGATTAGGATTATTGAGGTTTTGAATATAAGCCAGTTACATTTTGAAGATGTCTGAGAAAAACAATAGAATAGATGCTATCCACTAATTATTTTTGATAGCAATTAGAAAGCAGAATTGATCAACCAGCATATGTTTTCATTCTCTTTAGCAAGGAAACTTGAACCAGATCACTGCTTCCTAGGTTTTGTGAACTCCAAAGAGGATCTGTGGTTGAGTTCACATGTATGTTAAGGCATTATCTGTACACTGAGTAAATAAAAATAACTTGTTAATATATGTTTCTGCTTTTTTCAAATATATATAGATATAGTTTTGATTCATGAAATATGCGTTTAAAGGCAATATTGAATTCATGGTAGCCTTTGCTGTTTGTATGTGTTTTCTCAATTACCTATCTTAAAATGTACAATTTAGGGATCTGAAAAAGCTTTTTATGCTTAAAAGAAGTCAAGAGACTTGAAAGTATGTATTGGCAACTATTGATCTAGATCAGAAGTTTGTACACTTTCTATAAAAGGCCAACTAGTAAATCCTTTAGGCTTTGTGGGCTACCTGCTCTGTGTTGTAGCTACTCAAGTTTTACTATCATAGCACAAAAATAGTCATATACAGCATGTAAATGAATACTGTGTGTCTATGTTCCAATAAAACTATATTTCCAAGACAGGCAGCAGGCCGGATTTGACTCACACTTAACATTTGCTGATCTCTGATCTAGATTTTCCCAAAGTGGTTCCAAATTCTGAGATTTAAGTTTAAAAAAATGGGTATGAGAGGAGCTGTTGGACTATAGTCCTGTTTTACACCTCACTGAACACTGTCAGGAGAGCACAGTTGTCAACCATGACTCTTAAATGTGTATTAAAATGTAGATTTTGAAAAAAATGCAGGTTTTGTAGGAGCACTAGTGAGTGTGAAATTCAAAATCCTATGCTTTTTATTTTATTTATGTTGTTTTTTTAGAGACAGGATCTGGCTTTGATGCCATGGCTAGAGTCTAGTGGCATGTTCATAGCTCTCTGCAGCCTCGAATTCCTGGGGTCAAACAATCCTCCTACTATAGGCATTCCCTACCATTTGTGGCTATTATTTTTTATTTTTTAGAGATGTGGTCTTGTTGTGTTACCCAGAATGGTCTTGAACTCCTGGCCTTACATGATCCTCTTGTCTTAGCCTCCCAAATCTCTACAATTACAGGTATGAGCTACCACATCCAGTGGAATTTTGTATTTCTATACTTAATCCTAGGTTTCTTTTTCCCTTGGATAATACTGAATATAGAGAATTATATTTCATTAATTCTGCATTTCTGGCTTCCTGTTGGGTTGACTGCATTCATTTTTAGCACCACTTCTTTCCGATTATCTCATGACAAACTTAGTCATATTTATTTCAATAAAAGATAGTTTCTTTTTCTTGATTCCAGTGTACTACTCTTTGGGACTGTTAGGAAAAATGGTGAAAGACATGAAATGAACCAGAAAGACTACTGGATGTCTTCAGTGGAAAACTAGGTTGTCTGAGATTTAATGTACCCTTCTGTTTTTATCCAATTCTATGAGGTTTGTTCCTTTCACTGTCTTTGACCTACTGTACAGTCTTGAACTTGATATATAACTGATAGCGGTGCAAGTGATTTTTGTCTGTAGGTATGCAAATGATTCCTTCCAGATAGAGAGGCAATTGACTTTCCTTTCCTCTTCCCAACCACTTTTGTATTTAATATTTAGAAATTCACTTCAGCATTTCTGCTTGTCCTTACATATGTGGTACTTTGAATTCTATGAACTGGTTGTAGAACCAGTTACTGGGTTCTCATTTTACTGGGTTGCTCATTAATCAATTATTTAAATAAAGTATTTGACATGTGTTCATTTTTGTGTTTGTATGAGATTAATGATTTTACCTTTGCAAAAATTGATATTTTAATAGGAGAACAGAGTCCTTTAGTGGTTTTTATTTATGTTTTCCTCTCTAACAAAGCTTATCAAAACAGGAGATGTACAAG
Organism: Otolemur garnettii; assembly: GCF_000181295.1. Taxonomy (NCBI): domain Eukaryota; kingdom Metazoa; phylum Chordata; class Mammalia; order Primates; family Galagidae; genus Otolemur; species Otolemur garnettii. The sequence continues at coordinate 3,575,104 of NW_003852433.1, read as the reverse complement.
TACCACTAAGTTCAGAGAGCAGTAAGAGCCTCAGGGATTTTTACTATTTGTAATAATTGCTGAAAAATATTGGTTTTAAAATTTAATGGCATATTATATAAATTATTCATCTTATCTATATGTTTAAATTGCATGTATTTGTAAGTGGGTTGAATTCAAAATTTTAATAATTAATTTTGACCTTGTATATTTGAATTTCTGTCATGAGTAAACAAGTCAAACCGTTTTCTCCATTGGCCCTGAAAATGGTTAACTATTTACCAAATAAAATGGTAGTGACTTATTTATAACCATCTCAAGTGAAGACAACATTGTAGAAGATATGAAGGTTATGAATATCCAAGTTACGTTGTGATAATCTTCAAAACAGAGTTTATATTGATTTAGTGGTTTAGGTTCTATTCTTCTATGTTCTGTTACTCCTGGCCCTGAAAATGGTTAACTATTTACCAAATAAAATGGTAGTGACTTATTTATAACCATCTCAAGTGAAGACAACATTGTAGAAGATATGAAGGTTATGAATATCCAAGTTACGTTGTGATAATCTTCAAAACAGAGTTTATATTGATTTAGTGGTTTAGGTTCTATTCTTCTATGTTCTGTTACTCCTGGTCATGAAACTATGGGAATTAATAAGGAAATACAATTTGAGGCTGCCTGACTTAGCCTTTTTAAAAAACATAACAGAACTTCAGCAGGTTACACATAAAATTATATAAACTAAGAACTAGAATCTTTTTAAATGAGCAAAAGTAATCTTGGACATAGTTTTAGCCTGGCTCATTCAGCGTGCAAGAAAGACAGGTCTAAGTAGTCCTTTAGCATTTCCCAACCTTAGGGACAAAGTACTGTGTGATCATAATAGTTACTCTAGGAGGTGAAAAAAATACTCTATTTTCAAATAATTCTGAGAGGAGGTATGTAATGGTTATGAGCATGGACTTCAGAACTAAACTGCTATGGTTTGAATCACAGTTCCACTGCCTTTAGCTTGTTACTTACACATCCTTCCCTCTCCTCCCTTCCCTTCTTCCCTCCCCTTCTTTCCCTTCTCCTTTACTCTCCCTTCTCCTCCTTCACCCCCCCTCCCCCCGCCTTAAGACAGGGACTGGCTGGATTGCCTGAGCTCACAGGTTTGAGACCAGCCTGAGCAAGAGCGAGACCTAGCCAGGAGTGGCAGGTGCCTGTAGTCCCAGCTACTTGGGAGGCTGAAGCAAGAGAATCGCTTGAGCCCAAGAGTTTGAGGATGCTAAGAGCTATGATGCCATATCACTCTATTGAGAGTGACATAGTGAGATTCTGTCTCAAAAAAAAGAAGAAAGAAGGAAATCCTGCCATTTGCAATAATATGGATAAACCTAGAGGAGATTATGCCAAATGAAATCAGCTAGACATAAATACTGTATGATTTCATCACTTATATGTAGAATCTAAAAAAGTTGAATTTGTAAAAGCAGAGAGTAGTTACCAGGGAAAAGGAGGTGGGGGAAATGGGGGGATGTTGGTAAAAATGTGTAAGTTCTGGTAATTTAATACAGAACATGGTGATTATAGTTAGTAATGATGTGTTATGTACTTGAGATTTGCTAAGAGAGTGGATCTTAAGTAATTTTCCCACAAATATACAAAGGATAAATATGTGAGGTTGTGGATATATTAAATTACCTTGATTGTGGCAATCATTTCATGTTGTGTAAATATATCAAACATCACGTTATATACCTTAAAGTTCATCAGAGGGCCAGAGGAAAATATCAGCAATGTTAATATATATCACGTTATATACCTTAAAGTTCATCAGAGGCCCAGAGGAAAATATCAGCAATGTTAATATATATTGACATCTATATGCTCCATGTATATGATTCACAATATTTTTCTCTATTTTGGAACACATAAGGGAGGAAATAATATCATAATCTGTTAATCTAAGTAAATGAGTAAATCAAAATTCTGGTTTTTTTGCTAGATGTAGCAAATAGATATACTATTCACTCTGTTTAAATCATAGTCTTTGAATTTAATATACTCATTCCAAGTGTGTGTGTGTGTGTGTGTGTGTGTGCATATATATGATCTAAGACATACTTGCAAAGGTCTTTTTTCTGTCATGCCAAGTTTACAAATTGCAGGAAAGATAGAGAAAGACTAGGGAAGTTATATTTATTCTTTTTAATCATATATAAAAATAGTATTTATTTTCTTAGCTTTCTATGGACCACATAGTATTCAGCTGAGTAGACACAGGCATATATATATATAT
>NW_003852433.1:3567554-3572703 GCF_000181295.1 Otolemur garnettii | reverse complement strand
CCTGGCTATTCTTTTGTTGCAGTTGTCATTGTTGTTTAGCAGTCCTGGGCTGGGTTTTGCTATGGGCACTGAGCCAACACAGGCATATTTTGACAAATTAAAAGCTTCTGATGGCAGTGCCCGTAGCTCAGTAGCTTTGAACCCAGCCCGGGCCAGCTAAAAAACAACAATGACAACTGTAACAACAACAAAAATAGCTGGGCGTTGTGGTGGGTGCCTGTAGTGGCACCTACTTGGGAGGCTGAGGCAAGAGAATCACTTAAGCCCAAGAGTTTGAGGTTGCTATTAGTTGTGACTCCATAGGACTTTACCCAGGATGACAGCTTGAGACTGTGTCTAAAAAAAATAAATAAATAAAAAGCTTCTGAGAAGTACTTACTACCATGCATTTTTTTTTTTATTGTTTCAAACTCAGTATTTATTTTAATATGGTCAAATAAAAATCAGGGCATCATTATCTCTTTTTAAAAAATTATTATATTTTATTAAATCATAACTTTGTACATTGATGCATTTATGGGGTTCAGTGTACTGCTTTGATATGCAATGTGAAATGTTTACATTGAACTAAGTAACACATCCATCACAATTATACTCATTTATTAATAGTTTTGAAATGTACCATAGCATCATGCATATTAGATGAGGTCCCCCCAAATGCCCTACCTCCTTTCCCTCCTCCCCTTCCCTCTCCTCTTCCCTTCTACTTTATGGACTATACTTATGTTTTGCCATTCATATGAAGGTGTAGGTGATTATATATTGATTTCATAGTAGTATTGAGTACATTGGATATTTTTTTTTCCATTCTTGAGATACTTTACTAAAAAGAATATGTTCCAGCTCCATCCAGGTAAACATAAAAGATGTGAAGTCTTCATCTTTTTTTATGGCTGCGTAATATTCCATGGTGTACATATACCACAATTTGTTAATCCATTCATGGGTCGATGGGCACTTGGGCTGTTTCCATGTCTTGGCTATTATGAATTGGGCTGCAATAAACATTCTAGTGCAAATGTCTTTATTGTACAATGATTTTTGATCATCTGGGTATATACCTAGTAGAGGAATTGCAGGATAGAACGGTAGGTCTACTTTTAGTTCCTTGAGTGTTCTCCAAAAAGGCTGTATTAGCTTGCATTCCCATCAGCAGTGTAGAAGCATTCCCTTCTCTCTGCATCCACACCAACATCTGTAATTTGGGGATTTTGTGATGTGGGCTAATCCTACTGGAATTAGATGATATCTCAAAGTGGTTTTGATTTGCATTTCTCTGATGATTAAGGATGATGAGCATTTTTTCATGTGTTTGTAGGCCGTGCGCCTGTCTTCATTAGAGAAGTTTCTATTCAAGTCTCTTACGTAGAAATGGGGTTATTTGTTCTTTTCTTATTGATTAGTTTGAGTTCTCTGTAGATTCTAGTTATCAGGCCTTTGTCAGAAGCATAACCTGCCAAAACCTTCTCCCATTCTGAAGGTTGTCTGTTTGCTTTGCTTACTGTGTGTGCTCTTGGCTGTGCAAAAGCTTTTTAGTTTGATCAGATCCCAGTAATGTATTTTTGGTGTTGCTTCAATTGCCTGAGGGAAGGAGGTCCTCCTCATAAAGTATTCTCCCAGGCTGATTTCTTCAAGTGTTTTCTCTGCACTCTCTTCTAGTATTTTTATAGTTTCATGTCTTAAGTTTAAATCTTTTATCCAGTGAGAATCAATTTTTGTTAATAGTGAAAGGTGGAAGTCCAGTTTCAGTCTTCTACAGGTCCCCAGCCAGTTTACCCAGCACCATTTGTTAAATGGGGAGTCTTTCCCCCACTGTATTTTTCTGAATTTTTCTTCGGCTTGTCGAAGATCAAATGATGATAAGTATCTGGGTTCATCTCTTGGTTCTCTATTCTGTTCCATAAATCTACCTCTCTGTTTTTGTGCCAGTACCATGCTATTTTGATCACTATAGATTTATAGTATAGCCTGAAGTCTGGTAACGGGATACCTCCTGATTTGTTCTTATTTCTGAGTAATGTATTTGCTATTCGAGGCTTTTTCTGATTCCATATAAAGCGAAGTACTATTTTTTCAAGATCTTTAAAGTATGACAATGGTGCTTTAATAGGGATTGCATTAAACCTGCAGATTGCTTTGGGTAGTATGGATATTTGAACAATGTTGATTTTTCCCAGCCATGAGCATGGTATGTTTTTCCATTTGTTAATATCTTCAGCTATTTCTTTTCTCAGAATTTTATAGTTCTCTTTATAGAGATCTTTCGTGTCCTTTGTTAGGTGAATTCCCAGATATTTCATCTTCTTTGGCACTACTGTAAAAGGAATAGAGTCCTTGACTATATTTTCAGCTTGACTATTGTTGGCATATACAAAAGCTACTGATTGGTAAGCATTGATTTTTGTATCCTGAGATGCTGCTGTGTTTCTTGATCACTTCTAAGAGTTTTGAAGTTGAGTCCCTGGGATTTTCCAGGTATAGGATCGTATCATCAGGGAAGAGTGAGAGTTTGATCTCCTCTGACACTATTTGGATACACTTGATTGCTTTCTCTTACCTGACTGTGATGGCTAAGATGGTTATACTGCTTGAATTTGCTGGGTGAAGTCCCTCTATTAATATCTACCCCGAAGGGATGTGTCTTACACTGTGGTCCCACACCCCCCTCCCTCCTTCACTCTCTCCCCTCCCCCATTCCTTCTCTCCCCACCATGGACTAGCATCAGTTGTCCTCATATCATAATTAAGTACAGTAGATTCTTGTTTCTCCATTCTTGTGATACTTTACTAGGAAGAATGTATTTCAGCTCCATCCAGATTAATACAAAAGATGTAAAATCACCATCCTTTTTGATCACTATGTAGTATTCTGTGGTATACATATACTACTGCTTGTTAATCCATTGTTGGATTAGGGGCATTTAGGTTGTTTCTAATATTTGGAAATTGTAAACTGAACTACAGTAAACAGTCTAGTGCAAATGTCCTTATGATAAAAAGATTTTTTTGCTTCTGGGTAGATGCCTAGTAATGCGATAGCAGGATCAAATGGGAGGTCTTATTTGAGTTCTTTAAGGGTTCTCCATACTTCCTTCCAAGAGGGCTGTATTAGTTTGCAGTCTCACCAGGAGTATACAAGTGCTCTCTTCTCTCCACAACCACGCCAGCAGCTACAGCTTTGAGTCTTTGTGATGTGGGCCATTCTCACTGGGGTTAGGTGATATCTCAAGGTGGTTTTGAATTATCAGAGAAAATTAGGGACGATAAGCGTTTTTTCACATGCTTGTTAGCCATGTGTATGTGTTCTTTAGAGAAGGTTCTATTCATCTCACTTGTCCATTATTATAGGGGATTGTTGGCTTTTTTTTGTTGCTTAATTTGAGTTCTCTGTAGATTCTAGTTATCAAGCTTTTGTCCTTCATAATATGGAAATATCTTTTCCCATACTGATGGTTGTCTATTTGCTTTGGTTGTTGTCTCATTAGTTCTATAGATGCTATTCAGTTTAAGTCCCATTTGTTTATTTTTGTTGTTGTTGTTGTGCTTGCCACAGAAGTCCTCTTCATAAAGTCTTTCCCTAGACCTATAGCTTCAAGTGTTTTCCTTACACTTTCTTCAAGGATTTTTATTGATTGATGCCATGGATTTAGATCTTTTATCTATCTTGAATCAATTTTAGTGAGTGGAGACAGGTGCAGATCCAATTTCAGTCTCTTTCATGTGCTTATTCAGTTCTCCCAACACCATTTATTGAATAAGGATTCTTTCCCCCAGTGAATGTTCTTGTTCAGTTTATCAAAGATCAGGTGTCTATAAGATTTTAGTTTTTATCTCATGGTTTTCTATTGGATTCCAGATGTCTATGTCTCTATTTTTGTGCCATTGCCATGCTGTTCTGATCACTATGGCTTTGTAGTATAGCCTAAAGTCTGGTAGGCTAATGCCCCTGACCTTGTTTTTATTACTAAGAATTGCCTTAGGTATATGGTTTTTTTCCTGGTTTCACATAAAATGAAGAATTATTTTTTCCAAATATTGAAAGTATGATGTTGGTATTTTAATGGGGATTTCATTGAATCTGTAGATTGCTTTGGGAAATATAGACATTTTAACAATGTTGATTCTTCCCAGCCATGAGCATGGTATGTTCTTCCATTTGTTAATATCTTCTGCTATTTCCTTTTAGGGTTTGGGGGTTTTCTTTAGAGGAGGTCCTTCACCTCTTTTGTTACGTTTATATCTAAATATTTCATTTTCTTTGAAGCTACTGAGAAAGGAATTGTATCCTTGATTAGTTTCTCATCTTGGTTGTTATTGGCAGATACAAAGGCTACTGACTTGTGGACATTGATTTTATGTCCTGAGACATCACTGTATTTTTTGATCACTTCCAGGAGTCTTGGGTTGAATCTTTGGGGTTCTCTAAGTATAAAATCATATCATCAGCAAAGAGGGAGAGTTTAACTTCTTTTGCCCCCATTTGGATGCCCTTTATTTCTTTCTCCTGCCTGATTGTATTGGCTAGAACTTCCAGTACTATGTTGAATAGTAGTGGTGATAGAAGACTACATTGCCTGGTTCCAGTTCTGAGTGGGAAAGCTTTCAGTTTTATTCCATTTAGTGTAATATTAGCTGTGGGTTTGTCATAGATGGCATCAATCAGTTTAAGTAATATACTGCCAATGCCTATATTCTTCAGAGTTCTAATTAGAAAAGGATGTTAAATTTTATCATATGCTTTTTCTGTGTCTATTGAGAGGATCATGTGGCCTTTTTTTTGCTTCTCTTGATAGGGTGGGTTATGTTTATGGACCTTGAGTATGTTAAATCAGCCTTGCATCCCTGGGATGAAACCTACTTGATGTTCCGTATGACTTTTTTAATGATAAGCTGTAATCTATTGGCTAGGATTTTATTGAGAGTTTTTGCATCTATATTCATTAGTGAAATTGGTCTGAAGTTCTCCTTTTACTTGGATCTGTTCCTGGTTTTGGTATCAAGGTGATGTTTGCTTCATAGAACATGTTGGGGAAGATTCTTTCCTTCTCAATTTTTGGAATAATTTCTGCAGTATGGGTATAACCCCTTCTTTGAAGGTTTGATAGAATTCTGGTGTGAGGCCATCTAGACCAGGGCATTTTTTTGTTGG
>NW_003852433.1:3565947-3566924 GCF_000181295.1 Otolemur garnettii | reverse complement strand
TCACAGCCCATAGCAACCTCAAACTCGGGCTCAAGGGATTCTCTTGCCTCAGCCTCCCTAGTAGCTAGGACTATAGGCGCTCGCCACAACACCTTGCTTTTTTTTTTTTTAAGCAGACCTGGGCTGGGTTTGAACCCACCAACCCTGGTGCATGTGGCCAGTGCCCTAACCACTGAGTTATGGGTGCTGAGCCATGCTATTTCTTTTCTTCTGCTGTGTTTAGAGTTAGATTGTTCTTCTTTTAATTCCATAAGATGGATTGTGAGTATGCTGATGTGCTCACTGTCTGTTTTTCAAAAGTAGGCATCTAGTGCAATAAATTTTCCTCTCAGGATTGTTCGTGCTGTATCCGATAGGTTTTGGTAACTTGTGTCTTCATTGTTGTTATGTTTGAGGAAATTAACAATTTTCTCTTTTATCTCTTCCTGAACCTAACTATCATTCAGCATAAGGTTGTTTAGTTTCCAGGAGTTTGTGTGGAGATGAACATTTTTGTTGGAGTTGAGCTTCACGTTTATAGCCTTGTGGTTTGAGAAGAGACATGGTATAATTTCTATTCCTTTAATTTTGCCGAGGTTTGATTTGTATCCTAGGATGTAATCTATTTTGGCATATGTACCTTGAGCTGACAAGAAAAACGTATATTCTTTTGCTTTGGGATGGTGTGTTCTGTATATGTCTATTAATCCCATTTGTTCTAGGGTCATGTTTAAGTCCTTTGTTTGCTTGGATAGTTTCTGTTTAGAGGATCTGTCCAGTTCTGTCAAAGGGAAGTTGAAGTCCTCGACTATAATGGTGTTATGGGACACCATTGCTCAGACCTCTTAAGGTCTGTTTCATAAATCTGGGAGCATTTAAGTTAGGTGCATAAATGTTTAAAATTGAGATGTCTTCTTATTGTACTGTTCCTTTGACCAGTATGAAGTGTCCATCTTTGTCTTTCTTAACTAAAGTTGCTTTGAATTCACTTGTATCTG
>NW_003852433.1:3555435-3564627 GCF_000181295.1 Otolemur garnettii | reverse complement strand
GGCCTGGGCTGGATTTGAACCTGCCAGCTCTGGTGTATGTGGCTGGCACCTTAGCTGCTTGAGCCACAGGTGCTGAGCCTATGTACATTTATCTTAACAGAGTTGAGATTATACTGTCTATATTGATTTATGTTTTGTTTTTTTCCTAATACAACAACTTTCAATTGCTAAAGAAATGCCTAAGTAGTCTTTTGTTCGTGCATTCTTTCCTTCCATTAACAAATATGTACTTATGTAAATATATATATGTATGTAACTATCATACATACATAGTCACATATGTATTCAAGGCACTATGTTGAGTGCTTTGAGGAAAGGTTACTGTCTTTCAGGGCATAAAAATTGACCATAATATAAAGCAGATCAGAAAGGATTTTCTTTTTTTGAGGTTTAAATGACATATCAATTTGTTTTGTGTTACTATAAAGGGATACCTGACAATGAGTAACTTACAAGAAAAAAGGGTTGGGCACAGTGGCTCATGTGTGTAATCCAGCACTCTGGGAGGCCTGGGCAGACTCCTGCTTAAGCTCAGGAGTTTTAGACCAGCCTGAGCCAGAATGAGACCCATGTCTAAAAATAGCCTGGTCTTGTGGTGGGTGCCTGTAGTCCCAGCTACTTGGGAGGCTGAGGCAAGTGAATCACTTGAGCCAAGAGTTTGAGTTTACTGTGAGCTATGATGCCATGGTACTCTACCAAGGGCAATAAAGTGAAACTCTGTCTCAAAAAAAAAAAAAGAAAAAAAAAAAGAAAAAAGAGAAAAAAAGAAAAGAAAAAGAAAAAAGGTTTAGTTGGCTTAGGATTCTGATGGCTGGAAAGTTCAAGACTGGGCATCTGCCTCTGGTGAGGGTCTCATGATGCTTCTAATCATGGCAGAAGGTAAAAGGGAGCTGGCTTGTGCAGAGAACATATGGCAAGAGGAAGCAAGAAAAAGAGAGTGGGGAGGTACCAAGCTCTTTTTACAACTAGCTCTTACAGGGACTATTAGAATAGGCAACAGTTGGCTGGTTAGCTCAGTTGGTTAGAGTGTGGTGCTAACAGAATAGGCATTTCACCCAGTCCTCAGTCCCCAAGGGAGGGCATTAATCTATTCATGAGAGATCCACCCCCATGATCAAAATATCTTCCATTAGGTCTCACCTTCAACATTTGTGATCACATTTTATTTATTTATTTATTTTGAGACAGTCTCACTCTGTTGCCCTGGGTAGAGTGCTGTGCTGTCATAGCTCACAGCAACCTTCAACTCTTGGGCTTGAGCAACACTTTTCCTTCGGCCTCCCAAGTAGCTTGGACTACAGGTGCCTACAGCAATACTCGGCTAACTTTTCTATTTTTAGTAGAGATGGAATCTTGCTCTTGCTCAGGCTGGCCTCAAACTCCTGAGCTCAGGCAATCTACCTGCCTCAGCCTCTAGAGTGCTGGGATTACAGGCCTGAACCACTGAGCCTGGCCATGATCAACTTTTATTTTAATATAAGATTTGGAGTGAAAAAACATCCAAACATGGCAGATGAGGAACCCATGTGGATTATCTGAACTTTGACAAAATCTCTTTGTTTGTAGATTCCTCTCTTTGGTGCTAAGACTGTTGACCACAGAAGTCCTGATGGACCAGTATTGAGCAAAGCTGAATTTGTTGAGAAAGTTCGTCAGAGTAACCAGGCCTGTCATGATGGAGATTTCCACACAGCTATTGTTCTGTATAACGAAGCCCTTGCTGTTGACCCTCAGAACTGCATCTTATACAGCAATAGATCTGCAGCCTACATGAAAATTCAGCAGTATGACAAGGCACTGGATGATGCAATTAAAGCACGACTTCTCAACCCCAAATGGCCAAAGGTAGAAATTTTATTTATTTTCACAGAATCTTCTGTTGTGGTTTCTTATATTTTAATGTAATATTGTTTCAGTGGAGTTATTAATATTTTGATAATCTGTGCGTTAGCAAAATGTAGATTGACTTCATTGAGGTGGAACATTAGTGAATGGCTTCCTTTTCTGTTTTGGAAGTATGCTTTCTCTGCTCAAGTTTATTTTCCTAATGTTTGAGGTTTGATGCTTTTTCTTTTCAGTCACCTCTTGATAGGATACATTCTAGTTATTTATACAGGTTTTGGACATCTCTTTTTGTACAGATGTTTTACATGAGGTGTGATGATCATGTTTCTTTCCTTCAATTTAAAATAATACCATGTCAATGACTATTTTCAAAATGGTACTTATTCAGGGAATTTTTTTGTTTTTTCTAATAAATCATTGTCATTATCTGTATTACCCTGAAGCGTGCAAGGCTTAGGTTGTTACCTTTGTTTTGTATATACTTTATTTTCAATGTGCCTACTCCTAGCCTGGCCCCTCGTTTATTTTATAAACAATTTAAGATGTGCCTAAAGCTGATGGGAGCAAATGGGGGAAATGTAGGTCAGAGGATACAAAGTTGCAGATATGTAGGATGCATAAAGCTAGAACAGTGATTTTCAACTTTTTTTATTTTTTGAGACAGTCTCACTTTGTGGCCCTTAGTAGCGTGTCCTGGCCTCATAGATTATAGCAACCTCTAACTCTTGGGCTTAAGCAATTCTCCTGCCTTAGCCTCTCAAGTAGCTGGGAATACAGGCTCCTGTAACAACACCTCGCTGTTTTTAGAGGCGGGGTCTTGCTCCAGCTGAAGGTGGTCTCCAACCTGTGAGCTTAGGCCATCCACCCACCTTGTCCTCCCAAGTGCTGGGATCGCAGGCATGAGCCACTGTGCCTGGCCTATTGTCAACCTTTTTTTTTTTGTTTTAATCTCATGGCACACTTGAACCTGAAGTTAAACTTCTGTGACATACTTAAATTATGTAGATCAAAAATAAAGAAAAATGAATATACTTACTGTGCTTTGAACTTCTTTCAAAACTAATTTAATTAGTGATCTTTAAAAATTTTCACAGCATAACTAAGATCTTCTCATGGCATTCCAGTGTCCCCTGGCATACTGGTTGAAAATCACTGATCTAGAGACTTGAGGACTTAAGGACTAGAGTCAATAATATTGTTTCATATTAAAGATAATTGCTAAGAGAGTAGATTTTTGGTGGTCTTACTACACACACTCACACACACACAGGGTTACTATGTGAGATGAAGAATGGGAGGTTTGACAAGTTCATGAACTTGTCCTAGAAAAAGTGTTACGTACCTCATGGCTAATATCACTATGGTCACCTTTGAAGTACTCCCCTAGGGAAGCTGTGCACAGACCCAAGCACTGAATCCACTCTTCAGAGCAGTTTTGGAACTCTTTTTCTTGAATGGCCATAGAGCTGTCCTTACATTATCCTCGATGTCCTGAATGTCATCACAGTGCTTTCCTTTCACTATTTCCTTTATTTTGGGGCAAAGAAAAATGTCATTGGAGGATATATCAGGTGAGTAGCAAGGTGTTCTATTGCAGTTATTTGTTTCCTGGCTAAAAACTCCCTCACAGGTTCAGTGTCCATTGCTCAGTGATTAGGGTGCTGGCCACATGCACTGGGGCTGGTGGGTTCAAATCCAGCCTGGGCCTGCTAAACAACAATGACAACTGCAACAACAACAACACCAAAAAATAGCTGGGTGCTATGGCAGTCGCCTGTAGTCCGAGCTACTTGGGAGGCTGAGGCAAGAGAGTCCCTTAAGCCCAAGAGTTTGAGGTTGCTGTGTGCTGTGACGTCACGGCACTCTACTGAGGGTGACATAGTGAGACTCTGTCTCAAAACAACAACAACAACAACAACAAAACTCCCTCATAAACAGTGCTGCGTGAGCTGGTGTATTGTCATGATGCAAGAGCCATGGGTTGTTGGTGAAAAGATCAGTTTGATTTTGTCCACCTTTTCCACATAGCCTTTTCTGCACTTTCAAATAGTAAACTTGGTTAACTGTCCAGTTGGTACAAATTCATAATGAACAATCCCTCTGATATAAAAAAATTTAATAATATCATTTTGAGTCTTGATTTGGATTGGCAGAACTTTGGCTGACTTCCACTGGGCACTTTGACACTTTGTTTCAGGGTCATAGTGGTATACCCATGTTTCGTCACCAGGGATAATACAGCACAAAACATTTTCTTGCCTCTCCTACAGGTTTTGGGAAACTTTGACTTTCTTGTGCTTTCGTTCATTGGTTAGCTCCTTCAGGATCATTTTTGTGCATACCTTTCTCTTGCCAAAATTTTCAGTTAAGATTTTCCTGTTTCTCTATCAATGTTTACTTGGTCTGTATGCTTCTCACAGTCAGCTGATGATTCTGACACACAATTCAATGCATTTTTTCATTTTCATCAGTTCTGCTTTGTTACTGGCTGCCCTGACTTCTCTTTATCTGAGATGTTTTCTCTCCCCTCAGAAAAATGTTTAATTCATTTGTGTATTGCCATTTTCTTCATGGCCTTGTCCCCATAAACTTGGACTAACATATCCCTGATTTCACTTCCAATCTTGCCAGGCTTAACAAGAAATTCAATGTTTGTTTATTCCTCTAATTCAGGCTCCAGCATTCTTGGTATTTTGGCACACAAAAATTCACCATGACAATAATGAACACTACTCAGTAAGACACTGCCACAAGTCGACACAACCACAGCTGTGAGACACTGATATACCAAGGTTATAAAACCTTACTGAGTTGTTTATAGAGTGCTGCCAATGTAAGTACCGGGGGCAAGTTTGAGAGCTTAATTGTTAGAGCTTATATTTTAATTTGTTTGGCTATAGTTAACCATTTCACTATGTATAAGTATATAAAAAATCTTGTTGCATACCTTATATACATACCCCCCAAAAGATGTGACTGAAGTGTTTGAGATATTTTCTATAGAACCTCAAAGCCATTTGATCCCATTCTTAGTTTTCTATTGTGTTGACAAAGGATAATGATTATTTCCTAGAAATTTAAAATAGGTTCTTATTGTTTTATTAATAATATGTCATAATACTTTATCCTTTTCACTCTGGGAGATCTTTTTTGGCCTCTTTCAGTGGAATTTTCTTTTTTGAGACAGAGTCTCAAGCTGTTGCCCTGGGTAGATTGTTGTAACGTCACAGTTCACAGCAACCTCAAACTATTGGGCTTAAGAGATTCTCTTGCCTCAGCCTCCCAAGTAATTGGGACTACAGGCCACAACACCTGGCCATTTTTTTTTTGTTGTTGATGCAGTTGTCATTGTTGTTTAGCTGGCCCAGGCTGGGTTCCAACCCGCCAATCTCAGCGTATGTGGCTGGCACCATAACCACTGTGCTATGGGCGCAGAGCCCTTTCAGTGGAATTTTCAATATTGCTACTGCCTCATAAATTGTTTACTATTTTGTACTTCCCTAAAGAATTTCTTTTTTTAAATTTTTAAATTAAATCAAATTAATATAAGGGTACAATTTTTAGGTTACATTGTTCTCACTTCCAGGGTAAAGTTCCATTTGTAGAAGAGCCCCTCACTCAGGGGGCATGTTCTACACCTTCACAATGTGCACATTAGGTGAGATCTCGACTCATGCCCTCCCTCCCTGTGCCAAACGTCCTCTTCCTCCCCCCTCCTGCTTCCCTCTACCCCCAAACTGGACTATATTAGTGTTTTATTGTTCTTATGAGCATAGAATTGTTTATAGATTGATTTCATATTAGTATGGAGTATACTGGATATTTATTTTTCCATTCTTGCAGTATTTTACTAAGAAGAATGTATTTCAACTCCATGCAGGTAAATGTAAAAACTATAAAGTCTCCATCTTTTTTAATGGCTGAATAATATTCTATGGTATACATATACCACATATACATATACTAGACTATATTAATGTTTTATTATTCTTATGAGCATGTAATTGTTTATATATTGATTTGATACTAATATCAAATTGGATATTTATTTTTCCATTCTTGTGGTATTTTACTAAGAAGAATGTATTTCATCTCCATCCAGGTAAATGTAAAAGCTATAAAGTCTTTATCTTTTTTAATGGCTGAATAATATTCCATGGTATTCATGTACCATAGTTTGTTGATCCATTCATGAAAAGAATTTCTTTTATAACTATAATTATTACAAATGAAACAGAACCTGTTTAGAAATATTGTATATAGCATCATTTGGGAGTTGGAATGCTGTTTTCAAAGGACACACCTAGGTCACTTTCCTAGTCCTCTATTTTATTTTATTTTATTTTTTTTTTGAGACGGAGCCTCAAGCTATCCCCCTGGGTAGAGTGCCATGGCATCATGCTCACAGCAACCTCCAACTCCTGGGCTCAAGCGAGTCTCCTGCCTCAGCCTCCCAAGCAGCTGGGACTATAGGTGCCCGCCACAACGCCTGGCCATTTTTTGGTTGCAGCCATCATTGTTGTTTGGCGGGCCCGGTCTGGGGATTCGAACCCATCACCTTAGGTGTATGTGGCTGGTGCCTTAGCCGCTTGAGCCACAGGCGCGGAGCCTATTTTATTTTTTTTAAGAGAGAGAGTCTCACTATGTTGCCCAGGGATAGAGTATAGTGGCCTCATCATAGCTCACTGGAACCTCAAACTTCTGGGCTCACACAATCCTCCTGTCTCAGCCTCTCAAGTAGCTAGGACTACAGGCATGCATCACCACACTCAGTTAGGTTTTTTCTAGAGAGGATCTCACTGTGTTGCCCAGGCTGGTCTTGAACACCTGGCCTCAAGGTATCCTTTTCCCTCAGCCTCCCAAAGTGCTAAGATTATAGATGTGAGCCGGGCTCTTGCTCCTCTACTAGTGACAGTTTGGCTTCTTTTTTTTTTTTTTTTTTTACTATGTTGCCCTTGGTAGAGTGCTGTGGCATCACAGCTCACAGCAACCTCAAACTCTTGGGCTCAGGCGATTCTCTTGCCTCTGCCTCCCAAGTAGCTGGGACTACAGGTGACAGTATGGCTTTGAGTAAATCTCTTTACCTTTTTGAAGTTAAGATAAATGGGGTTAATAATGCCTATCTTAGAAGGTTATTATTTAAGAATTAGAGATAATTTGTTACTTTTACAAAGCTGGTAAGTACTAGCTATGATTGTAACATTTTTACTGAAAGTTCAAATAAGACTTGGCCTCCCCTCTCTACAACTTTAGTTGATTCAATGAGCCTTATAAATATAGAGTGTTTAATTTTCAAATTAAGTTTGATTCTTTTCCTTTTTTTTTTTTTTTGAGACAGAGTCTTACTTTGTCACCTCAATAGAGTGCTATAGTGTCACAGCTCACAGCAACCTCTAAGTCTTGGACTTAAGCAATTATCTTGCCTTAGCCTCCCAAGTAGCTGGGACTACAGGGCCCCCCACCACAATGCCTGGCTATTTTCTTATTGCAGTTGTTATTGTTGTTGTGGCTGGTGCTGTAACCATTGTGCTGTGGGCACAGAGCCTCTTTTCCTTTTTTTTTTTTTTGAGACAGAGTCTCACTATGTTGGTAGAGTGCAGGGGCATCACAGCTCACAGCAACCTCAAACTCTTGGGCTGAAGCAATTCTCTTGCCTCAACCTCCCAAATAGCTGGGACTACAGGCGCACGCCATAATGCCTGGCTATTTTTTGTTGCAGTTGTCATTGTTGTTTAGCTGTCTGAGGCCAGGTTTGAACCAGCCACCTTAGGTTTATGTGGCTGGTGCAGTAACCACTGTGCTACCAGCACCAAGCCCTCTTTTCCTTTTTTTTGATCCACTCATCTTATGTCCTTTCTATATTTGTGAATGTCTTTAAACCCTTTTTTTTTTTATTTGTCTGTGTTAGGTCCATTTTTTCCGGTCACTTCTAAAAAAAAGGCCAGAAAAATGGCTAAAAATCTGTAGTTTTATATTTATTTATTTATTTATGAGACAGTTGTCCCCAACTCTTGGGCTCAAGTGATTCTCTTGCCTCAGCCTCTCGAGTAGCTGGGATTATAGATGTCCGCCACAATGCCTGGCTAGATTTTTTTTTTTTGGAGACAGGGTCTCACTCTAGCTCAGGCTGGTCTCACTCCTGAGCTCAGTCCTCTCACCTCAGCTTCCCAGAGTAGTAGGATTACAGGTGTGAACCATTGTGCCTGGCCTAAAATTGTGCTTTTAGCTGGGTGTAGTGGCTTCATCTGTAATCCTAGCTGCTGAGGAGGTTGAGGCAAGAGGACTACTTGAGCCCAGGAGTTTGAGACTAGCTTGGGTGACATAGGGAGACTGCATCTCTTCAAAAATATACTTTTGCCATTATAGGTGAAGAATCAGCCTTATAGGATAATTTCTATTGAGTGTTTTCTCTGTTTTTTTCCTTCATAATGAAGTTATTATTTCTTTAAAATTTGCATTAACATTTCAACTCCATATGTAGCTTTAAGCAAACGTAACTTAGAAACATCTATAAATACATAAAATGTAGAGTTCACTATTAAAATCATAAGATCTTTCTAAAAACTATGGTAATGAAATTATAAAGAGAATTTTACTACTGCATAAAAATATATCGTTTTATAAAAACTTGATTTTATACTTATTTATCTAGGAATATACTCACATATAAGAAGGTTTTCTTATACTCTTTTGTCATAAAGATAGACATATTTGGTGAAATTTGATCAATTATATTTTCTTTTAATTTTGACTTTTCTAACTCTGGCTTTTTCATTATAGTGCTTTGCCTTTATAAAATCTTTCTTTGAAATGTTATTGTTATCTAGGCTGATGTGGGAAAAGCTACTTTCCAATTTCTTTTTCCTTAAGCATTAATATTTTATGTAAAGATTCAAAGATTCCAGAGATGAGATGCAGAGTCTTTTATTCATGTCTGTTTTGTCTGAATGAAAGAATGGTTTTGTGGTGATGGATGCTGCAAAAGAGCTATGAAGAAGCACTATGAGAACACTCCAAAATCAGTAAGTCCAGTTCTGATCCTAAGCTGCAATACCTTATTTCAATTGCTTGCCAAATGGTTTTTCTTTGACTTGTTTTTACATTTATTCTTGTTATGTCCCATTTAAAAATCTTGGTCTTACTCAGGGTTTCAAAGATTTTCTTCTAGAATTTTTATAGTTTTTACCTTTAGGTATATAATTTGTTTTGAATTAATTTTTCATACTGTGTGAGATAAGGTTTATTTTTTTTTGTATGTAGATAGCCATAATTTCGTAACATTTGTTTAATAGACTATCCTTTCCCCATTGAATTATCTTGGCATCTTTGTCAGAAGCCATTTGATCA
>NW_003852433.1:3546204-3554650 GCF_000181295.1 Otolemur garnettii | reverse complement strand
GCAGGCCAGGCTAGCACCCTCCAGCCTCTGTGTATGTGGCCAGTGCCCTAATCACTGAGCTACAGATGCCAAGTCCTGAATACTTTTTAGAATTGATTTTTTTTTTCTCTCTTGAGAAAGTTTTCTGCTGCTATTTATTTTGTTTGGCAGGTAATTATCTTTGGGAGAGGACTAAAAATTCTGTTTCTTGAGTGGCAGCTCTGGTGTCAGTTCGGATATTTCATTTTTTGCTGAACTGCTTTAAATTTGCATGCATATGTGATGCATGCGTTATCTAAACGTGGGTAGGCAGAACTTGAATATTCCTTTTTTGTTTCTTCTAAAGTCGTCTTCTCCGTTGGCTAGAGTCTGTGATTTTCTGGGTTCTCTTTGATTGCCCAAGCCAAAAGACTATTTTTTCTACAAGCATTTCTCTTCCCATCACGTGTACTTGACCCTTACATCTTGAAAATGGAAACTCACCTTACAGGTCTCTTCCTCCAGAACTTGCTTGGTTTTTTTTTTTTTCTTCTTTTTCTTTTTCCACTTTCCAGTGCTTTCAGGCAGCTCTTTTTTATATTATATCTAGATTTTATAGTTGTTTTCTGTGTGGAGGGGAGTCCAGTAGGATCCTACATAGTCATTACTGGAAGTGAAATTGATTATCTTTTCATGATACCTAAGTTTCCTCCATGGTTAGTGGATCCTCAACAAACTCAAGTTCCCTCTTTGGACCAGGTAATTTTCTTGATGTTTTAAGTTCTCTTCCAGTTAGCTAGTTTCATACATTTAGGATCTTTTCCTTTATCTTTCTGTAGTTTTTGCATCAAATTGGTCAATGATTCCTCTATACTCTTTCTTAAATATATTCCATGTATCTTTTTTTTTTTTGCATAGTCTTGCTTTTATCACCCAGGCTGTACAATGGCATTGTCATAGCTCACTGCAACCTCAAACTCCTGTCTCAGCCTCCTGAGTATATGGGTCTACAGGCATGTGCCACCACATCCGGCTAATATTTCTATTTTTAGTACAGACTGGGTTTCTCTTTACTCAGGCTAATCTCAAACACCTGAGCTCAAGTGATTCTCCTGCCTCACGGTTTCAGAGGGCTAGGATTTACAGGTATGAGCCATCAGACCTGGCCAATATATTCCACATGTATCTCACACAGTTCATTTTCATGGTCAGTATGAAATTCCCCATTCTTACAGTTTCATTCTTACTTTGTTGTGATAACCTTTATTGTAACATTGTTCTCCTTAAAAACTTTCTGTTGCTCAGTGTTGCTAATTGAATTGATAATAAGACTTTGCACAAGTGGTCACAATTTCTCTTTCTTGCTACTGTGTTGAAAAACCTGCCCTTTTACTTTTTTCCTTCATCTTTGTTTATGTTGGTTAATGTACCATAATAACTGAAAATTGAACTGTGTTGTTAAGGGACTGAAGTTATTTAATTGTGATTACTGAAATTCATGGGACAATGTACGTGTGAAGTGAGGACTTCTGGTAGTTTGGAGTTGGGTCTATATTTTCCCTCTTTATTAGCTAAAGTCTTTGACAGCTTGCTGTTTTCCCGTTTGTATACTGGGCTAATAGCATATACCTTGAAGGGTCATAGTGTGGATTAAATAAAATGTTATATATTTAGCACAGTTTTTCATATGTAATTTATTTAATACATGATAGTTATTAATGCCGATCATAATGGTGATGATGTTAGAAACCCACATACACACAGTGTTTTTAGTAAAACCAGTTCTTTTGGGGGCATTTTTCTTGCCCTTGTAATAATCTCAGTAATCTTCTGAATTCTTCTAATTCCTGCTAATCAGTTTTTAAAAGATGTAATGATGCCAAAAGGGATAAAGCACTCCATTAAGATATGTCTATTGCAGAGAGAAAGGGGAAGAATTATTTTTCACCACATATATAGGATATGTGCTTTTTGAATAGTTTATCAGATCATATTTATATATATATGTGAAATACTTTATTTTAATTAAAATGTATACTATGCTACATATTCATGTACCTTAGAATATGTCATGTCTCTTTCAATTATATCTACTCTAGTTTGACTTTTAAATCTTTTATGTTTCTGTTCTAGAATTTTCTTGAATCACATTTTTTTTCAGATAAGTCAGTTAAAAAGTTATTGGGAGTTACAGAAGTAGTTGTGTTCTTCAAGGGTATTACAGGAAGTAAATCCAAAGGAATGGTGAATTTTCATGTGGTATAACACTATATAAGAGAAGATTTCACATTAGGATTTTCCTGTTAATTTTGAAGCACATCATAAAATACCTCCTCTTTCTACATGGATTTCAGAATTGGGTGGGAAGTTACATAGATGTCTGTTAGATCTAGTTAGTTCATGGTGTTGTTCAAGTCTTCTCTTTTTTTGTTGATATTCTGAATGGTCCTATCCTTTAATGATAGTGGAGTATTGGAGATTTCAGTTATTATTGTTGAATTTGCCATTTCTCCTTTCAATTCTGCCAGTTTTTGATTCATGCATTTTGAGGGTTCTCTTGTTAGGTGCATATATTTTTGTAATTGTTATGTCTTTCTGAAAGAGTGATCCTTTTATCACTACAAATGCCCTTCTTTGTTTCTACTAACAATTCTTGTCTTAAAACCTCACTTTTTTCTGACATTTGTTTAGTTGTTCCAGCTCTTTTTTGGTTACTATTGCACTTACGTAGTATGTCTTTTTCCATATTTTCAGTCTACTTTTGTCTTTGAAACTAAAGTATCTTGTAGACAGCATATATAGTCACATCATGTTTTCAAAATTCATTCTACCAATCACTGCTTTTTTTTCCTTTTTTTTCTTTAGAGATAGGGTCTCACTGTCACCCAGATTGGAGTGCATTGACACAATGATAGCCCATTGCATCCTGAACTTCTACACTTAAGGGGTTGGAGTTACAGGCATGAACCATTGTGCCTGACCAGTATGTAGAATTCTTGGTTGACATTCTTTTTTAGTCCTTTGAACAGGTTGTCTCACTGCCTTTTGGACTCCATGGTTTCTGATGAGGTGTCTGCTGTTAACATATAGAGAGTTGCTTTGTTCTTGATGTTTTCAAAATTCTCTCCTTGATTTTGGCTTTTTTGGTCATTTGAAAATCATGTATGTAGATGTGGATTTCTTTGAGTTTATCCTCCTTAAGATTCCCTGAGTTTCTTGGAGGTGTAATGTTTTCATAAAATTTGAGAAGTTTTCTTCAGCCACTGTTTTTTCACTTATCTTTTTGTCCTTTTCTTATTCTTCCCTATCATTCCTGGAGTTTCATTATACATATGTTGGTATGTTTGATAGTGTTCCACTTTTCTCTGAATTTCTGTTCATTTTCTTTCTGTTCCTCAGAAATTTACCTATATTGGATAATTTTTTTCTTTGTGAATTTGAATTTGGTCTGGATTTCCTCTAGTGAGTTTTATATTTCAGTTACTGTAGTTTTTATTTTTTTGTTCAAGATTTATATGAGGTTATAAACTATTAGGTTATATTGTTTGTGCTTGTTAGGTGAAGTCCTAGTTGTAGTTGAGTCCTTCACCCTGGAGGTATGCCATATACATTGTGCCCATTAGGTAATAGCACACCAAATTCCCTCCCTTTTTTCTCCTCCCCCCTACTTGATTGTGGTTTTTTTTTTTTCTCATGTGAGCATGTAGTATTCATCTACTGGTTTCATATTAGTATTGAATACATTGGATACTTGCTTTTTCATTCCTGTGGTCCTTAGGGAGATGTTTTTCAGATCCATGCAGGTAAATACAAAAGATGTAAAGCCTTCATCTTTTTTCGTGGCTGAATAGTATTCCATGGTATACATATACCATAATTTATTTATTCATTTGTGAGTTGGTGGGCACTTAGGTTACTGTAGTTTTTAATTTCAGATTTCCTCAGGGACAGTTTTTTTATTTTTTTAAATTTGAGACAGAGTCTTGCTGTGTTGCCCTCTGTAGAGTCTGGTGGCAGCATAGCTCACAGCAACCTCAAACTCTTGGGCTTAAGTGATTCTCTTGCCTCAGCCTCCCTAGTAGCTGGGACTGCAGGTGCCTGCCACAATGACCAGCTATTTTTTGGTTGTAGTTGTCATTATTTAGCTGGCCCAGGCTGAGTTTGAACTCATCAGCCTCAATGTATGTAGTTGGCACCGTAACCACTGTGCTATAGGCGCCAAGCCACATTGCTTTTTTGAAGAACAAATTTTTGGAAGTCTTTGCCATTTTGGAAGTGCTTTTCCATAATTTAATTTATGGTAAAATACAAGTAACCACTGTGAGGGAAATGGAAAGTGGGAGAGTGAAAGCAGAAGCAAGAGGCCTAATGATACTAACTTGGACTAGAGTAGGAGAATAGTTAGCAGTGAAATGGAGAGAAGTTGAGGGATTTGGGGTATGCTTTATAAAGGCTCATTGAACTTCATTAAGTAAAAGGCTGAGCTTCATAACATTCATTATAGGTGGTGCTATCTTCATTTTATAGGTAAGGTGAGGTTCAAGGAGACCTAAGTAATTTGCCCAGAGTCACAGAGTAATAACCAGCTTGGAGCTTCTATATTTACCTAACTCCAAATTTTCTTTCCTTTTCTTTTCTTTCTTTCTTTTTTTTTTTTTTGAGACAGAGTCTCACTTTGTTGCACTTGATAGAGTACTGTGGCCTCATAGCTCACAGCAACCTCAAACTCGTGGGCTCAAGAGATCCTCTTGCCTCGGCCTCCTAAGTAGCTAGGACTACAGACACCTGCCAAATTGTCCGGCTATTTTTAGAGATGGCAGTCTTGCTCATGCTCAGGCTGATCTCGAACTCCTGAGCTCAGATAATCCACCTGTCTCAGCCTCCCAGAGTGCTAGGATTATAGGTGTGAGTGTGCCCAGCCACAAATTTTCTTGACATCTCTTCATACTGCCTCATGAAATTAAAATCAGTTATGAATGAAACATTATATTCAAAATAAATATTTACATTAAAAGTGGCTATCTTTCTTACATAATTTTTGCATAATTTTATTTTTGCTTTTAAGAAGTTAAAAATTTTAGTTATTCAAAAGCTTTTTATAGACAGTTGGCATGATAATCAGGAAAGGGGATTTTTTTATACACAAGACTGATGCTTCCTACAAATTTTAAATGAAACTTTATATCCTTTTTTTTTCTTTTTTGAGAGAGTTTTACTATGTCACCTTCAGTAGAGTGATATGACGTCACAGCTTGCAGCAACCTCAAGCTCTTGGGCTTAAGTGATTCTCTTACCTCAGCCTCCTAAGTACCGTGTTTCCCTGAAAATAAGACCTACCCCCAAAATAAGCCCTAGCAGGATTTCTATGCATTTGTTAAATATAAGCCCTATCCCGATAATAAGACCTAGTGATGGCCACGCCATGCATTTTGGTGTGGAGCAGTAAGGAAGACTGGAATGCCTTTTATCTGCCACAGCTCCTTTCTCCCAGCCATTGGCACTTGCGCAGGTGCACGTGTGGTAACTGTGGTCACAGGCATCCTATTGTGCACGTGCGAATGGCTAGGGGAAAGGAGTTCACGCATCACTAGCGCCAGCCTCACCAGCAAGGTTGGCTCCCCCTGTCAGGTTCCAGAAGAAGATGACTTAACTGTATTTGAATAAATGTAGATTGCTGTATTATACTTAATAAAAACAAGACATCCCCTGAAAATAAGCCTTAGTGTGTCTTCTTGAGAAAAAAATAAATATAAGACAGTGTCTTATTTTCTGGGAAACACGGTAGCTTGGACTACAGGCACCCACCACAAGCCTGTCTCTTTTTTGGTTGTTGTTGTCATTTTTGCTTAGCAGGCCTGGGCCAGGTTCCAACCCACCAGCCCTGGTGCATGTGGCTGGCTCCCTAACCACGGAGCCACAGGCACCAAGCCTGAAACTTTATATTCTAAAATACAAATCCTTCTCCTCTTCTAGGTTCTCAGGTGGGGCTCCTATGGCAAAAGAGAAAAGCATACAAATGTATTTAATGTAAGTCTTACATGATATGAGAACTTCATAAGGAACTGAAGGCCCAAAGAAATGGTTAAAACCTGAGCATTTTACTTGATAAAAAGTAGAAAGTCATGAAAAAATGTGATTGGGCAGATGAGCTAAGAGTAATAAACTGGGGGAAATACATCAAGGCCTGTTTGTTTGGATTCTTCTCAGTGTGCTTCCTTTGGAGATAGGAATGATCCTTTCCCCAGGGTATAGGGAAGGCATTTCTTATATGAAATCTTATGACCTGATGCCGGGGAAGGTTAGAGAGTTCTTGTTGTATCTATCATTTCTTACATTACTATAGCTTAACATATTTAATAAGCCAAGATGTCACTACTGTAAACTAAAACCATCAAACAAACCATCAACTTCTTTTGTTTGTTTGTTTGTTTGTTTTGAGACAGAGCCTTAGGCTGTCACCCTGGGTAGAGTGCTATGGCATCACAGCTCACAGCAACCTCCAACTCCTGGGCTCAAGCTGTTCTCCTGCTTCTGCCTCCCTAGTAGCTGGGACTACAGGTGCCTGCCACAACACTTGGCTATTTTTTAGTTGCAGCCGTCATTGTCATTTGGTGGGCTTGGGCTGGATTCGAACCCGCCAGCTGAGGTGTATGTGGCTGGTGCCTTAGCTGCTTGAGCCACAGGTGCCGAGCCCAAACTGTCACTTCTTTCCCTGTTATGGATGATTTTGTTACCCGAACAATTGCTATTACCATTTTATCTTTGGGGATAAATGTTTTATTGTTGTTAACATAGGCTCTTATCCCATATGCCTTAAATATGTGTTTTTATAACAGGTATATAATTTATGTATTTGAATTTATGTTTGGATCTTTTTGGTCAGTCTATAAATTGTACTCATACATATATAAATTTTTAAATTACAGAAGTAACTCAAAGTTATATTTGGAAACATTTCAAACAATAAAATTTTCTTTTTCTTTTTTCTTCAAATCACCAATTTCCTATTCCAGTCCCTGGAATTGACTATTTTTAACCAATTGGAATATTTTTGAGACTATTTATAAAGTGTCTATAACTCTACTCATGTACCTACAAACATTTTTTTTTTTTTTTTTGAGAAAATATCTTGCTCTGTCACCCAGGGTAGAGGGTAGAGTGCAGTGGTGTCATCATAGTTCGCTTGCACCTCCAACTCCGGGGCTTAAGTGATTCTCCTGTCTCAGCCTCCTAAGTAGCTGTGACTACAGGAGCACACTACCATGCCCAGCTAATTTTTTATTTTTGGTAAAGATGGATACTTATTGGCCAGGCTGGTTGTGAACTTCTGGGCTTAAGCGATCCTCCCACTTTGGCCTCCCAGAGTGCTGAGATTACATAGTTTTGAAAGGAAAGGGATACTTAAATTTTTTTTAAATGGACATATAATCATTGTGTATGTTTATGAGGTACAAGGCAATGTTTTGATGTATACAGACATTATAGAAAGATTCAATCAAGCTAATTAACATATTCCTCACCTTGCAAATTTATTTTTTGTTGTGAGAACATTAAAAATCTATTTCAGCAATTTAAAAAAAGTTTTTTTTTTTAGAGATTGAGAGTCTCATTTTGTTGCCCTCAGTAGAATGCTGTGGTGTCACAGCTCACAGCAACCTCCAGCTCTTGGGCTTAGATGATTCTCTTGCCATAGCCTCCTGGGTAGCTGGGACTACCAGTGCCCGCCACAATTCCTGGCTATTTTTTTGTTGCAGTTTGGCCAGGTGGGGGCTGAACTCGCCACTCTCGGTATATGGGGCTGGTGCCCTACTCACTGAGCCACAGGCACCACCCTACTTCAGCAATTTTGAAGTACACAATACATTGTAATTATTATGTTTTGAAACAGAGTCTCACTCTGTCAACCTGGATAGAGTATAGTAGTGTCATAATAGTTTACTGCAACCTCAAACTCTTGGGCTCAAATGATCCTCTGGCCTTAGCCTACTGAGTAGCTACGTGTTCATGCCACCACACCTGGCTATTTTTTTCTTTCTTTTCATTTTTTTGTAAAAAGAGAATCTTGCTGTGTTGCTTAGGCTGGTTTTGAGCTCTTGGCCTCAAACAATCATCCTGCCTTGGCTTCTCAAATTGCTGGGATTACGGTTATGAGCATGTGTGCCTGGGATATGTTTCCTTTTCTTTTTTCTTTTTCTTGCACATAAGCAGAAATGGGATATTTTAAAAATGTTAGATTTGCAGTGTGTTCATTTTTCCTTGGCAATTTATAGACCTAATTACTTTTTTTCTTTTCTTTTTATCCAGAGGTAGGTATATTACTGAAAACTCCTAATTTTTTTTTTTGAGACAGAGTTGTACTTTGTCACCCTCAATAGAGTGCTGTGCGTGACAGC
This sequence comes from Otolemur garnettii, assembly GCF_000181295.1. Taxonomy (NCBI): domain Eukaryota; kingdom Metazoa; phylum Chordata; class Mammalia; order Primates; family Galagidae; genus Otolemur; species Otolemur garnettii. Next base: position 3,546,299 of record NW_003852433.1, on the reverse strand, counting down.
TCACAGCAACCTCCAACTCTTGGGCTTAAGCAATTCGCTTGCCTCAGCCTCCCAAGTAGTGGGACTACAGGCTCCCACCACAATGCCCAGCTGTT
>NW_003852433.1:3534525-3545468 GCF_000181295.1 Otolemur garnettii | reverse complement strand
AAAAAAAAAAAAAAAAAAGAATAATTAGCTGGATATGGTGGCACTCCTCTAGTCCCAGCTACTTGGGAGGCTGAGGAAAGAGGATTGCTTGAGCCCAGGAGTTTGAGGTTACACTGAGCCGTGATGACACCACTGCATTCTAGCCTGGGCAACAGAGCGAGACTGTCTTGAAAAAAGTAAAAGTGGTTCGAAGGTTTCTGTCTCTCTTGAGTACATGTAAAAAGACACAAAGTAGTATTTGTTTCTTCTTTATTATTTAAGAAAAGACTATAAAGAAAAGTATGTTTTCTAGCTGCCAACATTTGGTTGGTAGCTTTTCTATTTGGTGTTGAAATGAGCTTCTCAATCATTGTTGACTTATTTTATATGTTTAGTTTTTGATTTACTATTGTTAATCTAAGAGGAGAATTACAATTTGGGCTAAGAGAGATTTACTTTTCTCATAAATGTTAGCTTAAAGCAGTGGTTCTCCACTGTATTAAAGGGTTGCAACATTAGGAAGGTTGAGAACCACTGCCTTAAAGTAATGTTAGATTCCACAGCATCTCCAGGGAAACTGGGCTTTGGAGGAATAGAAACAAGTACTTTAAGATGGATGCTGTGTCCTTAGGAAGTGATTCAAGAAATCTGGCATGAAGGGAAGTCTTACTGTGAAGGAAATTCAGGAAATAGTAATTTAATTATTTAAGTTTTCAGGTTTATCACAATTTAAGACTTCTATCTTAATGACCAAGTTATCAACATGTGATAAGTAGTAAGTTTTAATTCTACCTCCCAGATGGTACGTGTTTATTGCTAAGCAGTGCAGATGCATTATTTTAAATCAAGTGAAAGTTTTACTGTCATATATATTTGACATATATTTGACAATGACATTGATTGAAATGTAGATAGATGCTCTGTGGATAATATTTAAGATATATTAGGACACCAAACTTTTAATGTTTCTATTGGTCTTATCTCTTGCAATAAAAATTTGGTAGCATTTTCTATCTCAGTGAAAAGAGAAAACTATCTCAGAGTTTCCAGTCATTTCATAGAAAATTTTTTCACTATTTTCAAAAAAGCATTTCCGATTAGAAGTTATGAAAGCAACTTCGGAAGTACTGGCAATGAAATAGTTTTTCCAAAAAATATTTTAAAGTGATAAGATTGCTAGATGACCAATATACTTAAATAAAATTAATCTCTTTTGAAAACTGAGGTATTACTAATACTAAAATTGAAAAATCCTTCTTGTATGTGTCTTATGATAGCAATACTAGAAATCACTGAATAAATTTAGTTATTGGTTTAATTTAGTGATATTTTTCTTACAGAGATTGGCTAATATTTTAGAAGTATTATTTACACCGAGTGTTGAAGAGGGCTACTTAAAGCATTGTTTTTACATTATCATATTTTAAAAGTTATCTGTACATAACTTCATAGAATGTTTTACATTCTCTGGAAAGATTATGTTCTAATTTAACTCAATGGGAATATTTCTTATTCATATAAATCCAGTGAGTCTTTTAAGAACTAAAGTTATAATTGCTTGATGTATTTATTAGTTTAGTTAGTTTTTTGTCAAAGTATTTTATTTATTTTCTTTTTTCCTCTTCTTTATTTTTTTGATAGGGACAGGGTCTCACTATGTTGCTCAGACTGGTCTTGAACTCTTGACCTCAAGTGATCCTCCTGCCTTAGCTTTCCAGAGTGCTAGGATTATAGGTGTGAGCCACTAGGACTGGTCTAGATATTTTTCTTTTTTCTTTTGTTTTTTAAAATTATTTTTTATTAAATCATAACTTTGTGCGTTGATTCATTTATAGGGTTTAGGGTACTGCTTCAATATACAATGTGAAATGTTTACATTGAACTAAGTAACACATCCATCACAATTATACTCATTTCTTAATATACATTTCTGAAATGTACCATTGCATCATGTACATTAGGTGAGGTCCCCCAAAATACCCTCCCTCCTTCCATATCCTCCTCTCCTCCCCTCTCTCTCCTCTTCCCTTGTACTTTTGAGACTACAGTTATGTTTTGCCATTCATATGAGTATGTAGGTGGTTATATGTTGATTTCATTGCAGTATTGAGTACATTGGATACTTTTGGATACTTGAGATACTTTACTAAGAAGAATATGTTCCAGCTCCATCCAGGTAAACAAAAGGTGTGAAGTCTCCATCCTTCATTATGGCCGCATAGTATTCCATGGTGTACATATACCACAATTTGTTAATCCATTCATGGGTCTACGGGCACTTGGGCTGTTTCCATGTCTTGGCTATTACGAATTGGGCTGCAATAAACATTCTGGTGCAATTGTCTTTGTTGTAAAATGAGTTTTTATCATCTGGGTATATACCTAGTAGAGGAATTGCAGGATTGAACAGTAGGTCTAGTTTTAGTTCCTTGAGTGTTCTCCAAACTTCTTTCCAAAAAGATTGTGTTAGCTTGCATTCCCACCAGCAGTGCAGAAGTGTTCCCTTTTTCTGCATCCATGCCAACATCTATAGTTTTGGGATTTTATGATGTGGGCTAATCTTATTGAAGTTAGATGATATCTCAAAGTGGTTTTGATTTGCATTTCTCTGATGATTAAGGATGATGAGTATTTTTTCATGTGTTATAGGCCATGCACCTGTCTTCATCAGAAAAGTTTCTGTTCAAGTCATTGTCAAAGCATTTAATATTTTATTTCTATATCTTTTGATTTTCTTTTTTCTTTTTTTTTTTTGAGCCAGAGTCTCAAGCTGTCACCCTAGGTAGATTGCTATGGCATCATCGCTCACAGCAACCTCCAACTCTTGGGCTCAAGCAATCCTCTTGCCTCAGTTTTTCTATTTTTAGTTAGATGGGGCCTTGCTTTTTGCTTAGGCTGGTCTCTAACTTGTGAGCTCAAGCAATCCACCCACCTTGGCCTCCCAGAGTGCTAGGATTACAGGCATGAGCCACAGCGCCCACCCTAATTGTAAATTTTCAAATAATATAAAACTTAGAGAAAATTTCCAAGATTAACATAAAGGACTCCTGTATGTTTTTTATCTAGATTCCCCAATTGTTATCATTTTACCATATTTGTCTATAATTCTCTACTTATTATTATTTTTGTTTCTTTCCAAACTTTTTTTTTTGCTGGAGCTGGGTTTGAACCCCCCACCTCTGGCATGTGGGGCTAGCGCCCTACTCCTTTGAGCTAAAGGCACCGTCCTTTTTCAAACTATTTTAAAGTAAATTGCAGACCTGATGTCTTGTCAGCCCAATCCTTCTTAGTCTTTCAAAGTGTATTGAAAACACTCCGATATAAAGCCAAAGTGTAACTATCAAAATTCAAACATTGCCATTGACATAGTACTGCTATCTAATCCACAGAACCATTTCAGATTTTAGCGATTGTGCCAATCATGTCCTTTTGGACACTCTTTCCTTTCTGGTCCAAGGTCAATTGCCTGGCATGAAGTATATTAGGATTATCTAGTTTAGATAGACTATAGAGTCAGGTCTGTAGCAGCTTCCCAAATTATAAGTAACTTATTTTCTTGATTGGATTTTGACCACTTTTTGAGTTGGGTTCCTGATTGTTATTTTCTTGGTTGGCACCTTGACCTTTGATCACTACAGTAATGTGTTCCATATCCTTTTTCTGTACTCTCTGTTTGTTCCTATTATTAACACATAACCTGTGGCTCAATGTCGCTAGTCTAGACAGCTTGCCTGACTCTTAATCCTAGCAGTAAGTCATCTCTTACTGTCTTTAGGTTGATATTATATTAGGGGTAAGTAATATTTTTGTGTCTGTGTCTAGCAGGGGTACTCATGCCAGTTTCCTCTTCTGTGTAGGAGTGAGGCAAAATAAACCAGAAATAGGAGTTGGCATTCAGAATGATTTCATATGTCTCAGCCAGTATTAATACTATGCAAAACTGAAGAGAGCTGCATACTTGGAACTGTGTGTGTGTGTGCATGTGTGCATGCATGTGCAGTATATACTCTGTGGTGTATTTTGTGTTAGGTAGAATTACTCCTGAACTATTTTGAAGTATGCTTCTGCCTATAGGCCCTATAATCTTTGTACAGTTTTCCCTCTGTCTCTGTGGAGGATTGGTTCCAGCATCTCTCATGGATAGACAATGGAGTATCTCTGTGGATACTCAAGTTTCTTATATATAAAGGCATAATATTTGCATATGTGTTATACATATCCTCCTGTATACTTTAAATCATTTTTAGATTACATACAATGTTCACCACAATGTAAATGTTATGTAAATAGTTGTTATATGGGGCGGTGCCTATGGCTCAGTGAGTAGGGTGCCGGCCCCATATACTGAGGGTGGTGGGTTCAAACCTGGCCCCGGCCAAACTGCAACAAAAAAATAGCCGGGCGTTGTGGCGGGTGCCTGTAGTCCCAGCTACTCGGGAGGCTGAGGCAAGAGAATTGCCTAAGCCCAAGAGCTGGAGGTTGCTGTGAGCTGTGACGCCACCATGGTACTCTACCGATGGCGACAAAATGAAACTGTCTCTTTAAAAAAAAAAAAAGTTGTTATACTATATTGTTTAGGGAATAATGACAAGAAAATGTCTTTGCTACATATATGTTCAGTAAAGCTGCAGGGTTTTTCTGTTTGTTTTTAATATTTTTGACATGCAGTTGGCAGAATCCATGATTGCAGAACCCGTGGATAGGGAGGGCTAGCTGCATGTAATCTCTTCAGGTGGTGGCTTGTAATTTAATGAGAATGAACTAACGAAATCATGGCCTACTGGTTGGGATCAGTTGGCAAATCTTGGAATAGAACATTAGAGATAAAGTTTCATTGCTCAAGAATTAAACAGCTAATATAGCACAATATTTATTTGCACAAATTTCTAAAAATTGGAGGTTTATTTCATATAAATAAGTTATGATTCTAATTATTCAATGGCTAAGCTCTAATGATGTTTTAAAACAAACATTTTAGGAGTTATCTAGTTTCTAAATAGTAGGTATTCCATAGAGAAGTTAGACTAAAAGGTGAACTTCTGAATAAAAGTCATGTGGTTTCTGCTGATAAAATATTAAATTTAGACTTAAAGCCAATTAAGATAAGGACTTTGGATTATTAGAAAAGCAGTGATTTGATTTCTGGAAAGTATATTGAAAAAGGGAAATATTTTTATTTATTTTATTTTTTATGTTTTTTTCTTTTTTAAATCAACTGCAATGACTTTATTTTAGTAGTTTTCCAAGCCCCTCAAAGGGTCTCGTTAGACAGGGCTGGCACTCAGTCAGCCATGGAGTCCTAATTACTTGATTCTGTTTTGTAGATCACAAAGGTTACTTCCAATGATTTCTTCTTCCATTTCCTCAAATCAGCTTATACATTCTGAACATATATCCATCACTCTCTAATACTTTGAGGTGGCATATTCTGGTCTCCTACTTTGTGTTTGAAGTAGATTGCTTCTTCCTCTTTGCTATCATTAATCTTTTAATTATCTTCTTATTTCTCTTAGCACAGTCAGGACATAACATATTATCTTCTAGGCCTGGAGATGGGAAAATACAGGAAGAGGGAACAGGAGTACAGAGGGCTGGTAACAGGAAGAGGGAGATCATCCTCCTGGGAGTGGCAGGCACCCAGGCTTGACTTGCATGAAACTGTATGTGGACCCAACCCTCTCTGTCTGCGGGGAGAGGCTCGCCATGCATCACACACCACCTAAGGCCAAAAGCTGTTGTCAAAAAGGCCTCAGCAGAAGCAGGAATAGACCATGAATTCATAGTCTTAGGCTGACCAGCTTTGGCAGCCATCCTTGCCCACGATGCCAACGCAGATTCCTGGGCTGATGTTATCACTTCTACGCTATTGAGCTCTTCTGTTTTCACACTCATTTTGGACCTTTCCTGAGGTCTTGCTCTCTTGGTCTCTGCCTTGAGTTTCCTTGAACATGAATGTAATCTGGCCTCCTTTGGTATTTCAGGAATTAAACATTTCTGTTCAGGAAAGGCATGCTCCTGAAGCCTCAGAAAAACTTCTGTTTTCTTGCCATCAGTACTCAAGTTGAGTTGCTGGCACCAGTTCCTCAAAGTGTCTCGACTCACATCATTAATGGAAGGCAAAACGGTTGGCAAGGGAAGATCAGGATTTTTACATCTAGCTCTTCGGATGACTTTTGATTGCTTATTTGTTGGAGGTAGATGAATTTTCCTGAAATTCTCAGAGTTGTAGGTCTGGCTCACTGAGGCAGTCCCTGTCCTCACATCTTCATTGTGTTTCTGGGGATTGTTCAGTTTGACATCAGAAGTTGAAGAAACAGTTGGTTCCATTTGTTCATTATTTGAATCATCTGAATCATCTTTAACTGGAACCAGTGTCAAAATCATACTTTCTTCATCATCTGTGTCCTCAGAGACATTCTTCTGACTGTTACCATGATTTGAGTCTGACATTTTTTCAGCAGGACCTGAGGGAGGTAAAGCCAGCAACGGTAAGAATAGGTGTAGTTTACTTCTTTTAATCTCTGTTTTTTTCTTCTGTACTTTTATTATCATTATAGTCTTTATATCAAGATACATAGCAATGATAGCAGGTTTCTTTCTAAGGCTTAGAATTAAATATTAAGTATCTTTCCCCACTTTAATTTTACATTACTCTGCCAAGAAAAAAAAAATTAAAACTCAAGTTATTTGAAGCCTTGACATACTCCCATGTTTAGCTAGGCTATGTAAAAGTTGGTGGCTTTATTCTTCATGCTGTATAAGCAGATCCAGACCCTAGAAAGATGGGACCAAGTTATATAATTGTTTTTGAAAAGTGTGCTACAAAAGGGATGGCCTGTTTTCTAGCCTGTTATAAGCCAGGTTACAAGTAAGGAAGGGGGAAAGAGAGGGACATTTTCTTCCAGAAAAAAAAAAACCACAGAATTTCTGAAGAGTCCCAGTCCATAATTTTTTCCCAAAATGGTGGAGGGGGTGTTAAAACTTCAACACGAGTTTCAAAGTACTGTCTCTGTGAGGGGCCGGTAGTTGCCTTGCTGAGGAGGGGGACAGCTACATTTGACCATCCCCGCACCCTTTCCAGCTAGGGGAAATGGAAATGTTAAGTTTATTGCCCAGTGAGTGTGAAAGTGGGCTGAAGCTTGGTTGGTACTGAATTCTCTAGCAGGTTTCTTCTAGACAGACAACTCAGACTCTTCCTCTCACTTCAGCAAATAAGTTATTTTTAAAAGCACTTGGGAAGTTCCTCCTCTACCCTTTAGGTGGGAAGGCTCAGAAAAGGGAGTCATCAGTACAGCCACCTTCTAGGCCCGTGGTTCTCAACCTTCCTAATGCCGCGGCCCTTTAATATAGTTCCTGTGGGTCTCAACCCACAGGTTGAGAACCACTGTTCTAGGCCATAATGGAATTCCTGAAGGTTAGAGACTCCATAGAAGTGGACAAAGGCTGCTGCCACCACCAGGATATGGAAAATCTGATGAGACTGGAACCATATGGCAAATTTTCTAGGAAAGACGTGCTTAGGAATTCGAGCAGCATAAAGGCCAGCTCCAGTGATGTACATCACAGCCTTGAGGAAGAACCAGCTCTTCTGGCCCATCATGGTGGCCTTGACAAAGCCCTCAGTGATAGTAAAGTGCATGGTGGGCACGATACCACTCAAGCCAAGTTTTAGGAACACTCCTGCTCTTGTCTGCTGGTGCTTAGCAATGGCAAACTAGTCCACTGGCCACAATGATAGCAGAAATGCTCAGGACACAGACAATGGAGAAGTAGATGAGCCATGGCTGTGGGGAGCAGTAGAAAGAGTAATAGAGCCAGGGGACAAAGCTCCCCATAATCAGTAGAGCAATCCCTGAATAGTCCAGTTTGGAAAAAGTCTGAGAGACTTGCTATGAATGACAAGAGACAGCGGAAGAGCCAGGAGAAGCTGAGGCAGAGCACTGCACCCAAAAAGAACATCCCCCAAACCACCTTCTCCTGTACAGTGGCCATGAAGTACATATTTGTTTAAGCATGGTCAAGATTCCCAAAACGGGAAGTAGCACAAAACCAAGCAGATGGATCCAGATGTTGCCAGTTTCTGTATGGATGCAGACACTGCTCTTGAAGCAAGCCTGAAAGGAGGGTATAGGTGGTCTATGGCCGTGTAGCAGTCACTATCCTTCAGCCAGTCAGGGAGCACATTGTATGGGATGACCCTCCAGACCTAGGAGAGATACAATCCCTTTAGCTTCCCCAGTGACAAGCAGTGAAGGAGAGCCACTCTAGGAGGACATCAGTCAGGTGTTGAACGGTCTCAAGTAATAGGGGAACTGCTTGGATCAGGAGATACGCAAGTCACAGCACAATGGCCCTAGCAGAGTACTGATTCATATTTTGACCACTGTCCTTGTTTCACGTTAGTTTATCTGTGTAAGCTTTAGGTTGTTTCTCAACATTTGAAGCAAATATGGCACTTTCTTCTTAAGCCACTTATACACAAAGTCCTCCATCTTCTCCATGGTGTGGTGGGCTTGTAGGGGAAGTGTCAGTACCTGCACCTCTTCCTCTTGATGGGACACTGGGCATGTTTGCTCTTCTTCAGCTTTTGGTGGGTTGGCAATTACTCGTTTGCCTTTCTTTCCTAGCAGGGGTTGAAAGGGAAATTTTTAGTGCAATCAGCCTCAGGTACATGCAGGAAGAATCCTTTATAAATCCTTGAGACCATGTTCTAAGAGCTGCCAAGTGCAACTTGCCTTGGGTTTTCTGAATTTTTCAGACTTGTGCGCCCTCTTGTGTTTAACTTAGCAATAGTTAAGACCATTTTACATTATGTGGCCATTAGTGTTGTGTAGTTTGATGGGTTGGTTGTTATGTGGGTATACTTTGAGGACATTATAAATTGTCAACATATAATGGTAAATTTCAACACATGTTACCAAATATCATTATTATAATAGTCTTATAGCGTCTTTATAGAACTGCACAATTGGAAGGAATATTGCATGTTTCCCTGATTCTGTTTCCTACATTTATTTTTGCATACTCTTTGTCAATTTTTCTTTTATTTAATGAATACGTTCGTTGAGATACATGTCCTGGAACATAAATTATTTCTAAAAAGGCTAAACTACAAGGTTTAGTTATGTTATTATTTTTATATCGAGGTTCTGTGGCAGTTGTAAGCTATGTTGGCTGAAAAAGCTAGTTAAGTGCCTAGCACATTGTAACCCTTCAATAAATATTTGTTGAAAGGGAAAATGTGGAAGAATCATGGTTGATGACCTTAATTTTCTTTGTTGAATGAAATAGTTGATATTAATTGGATGGTTGCCAGATTATTGGACAGTTTGTTACTCTGGTTCCAAATAACCTGGGGGAACAAATGACTTTTAACCTTTGGGTCAGTATTTAATTGAAATAGGATTCTTATACCTCATTGTACATATAACTATATTAAAATCTCCATCTATAGCCTTCTTCTTATTGACATGAAATTAGGGTTTCCATTATCTGGACCCCTCATGAACTGATTTACTTTGATTTTGTAGATCTCACCATAATCAGATCAACCTTGGTGCTGGTTTATGAGCCAGTATTTCAAGCCGAGCAGTGTTAGCAAATAGTGTCCTAAGCAAAGTGTTCCTTCCAAACAGGGGAGGAATTAAAAATGTGATTCTAGACAGTTAGTGACCAAGGTTCAGAATTTGATAATACCTTACCTGCTTACTAGATAAATGCTGTTATATTTCATTTGTATGGGCAAGATATAAGTTAAATCATATAATTTGGAAATAGAAATAAAGGACTTGCCTATTATCTAACTATGTAGTTATAAAACTATGTGAGACTTACATGAAGAATCTTACATCTCATTTCTTAAAAGGGAGGTGTGTTAAATTCAAGAATATAATCAAGAAGGCCATTTATAATCTTTTTGACTAATAAGGATTTTTAAAAAAAAATCTAAAAAAAAAAGGAATAGCTATGTCTTATAAAGGAAGATAATAGGCAAGTCCTTTTAGTAGATTTAAGAGAATTTCTTTTCTTTTTTTCTTTTTACTGTAAAATAAATTTATTGGTGATAACATGTCACTTATTCCTGATACTTGATATTACAAACTTTGGGATCTTTGAGATACACAGGATCCTTATATGTAACTGGCATAAACCCCATTATGTGAGATCTTTTAATTGCCTTTATGATTTATTTCTTTTTCTTCCCTCAAAGACCTATTAATTTGCCTTCCATAAATGCATCCAGTAAATGGAGAAATAAGCTGGGACAAAAGCTGTACATTTTTATAATCTACATGTTTTTCACACAAGATATGTTTCTTAAGAGGTTCCTTATAAGGATTTTCCATCGCAATAGGCATGTCCTCATTGCTGGGTACCTGTTTATACTGTGAACAACCTCTCTGCTCCATAGCGCTGAGTGAGAGCCAGGATGTGTGAAACAGACAGAAGCTGTTACCAAACTTGTTAACTTTTTCCTCCCTAGATCACTGCAAACCATAGCTGCCATGATTCCTCTTTCCTCCTCTTCCTTTCGTTCTTCATTATTAAGAGAGTTTATTTTGTATGCCCTAAATGGATAGAGGAAATTTTGCTGTCTCTTCATATCCAGGACACTCTGTGAATGATTTGACAAATATTTAGTAAATAGCAATTGCATGCATAGCAACATGTCAACTATTCATTGGTTAGAAGTAATGCATTTTTTAATTTTTATTTTTGAGACAGACTCTCATTCTCTTGTCTGGGCTAGAGTGCAGTGTTGTCATGACAGCTGACTGTAACCTCAAACTCTTGAGCTCAAATAATCCTCCTGTTTCAGATTCCCAAGTAGCTGGAACTACAGGCCTGTAACGCCACACCAGCTAATTTTTTCTATTTTAAGTAGAAATGGGGTCTCTTTCTTGCTTAGGCTGGTCTCAAAGCGTTTTTTTTTTTTTTTTTTTTGATGCCTTGGTTCAAGATTT
>NW_003852433.1:3530426-3533808 GCF_000181295.1 Otolemur garnettii | reverse complement strand
TGGTGTCATACCTCACAGCAACCTCAAACTCTTGGGCTTAAGAGATTCTCTTGCCTCAGCTTCCCAAGTAGCTGGGACTACAGGCACCTACCACAATGCCTGACTATTTTTTTGGTTGTAGTTGTCATTGTGGTTTGGCAGGCCTGGGCTGGATTTGAACCTGCCAGCTCCAGTGTATGTGGCTGGTGCCCTAGCCACTGAGCTATAGGCGCTGAGCCCAGCAGTAAATTTTTTAACGCCTCTTAATAAAAATGCAACAGCACAAATCCACTTTTATTTACATTTCATCAGTTTAAACTTTCAGGGGTACAGCATCACATGGTTTCTGTGTCCAGTGGCCTTAACAGGAAGGTTGCTTTGGAATTTGGCACGACCCCATGCTATTGTTTCCATGGGCTGGAGTTATCTTTCTCCAGATTACCTTGGATTTGTTCAATTTGCCACTAGAAGTCACTGTGTTGTTCTTTGCTTTGTATCCACAAGCACATCTCTTACCCAAATAGAATTCAGTTTCATCTAGAACGTAAACACCTTTAATTTTAAGAAGAGCTATGTGTTCTCTTTTGTTCTGGAGACCCTGCTTATTAGCAAAAATGGCCTTGGACCACAGCCTTCTAGACATATTTGCCATTTATTTATTTATTTTTTCTGAGACAGAGTCTCGCTTTGTAGCCCTTGGTAGAGTGCTGTGGCGTCACAGATCTTACAGCAATCTCCAACTCTTGAGCTTAAGTGATTCTCTTGCCTTAGCCTCCTAAGTAGCTGGGACTACAGGTGCTGGCCACAATGCCTGGCTATTTCTAGAGATGAGGACTTGCTCTGGCTTAGGCTGGTCTTGAACCTGTGAGCTCAGGCAATCCACCCACCTTGGCCTCCCTAGTGCTGAGATTACAGGCGTGAGCCACCGTGCTCGGCCCTCATATTTGCCTTTTAGAAGTCTTGTTCCCAGCAGACCTCCACAGGCCCCAAGAGAGTGGAAAGAGCTTGAAGCATTTTAAAAATTTATCTTTAGACGATTTATATATATGTGGTAATGTTTATTACTTTTATATTGCATTTACATTTATTATTTATTTAATTTTTCTAGGTTCAACCTTGTGAGGTCAATATGGTGGATTTTTTTTCTCTTTTGAGACAGAGCCTCAAGCTGTCGCCCTGGGTAGAGTGCCATGGCATCACAGCTCACAGCAACCTCCAACTTCTGGGCTTAAGCGATTCTCTTGCCTTAGCCTCCCAAGTAGCTGGAACTACAGGCACCCTCCACAACACCCAGCTATTTTTTGGTTGTAGTTGTCGTTGTTTTGGCAGGCCTGGGCTGGATTCGAGCCTGCCAGCTCTGGCGTATGTGGCTGGCACCCTAGTTGCTTGAGCCACAGGTGCTGAGCCTGGTGGATATTTTTATCCCTGTTTTATAGATGAAGAAAACTGAGATCTGGAAGCATTATGACATGACTAAATGAATAGGTGCTTGTGGAAGTTCTCTCAAACATGTCCTTTAATTTTAGGTCCAATATTCATTTTTCCTATGCACTATGTATTTTTTTTTACATAAAGACCTATAGATCACATCAGATTTGCTAGTTGTCAATAACCCTCTATTAATTGGTGGTATTCATGGTGGATTGGAAACAGAGCAGTATAGACTACAATATATTTCTTAGTCACTTTTTATGTGTTCCTATCTACGTATTAGAGGCAATTCTCAGCCCCTTCCACTATACATATTTTGGTTTCGGAAATAGAATGGAATTTATGTTTAAACAAAAACAAACTGAAGCATCAAGTCAAAGGCTGTGTACATAGTTTCTTTTATAGAGGTGTAGGTATTGTTAGAATGTAATAGTATACGTTAGAATAGTGGTTGCCAGGGTCTGGAGGGGGGAAATGGGAGATTACTGTTCAACAATTATAGAGTTTCAGTTTTGCAAGATGAAAATGTTCTGGAAATCTTTTGCACAATAGTATGAATATAACTCTTGATAATGGCTAAAATGGTAAATTTTGTGTTTTTTTTTCCAGTGACAAATTATAGAACAAATTAAAAGGTAGAGAATACATAAAGTTTAGTATAACAAATGTTCAAGAACCTGCCACCTCAAATGAGCAAATGATAATATTTTCTCTGTAGTGATTATTTGGGAGATGAAATGTAACTAAATTTTGGTGTTAGGGCCTTGTGGCTTCTGAAGAACCTGTATCAATCTTAGGTGGAATATGAACCTGACCTTAATTTCTAGGCTGTTGCTATATTTTCTTTAGTTAATATGGTGAAAACTATTCTTTCTTATAAATGTATATTATTTTTTCATTCTGGTTTCTTGGTAAGAGGAAGAGATTTATTACATTTAATGACACTTTCATACTTTCACTCAGGAGTCTCCTCTCCAGATGTCTGTCTGGTACTCATAAGGAGCTATTTGGAGATTATCTTAGGCTTTGCAAAATTAATAAGTGATTAGCATAAAATCCTAGTATAGTCGTCTATAATGTACAGTGGTTTATGCAGGAGCTCTTCAATTTCTTCCAATAATGACTGTCAAAATCTCATTATTCTACCTTCTATTAAAATGTTAGTAGACACTGCTGTTTTATCCTTTAGTCTAAGGATTTAATTATAAAATAACTTTTCACTAAAAAGTAATTTATTAAAACAGAAAAGCTCCCTAACGAATAGCATAGTAATTTTCTTTTCTAAGTATTAATTTTCCTTTTAGTGCTACCTGCTAGGCAAATAGAGCAATTCAAATCAGCAAATATGTATTATGGAACCTTAAATAACTTACCATCTCATTTAGAATAAAATTTGTAGTATGGGCCATGAAGGCACTGATTTGACCTCTGCCCACCTCTCTCATTTCATCTTTTATCAGTTCCCACTTTGCCCACTATACTCTAACCAGTCTTTTTTCTTTTTTCAGGTTCTTTGAACATTTGCATTTCTTCTGTTTCTTTCCTTTACATACTCACATGAAAGAAAAACACAAGTATATTCTGGAGGGGGGAGGAGAGAGGAGAAAAAGGGGAAAGGGGAAGAGGGAGGGTGATAGGTGGGTTCTCACCTAAGGTGTACAATAATGTGAGGGTATTCAGCATGTCCCCTGGGTGAAGGGCTCAACTACAACTTGAACTTTACTTTAGAAACAGAAACAATAACATTATACCTAAATATTATCCTCATATTAATCTGCAACCCCCTCCCCCCAAATACAACTTGTCACCTACAGGTATCTTTTCCCCATGTGCTTATCACTGGCTCTTTCTTACCTTCAGATACTTAGCTTGAATATCATTGCCTAATCTAATACAACCACTTAGTCATCTTTAGCCACATCACTCTAGTTGAATTTTCTCTGTAGCTTATTTCTTGATTTTTTTTTTTTTT
>NW_003852433.1:3528523-3529941 GCF_000181295.1 Otolemur garnettii | reverse complement strand
ACAGAGTCTCATTTTGTCACCTTTGGTAGAGTGTGGTGGTGTCATAGCTCACAGCAAACTCTTGGGCTCAAGTGATTCTCTTGCCTCAGCCTCCCAAGTAGCTGGGACTATGGTGCCTGCCACAATGTCCCGCTGTTTTTAGTGATGAGGTCTCACTCTTGCTCAGGCTGGTCTGGAACCTGTGAGCTCAGACAATCCACCCTCCTAGGCCTCCCAGAGTGCTAGGATTACAGGTGTGAGCCACCGTGCCTGGCCTGTAAGAGCTTGGCTTTCTTATTCACCACTGTTTCTATCCTCCATGTCTAGAACAGTGAATATATGTAGTAGATGCTTAATAGTTTGCTGAACAAATGACTAAATGATTCATTGTTATGTCTTGCTATGTGCTAGACTGTGCAAAGTGTTGTGGAGGAACAGAGTTTTGTCAGAGAGATTGACAATCCAATAACTTTAATACAAAATTGTTAAGTCCTATAAAATGCTATGGGGCCACAGACAAGAGAGTAATTACTTTTTTCTAAAGGTAGGTCAGGGGGTATTAGAAATAAGTTAATGTATTCGTGTTTTGTATTTTACATTAAACTATTCTCCCATGGCACTTTGCTGATTAGTTACTGACCAGTTCTTGAATTTCTAATACTTCACTTAACTTGGCTATTTAGTTTTCTATAAAAAGATGGTGGTAATATTGACCTCAAGAATGTTGTAAGGATTAATCATTTAATGTTGACTAAGTGCTTTGGAAATGCAAAATGCTATTATATATAAGCCCTCATGTTCTCATCATTTTAACAACCACTTTCTATAATTAAGTTTTGTTATTTACTTAGTCTTGATTATCCAGATAGAAATAAATATGACACTTGAAAAAGATTATTTCGGAAAGGCCTACTTGTTATTAAAAGGCCTACCTGGATCTTTTACATTATGTTATCAGTAGAAAATAATGTCTGTATTTTCTACTTAATATATTATTTTCTCAGAAGAGTAGTAATGTACTATAACCCCCAGGAGGCAGTAGTATACCAAGAAGATTGTGTGCTTAGGTATGCTAAACAGCAGTGCAAGTCTGTTAGTGATTAGTGACTTGATTTAACCTGGAGAGCCTTCCTTTCTTATTGATTAGAGAGTGACAGTGTAAGAGATATTTAAGTTTCTTTTTCCTATAGCATTATATTATCTTGTGTTTAAGTGTTTTTTCTTCCTTGAAGAGAGGATCCTATTTCAATACTTGGAGTGTAACGATACCTAGGGATTATTATATACACAGGAGTACTTTACTTTTATACTATATTATACTGTACCGTGTTACACTATTAGACCTTTTCCCTGAAAATTAAAAATATATTTAAATTTTTATAAATTGAATCTTACTTTAAATTCATTATGGCAATGAATCTTAATCTTTTCTTTTCTTT
>NW_003852433.1:3526792-3527530 GCF_000181295.1 Otolemur garnettii | reverse complement strand
AGCCTCCCGAGTAGCTAGGACTACAGGTGCCCACCAGAACGCCTGGCTATTTTTTGGTTGCAGTTAGGCTGGGGCGGGTTTGAACCTGCCACCCTCGGTATATGGGGCTGGCGCCCTACTCACTGAGCTACAGGCACCACCCAATTTAACGGTTTTTTAACAGAGAAGCAGTTTAGCATTAAATTTTCTCTGTGTTCCCCTAATACTCTATCCTTATTCTTATCCTGAGTATAACACTGTGTTATAATTGACTTAGTCCTCCTGTCTATTTCTCTAGGCTATGAAGTTCTTAAGGGCAGAGACTTTGTTTTGTTCATGTATGTGCTTCAAGCCCAGTTTGTTGGTTTATACTGAGGACTCACTAAATATGATAAATGAATATTGAATTCGTGTAGACTTGAGAAATTTTAAGCAAAGATACTTAGTACAGAAACAAGAAGATACCATTTGCATGAATTTTCTGCTTTCAAAGGTGTTTGGGAATTATTTTATACATGCATTGAAATTTTAGGGTGGGAATGATGGTTTCAGAGCTTCCTGAAGCACTGACAGACTCTTGAAATTGGTTTTAATATTTTGTAACAAAGATGTGGAGGCTGATAGATGAGATACTATTTTTATTTTGTTTGTGTATTTATTAAGATAGAGTCTCACTTTTTTGCCCCTGTACTTTGTTGTCACAGCTCACAGCAACCTTAAACTCTTGACTTCAAGCAATTATTTTGTCTCAGCCTCCCA
>NW_003852433.1:3523314-3525670 GCF_000181295.1 Otolemur garnettii | reverse complement strand
TTACTATCATTTGTACTGGTAACTGACAGGTTTCTGCTACACAGGTTGATTATTGTTCTTTTTTGTTTTCTGTCATGAGGAACTACTTTTAAAAATACTTAAAGCTTCGGGATAATACTTCTCACTATGTTTATTAATTTAGCTTTTTAGGGCTCATTGATAGATAAGTACAAAGAAGATGTTTTCTCTTGCATTGTAATTAACAAGGATTGAGAATGAACTTTTAGAAAAGTATTCTCTTTTTAAAAGCCATATAGAAACTTTGAATTCTTTGGAAGAGAGATCTACTGGTTGATAGTGGCTTTCGTACTAGAAATTAGGAAAAATATTCTAATTCTTCATTTTACCTGGTTTCCAAGACTGTATGAAAGGTTTAGTTAACTTGGTAGTTTTATGTCATCTCTGATTTTAAGTCCCTCAATTTATTGAAATTCCCAAATTATACTCTCAACTCATCACTTTTAAGGAATAAATCTTGGAATTGTTGATCTCATAATAAGGTTAAAAAAGCTATGGTCTCTCAGGGCAAGAGATGAGAGATAACATTAGCTTATTATCAATTAAAAATAATACTAGAGACCAATCTCTAAAATTCATTTTGTCTCTAAGGTTCTAGATCTCTTACCACAGTCTCTCATCACAGCTCCTAGGACTACATCTGTGCTTTAATTATAGTGCTGGGGACTTTTTATTTTTATTTTTCTATCTTTCTTGATAGTTGTTAAGTACCAGTGAATTAATGAGAAAATATCTTCTTCTAAACTCAGGAGACCCTGACAGTAGCTATATAGCGGATCACTATGACTTATAGCTCAGTGGTTTGTGATACAGTAAAACTAGTAAATGACCACAGATAGATAAAACCTCTGGATCCATGTGGCCATGAACATCATAAAACAAATTATGTGGATAGATAGTTGTAAATAATTACTTCAGTTTGGATGTAGGTGATGCATGCTTATACTGTAAAATTCAAGAAGGTACAAAATGGATGTTATGGTAAAAACGTAAGTTTTCCTCCCATTCTTGTCTTCTAGCCATCCAGTTTCTCTCTGGAAAGTCTACTGCCATTCCAAGATTGTTCTGTATATTTTCTAGTATATTCATATTCAATGAACATATTAATCAGTCAATCAGTCTAGAGCCTTTATGTCTATTACCTATTTATGTGGTTGTAAATAGTCTTGGATTAATAACAAAAAGAAAGACCTCAAAAGCTTGTTGGAAAATGGCTGCAATTATCACGCATCTGTGAGAAAGCTTCTGACATGTGTCCAGGGCTATAGCAAGAAAGTAGATGATTGTTAAGCACTCATCCAAAAGCTACTATGAACCTAATATCTGCCTTCTGCCACTTCCAAAGAATAATGGCTTCTGCCTTTTTCAAGTCCTTTTTTGTCTTATGTATATTGTTGGGGGTTGGGGGTCTAGGTTTCCTGAACCCAGTTGACCTGGTTTGATTACTTGGCTGAGCTAGAAAGTTCAATCCAGGTATGATGATACCCAAAAGCAAAAGTGAGTGGAAACTGAACCTGGAGCGGCATCCGCAGTGTGGATAATGGAACCTACAAAAGTTTTAGGGTAACAAAGAGAGATTTTATTTAGGAAGAACAAACAGAAAATTTAGAGCACTTCCAGAGAGGGTTAGAAATGGATCCCTCTCATGAAGGAGAAAAGAAAGAGGAGACAGTGGCCTACAGGGGTGTTAAATACTCCATTTGAAATTGGCTGCAAATCTTTCATTGGCCTCTCTGGCCTCCAGGCAGTATATTGCTCTTTTCTATTGGTCATTGATTGTCTCTATTGGTCATTGGTTACCTAGGTTACTTCTTATCCACATTCTATGGGCCCTCCAGACTTGCTGGTTCAACAGGCCAGGTTTTCCTTTCATCCCCCTTTAAGTCCCTTTCTTAGTATCCCTTCTTACATTTATTTTTCTCCTCATTAATTAATTAATTAATTTTTTTGACTCAATCTCATTGTGTTGCCCTTGGTAGAGTGCTGTGGCATCACAGCTTACAGAAACCTCATACTCTTGGGCTCCAAGCCATTCTCTTGCCTCAGGCTCCCAAGTAGCTGGAACTATAGGGGCCTGCCACAATGCCTGGCTATTTTGTTGTTGTTGTTGCAGTTGTCATTGTTGTTTAGCAGGCCCTGGGCGGGTTCAAATCCACCAACCTCCTAGTATGTGGCCAGCGCCCTAACCACTGAGGTATGGGTGCCGAGCCCACCATTAATTTATTTTATTAGTATGTATTCATGGGGTAAAAGTGTAGTTTTTTTCATTTTTATTGTTGGGGATTCATTGAGAGTACAAAGAACCAGGTTACATTGATTGCATTTGTTAGGTGAAGTC
>NW_003852433.1:3513936-3522876 GCF_000181295.1 Otolemur garnettii | reverse complement strand
AGCTTGTTAATTCATTCCTGGGTTGGTGGGCATTTAGGCTGTTTCCACATTTTGGCAATTGTAAATTGAGCTGCAATAAACAGTCTAGTGAGAGTGTCCTTATGGTAATAGGATTTTTTTCCCTTCTGGGTAGATGCCTAGTAATGGGATTGCAGGATAAAATGGGAGGTCTATTTTGAGTTCTTTGAGAGTTCTCCATACTTTCTTCCAAAAAGGTTGTATTAGTTTGCAGTCCCACCAGCAATGTTCCCTTATCTCCATATCCATGTCAGCATCTGCAGTTTTGAGATTTTGTGATGTGGGTCATTCTCACTGGGGTTAGATCATTCTCTCTGGGGTTACATATCAATGTAACAAAACTGTACTTGTGAGTTTTGTTACATTGATGATACATTGTGTTGAAGTCAGAGGCTTCAGTGCATACATCCCTGAGGCAATAAAACTTCTTGAAAGAATGGTCTGTATTTGTAGTCACCACTTCCAAGTCTAGGTTTCTACCCCACTACTTTACTATAACTTCTCTGTCTAAGTGATCTCCTAATTGCCATATCTGATGATCATTTTTCAGACCTTCAACATTGGCTTTTCCTTCCCAATCCTTCAAACCATTCACCCACAAAGCAGCCAGAGAAAAGTTTCTGAAAGTAAAGCTTTCCAAAATGTAAACCCAACTTTTTAGTAATTCTCCATCATTAGTGTAATAAAGTAAATCCTTTCTGGTAGGAATAAAAGCACTTTTGATCTAGAGCTGTACTGTCCAATAGTAGATACTTATTATATGTATCTATTTAAATTCAAGTTATTAATATTATAATTGCAATTAAATAAAATATTAAAAAGGTCCTCAGTCACATTAGCTACATTTCAAATGTTCAATAGCAATATGAGACTAATGACTACCATATTAGCTTAGATATAGAATATTCTTATTACATACTCTTAAAGTTCTATTGGACAATGCTGATCTGGATTCAAGATATTAAAAAATGAGAGAGAGAAAGAGTAGAATTATACCAGAGTTAGCTGGTTGGACAGGGAACTAGAGGTAGAGCTCATCTTGTTAACCTGTAGATGCGAGAGTTCCTAGGGAGAAGCTGGAGCTACCTTGAAAAGAGGAATACATTGAATGAGTAGCAGGAGCAATGGTGGTGTCAGGAGACCTGGGAGCTACTTTTGTTATTATGTTGAACTATGGCTGAGGAAGAAATGGAATACTGCTGGAAATTTTTCTTTTTGCACCAGGCTGAGTATTTCAGAAGAAAAACACATGGTCTTTTATTATTAAGAGGAAAGAATAAATGATTGAGAAACAATTTCTTGGGATGTTAGATCTGATACTAACCCATCTGCTGTTTCAGTTTAAAAGAATTTTGCAGATATATATGCTTTTGCCACACTGAAGGAGATACTTTCATTATTAAATTTTGTAAATAGTCATCTCCGTTTGTTAGATTTATTTTCTGGTCAGCCTATAATCAAGAAAGCTATCTGTGACTGTTTTACTCCCATCTGTGTAAGTTGCTATGATTTTTTAAGGCTCCCATATATTAATGTTTTAAGTTCCTGAACTTCTGCAAGATGACTCCATACTGAAAGAGGCAGCTGTAAAATGCAGATGCTGACAAGCAGAAAAACAAAGAGATTTTCACAGGGAATTGTGGGTATTTAATGTAACTCTTTAGTTCACAGTTCAATAAAACTGTGTTGTTTCCATAGTACTACATTCTATGTTAGCCTTCTGTTATATTGCACAGCCAATTTTAAGGAAAAAGATGTGTTACATTTGTCATCTGTTTTTTTAAGCGTGCATTTTAACTTTCAATCCTCAGAAGGTATTCTGCTGTCCCAGCACAATTTAATCTATTTAAAGTAGTATTGTACACATTTGTAATTACTTAATTATCAAAGAGAAAACTTCAGTTTGTATTTTGTTGTGTTTGTGAAAGTGAAAATAAATCATGAATTATAAATTAAATGGATATTTTATTTGCACTTGCTTTATTTTTTTCATAATGTTCTTTTAAAAAAATGATTTTGTAAAATGAAAAGAATACTGAGGTAGTTGTGTTGTGGGGGTGGACAAAGGAGCCAGCATTGAGATCACTAGGCAACAGGCTGTGAGAAATGTAGCATTTCTCATTTGTGTCGTCATGTAACTATGGAAGAACTGCCATCAAGCCTAACCTGGTATTTCTTTTTAATCAAGTCCAGCTGTTGATCATGTGAACACACTCTTTCCTCTGGGTATTAAGGGTGTATTTCCTCCTTTCCTATGGTATCTTAAATGGCTACTTTTACATATCACCTGGAATGTACCCATGTGCTCTTCTAGTCCCTGTTACAGTGATCATTTTTCTTTATGAATCACAAATAAAGGCTCACCTCAAGTTGCATATAAAAACTTTAGAACAAAGAATGTGACTTGACCACATAAGTGTTTTTTTTTTTTTTATGAATAGAACTCTTGTTTTTAATTTGATGAGCCGGGAACTTTCCAACTCTAACCCTTCTTTACAATCTGTCTTTAATTTGGGAAAAAGATACATTCCAATTTTTCAGACATAAAACTGTTTAATGGATTTTTGGGATTCGCTAGTTTTCTGGTCATGTTGGGATATCCTTAAATTCAACATATCATGGATATCTCTTTCTCATTTGCACATTTACATTTACTATGTTGATATTAAAAAATATTTAGATGGTGTCTTTCCTTAGTCTTTCTTAAATAATACACAATTGCAGCTGTTAGACTGTTTTTTTACAAAGTGCTATTACCAACCAGGTCTTCCTTTAAAGAAACGTAAAAGAATTCTCAGCATCTTGGATTATGTAGTTCATTATACTTATCCTTTGTGTGAGACATAATCTGTATGTAATTTTAAGGACGTTCTGTGTTTTAAATATGGAAATTTGAACTCTGTTATATCTATTTTGTGGTAATAAAAAAATAAACATTTTTCTTTCTGTGTTTTGTGACCGTCTTCTGCCTGTCATCCCCTAATGCTATAGCAAATATTTAAAGCATTCAAAGTCTCAACACCAGACAGAACTTGGTCAGTTAATCATCCTAATATATTCAGGTAAGATAAATTAGAAAACCTGTACAGTAGTCATCTATATTTAGCTGAGAAAAGTGGGTGGTAATTACAGATATGAATATTTCCTTTATAATAGAGGTCGTAAAGTTATTAGAATAATGTTGCTTTGTTTTATTATTTAAAAAGGAAATAATTTAATATTATTTTGAGATAAAAACATTGTACTTGGCAAAGTGTTCTAGATAATACTGTCTTTCAAAAATCTATAAGTAAAAACCAACCTGTAGGGGAGGGTGAACACTATTTGAGTAATGGGCACACTAAAAGCCTAACTTAAGCATGATGTATATATTTTTGTTTTTCTTTCTTTATTTAATTAGAGACAGGGTCTTGCTTTCTTGCCCAGGCTAGAGTACAGTGACATTATCGTAGCTCATTTCAATCTCAAACTCCTGGACTCAAGCAGTCCTCTTGCTTCAGCATCCTGCGTAACTGTGACTATAGGCATGTGCCACTATAGCCAGCTAATTTTTCTATGTTTGGCAGAGACAGGGTTGGGTCTCCCTTTTACTCAGGCTGGTCTTTAACTGCTTGCCTCAGCAATCCTTCTGCCTTAGCTTCCCAAGTTACTAGGATTATAGGTGTGAGTCACTTCACTGGGCCCTGACTTACACATTACAGAAGGTATCCATGTCAGAAAACCATTTGTACCTCCTTAATGTTTTGGCAGGAAAAAGTCTATTAAATCCTTACTCCTATTTCACACCTTGTATCAGATACTTGAGATGTTACATATATCAGTGCATTGTTTATAAGCATACAGATACATGGTTTATTTGAAAGATTATGCCAAGTAATACAGATACATATGAAATTAAACCATGTAACAAAAGGAAGAAACATACTTATTTCTGCACATCAAACAATTGATCTCTGTTAGTGCTATCGTATTTCTATCTGTTGAAATTTCAAATTATGTGTATGTGTTTGATAGTTACTTGTCATAATTAATTTCTCTAGATACTTGCATTAGAGACTGTTCTGCACTAAATCATAACTTACTGTTTATTCCTTGGAATTTTCTGGTATCATTTAGCTTACTATTAAGCTTACTATTATGCTTACCATTTAGCTTACTATTAAGTCCCTATTTTGTAACAAGGGTATATTAGTTATCTTAAGGCTCGGTGCCCATAGCTTAGTGGTCATGGTGCCAGCCACATACATCAGGGCTGGCAGATTCGAACCTGGCCCCAGCCTGCTAAACAACAATGACAACTACAAGAAAAAAATAACAGGGCATTGTGGCGGTGCCTGTAGTCCAAGCTACTTGAGAGGTTGAGGCAAGAGAATTGTTTAAGGAATTCTGGGAAGATGGCCGACTGGTAGGAACCCTCAGCAGAGGATCCTAAGCAGTGGAAGGGAAACTGGACAGAATCGGACTCTATGAAGCCAACGGTAGGGAGCTGAGCCAAGAAAGAAGTTTGGCAAGCTGTAACTCCATGGAAGAGCATTCAAGACAACAGATTATAGGTATAAAGCCTATTGACTGAAGGACGGAAGACCCCTCCCCTAAGCAGGAGGCCTGCTGCAGGCTATCTGCTAATGAGCAAGGAACAAAAGACCTCTCATTTTACATTGCTGGAGAGAGCCACTAAATTCCAGATCTCTTTCTCCAGGGAGGTCCCACTTAGGAACCTAGACACCACCCCCCAGGCATAAAATTAAACAGATATTTTCCCCCACAAGTCCAAACTCCCAGTCCACCCTTTCCCCCTCGCATGGCTGTCTGAAGTTCTGCCCCCTGCAGAGCAAAGAGTGTTTGGTCTTGTCCTGAGAGATCTGGGCATAGTGTGGACCGCCAACCATCAGGATGGAATCTGTGACTAATGGGGAAAAAAGAGGGTGAGGGAAGAAAGGGACACTTGGTGGGAGGAGAAGCAGTCCCCTGGTTATGACTATGCCTGGCCAGTGGTGGTATTGACACTCAGTTTGGGCTATGTCTGGTGGGACAGCATGCAGAACTCCCAGCTCTGATGGCACCCACAGTGGAAGAGTGGTTGCCCCATGTGGAATGAGTTTGGCAGACAGGGCTGGTCCCTGGCCCCTGCTGGGCCTGCAAGCAGAGGCTTGCTAGGTGTGGACTGAGGCTTGAGAGCAAAGTCATGGTCCCCTGATTCCAACAGAATCCTTGAGCAGTGGCTTACTGGGTGTGAACCAAGACCTGGGCGCCAGGGTATGGTCCCCTGTCTCCAGCAGGGCTGGTGAACAGAGGCTTACTGGGTGAGAACTGAGACCTCTGGGTGGGGTGCAGTACCCTGACTCTGACAGAGCCTGAGAATAGAGGCTTGCCAGGCAGTGGACTGAAACTGGCAGGTAGAGCATGGTCCCCTGACTCCAACTGGTCTGGCAAGCAGAGGCTAGCTGGGTGTGGACTGAGACTGGAGGGTGGGGCCCAGTGCTCTGACTCTAACAGAGCCTTGCCAACAGAGGCTTGCCAGGCAGTGGACTGAGACTGGCAGGCTGGGCATGGACCCTGACTCCAGCTGGTCTGGCAAGCAGAGGCTGGCTAGGTGTGGACTGAAGCTGGTGGGTGGGGGTGTGGCCCCAGGCTCCAACTGGGTCTTTGAGCAGAGAACTGGACTACAGTGTGGACTGAGTCTGGTGGGTGGGAGTGTGGATCTCTGGCTCCAATTGTGCTGTTGGAGACCCTTGAATCCCTCTCTGTTGAGCAGGGTTTGCACCATCTGAGACAATTTAATTGGAATCTGTGTCTGGGCCTGTCTATTTGGGGACATTCTGAGGTTGACCTTTGAAGTTCTGTAGTGGAAAAGAACTGAAGAGTGGGGGCTGGGTACCACAGCTATTTGTATCTCTTCACTGTCGAGATTTAAACCTAATACTGTGGTTTCGTAGGATAGGGTAGAGTCTGGCTGATATCAAAAGAGACCTAGCTTGCACTATCACACCAAGTAGGTCCTCAGAGTCTTCAGCAAAACTCTGAAAGGGGCCTTTGTAAGGTTATAGGAGATAAGCCACAATTACAAAGCCTAGCACTTTGATAAAGGGCTATGTATATTACCTGGGAACCCTAATTCAGTCTCACCCTACCAGTTCTAATAACCAAACAGTAGAAAAAAAAAAAACATGGTGCAGACCCAACAGAAAAACTCTGGGAACATGAATAACCAGAGTAGATCAAACCTCCATTTCTTTGCCAAAGAAATGACAAAGGAGATACAACTGAAGATGCCATGCATAGACAAATGGCAGCAATGTCAGAAATCAAATTCAGAATATAGATGGCAAATAAGGTAAATAGAATGGAAGAAAAGATGGAAATTGAATTCCAAAGAGTAGTTTTAAAGTTGTCTCAAGAAATTAATGAATTCAAAGACCAAGTCACCAAAGATATGGACATAATGAGAAAAGAGATAGCAGAGCTCAAAGAAACAAAAAAGTTAGTTGAGGAGCTCCAAAATACAGTAGAATTCCTCAGTAATAGAGTTGACTAGGCAGAAGAAAGGATCTCTGAAACTGAAGACAAAGCTTTTGAAGGTTCCCAAATGCTCAAAGAGGCAGACTAATGGAGAGCAAAAACTGATTATTCTCTGAGAGCGTTGTGGGATCACTCCAAAACATTCATCTTACAGAAATTCCTGAAGGAGACGAGGATAGTCCTAGAGGTACAGAGGCTCTACTCCAAGAGATTATGGAGGAGAATTTCCCAAGCATTGCAAGAGATACAGAACTTCAGATAGCAGTTTCAGAACCCCTGCAAGACTCAATCAAAATAAAACATCTCCTAGACACATTGTGATTAACTTTGCCAAAGTTAAAATAAAGGAGAAAATTCTGTAAGCAGCCAGTAAGAAAAGCATCACCTACAAAGGGAAAAATATCAGAATGACCGCAGTTCTCTCAGTTGAAAAATTTCAAGCCAGAAGAAGATGGTCATTGATCTTCAGTCTCCTAAACAAAACAATTTCCAGCCCAGGATCCTGTATCCAGCTAAACTGAGTTTCATTTGTGATGGAGAAATCAAATACTTTAATGACACAGACATGTTGAAAAATTTGCCATAACAAAACCAGCTCTTCAGGATATTCTCAGACCCATCCTCCACAATGACCAGTGCAATGCTCTACCTCCAAAGTAAACTTACCCAGAAATTTTTGAACAAAACCCAACTTCCACAGTGGTGAAAGGATGAAAAATGTCCACTGGACATCTGAAAATCATGATACCCAAAACACAACCAGGAAGACAAAGCTTTTGAGAATCAATTCTCTCAAATATGTGAATGGTTTAAATTGTCCTCTAAAGAGGCACAGGCTGGCTGACAGGATGCATAAACTCAGACCAGATATCTGATGTATATAAGGATCTCATCTTACCTTAAAGGATAAAAATACACTCAGGGTGAAGGGATGGACTTGTATAATACAGGCAAATGGAAACCAGAAAAAAGCAGGTATTGCAATTTTTGTAGCAGATACAATTGGCTTTAAACCAACAAAGATAAAGATAAGAACGGTTACTATATATTTGTCAAGGGAAACACTCAACGTGAAGAGATTTTGATAATTAACATTTATGCATCCTATTAGAATGCTCCTAAATTTATAAAGCAGACCCTAATGGATATGAACAACTTGATAACTTCCTGCACTATAATAGTTGGAGATTTTAACACCCCTTTACAGTTTTAGATAGATCCTCCAAGAAGAAACTAAATAAAGAAATATTAGACTTAAACCTGACCCTAGAACAAATGGCCTTTACAGACCTCTATAGAACATTTCACTGTAATAAAACTGAATATACATTCTTCTCATCAGCCCACAGAACATCCTTCAAAATAGATCGTGTCCTAGGACACAGTCTAACCTCAGTAAATTTAAAAGTATAGAAATCATTCCTTGCATCTTCTCAGACCACCGTGGAATAAAAGTTGAACTCACCAGCAACAGGAATCTTCATACTGAAACAAAGTTATGATATCTGAATAATCTTAGGGTGACTGATAGCTGGTTCTAACAAGATTAAGAAGGAAATC
This sequence comes from Otolemur garnettii, assembly GCF_000181295.1. Taxonomy (NCBI): domain Eukaryota; kingdom Metazoa; phylum Chordata; class Mammalia; order Primates; family Galagidae; genus Otolemur; species Otolemur garnettii. Next base: position 3,514,779 of record NW_003852433.1, on the reverse strand, counting down.
ACCAAATTTTTGGAACTAAATTACAATGAAGACACAAATTATCAAAACCTATCAGATATTGCAAAAGCAGTCCTAAGAGGGATATTTAAGGCATTGGAAGCCTTCATCAAGAACACAGAAAGAACGGAAGCCAACAACTAAATGGATCATCTCAAACAAATGGAAAAGAAAGAATATTCCAACCCCAAACCCAGCAGAAGAAAAGAAATAACCAAAATTAGGGTAGGATTAAATGAATTTGAAAACAAGAGAGTCATTCAGAAGATCAATGAAACAAAAAGTTGGTTTTTTAAAAAAATTAACAAAATTGATAAACCTTTGGCCAACCTAATGAGAAATAGAAAATCTCTAATACATCTACCAGAAATGATAAAGGAGAAATAACAACAGACACTCCAGAAATTAAAAAAATCCTCAATGATTACTACAAAAATCTCTATTCCCAGAAATATGAAAAACTGAAGGAAAAGGACCAATATCTGAAAGCACACCACCTTTGTAGACTCAACCAGAAAGAAATAGAAATCTTGAATAGACCTATATCAATCACATTGAAATAGCATCAAAATATGAAATCTCCCGAAAAAGAAAAGTATGGGACCAGATGGCTTCACATCCAAATTCTATCAAACCCTTCAAGAGGAACTAGTACCTATATTATACAACGTTTTCCAAAGCATAGAAAAAGAAGGAATACTTCCCAACACATTGTATGAAGCAAATATCACCCTGATATCCAAACCAGGAAAGGATCCAACAAAAAAAATTATAGACCAATCTCATTAATGAATATTGATGCAAAAATATTCAATAAGATCTTAGCAAACAAATTTAACAACACAT
>NW_003852433.1:3511934-3512748 GCF_000181295.1 Otolemur garnettii | reverse complement strand
AAAAAAAAAAAAGTACATTGTTTTATTTGGAATCAGAAAAAATCTGAAATAGCAAATACATTACTCAGAAATAAGAACAAATCAAGAGGTATCACATTACCAGACTTAAGGTTATAAGTCTGTAGTATCAAAACAGCATGGTACTGGCACAAAAACAGAGAGGCAGATTTATGGAACAGAATAGAGAACCAAGAGATGAACCCAGCTGCTTATTGTCATTTGATCTTTGACAAGCTTATCAAAAATATTCAGTGGGGGAAAGAGTCTCTATTTAACAAATGGTGCTGGGTGAACTAGCTGGTGACCTGTAGAAAACTGGAACTGGACCTCCACCGTTCACCATTAACAAAAATTGATTCTCACTGGATAAAAGATTTAAACTTAAGACATGAAACTATAAAAATACTAGAAGAGAATGCAGAGAAAACACTTGAAGAAATCGGCTTGGGAGAATATTTTATGAAGAGGACACCCCAGGCAATTGAAGCATCTGATCAAACTAAAAAGCTTTTGCACAGCCAAGAGTACACACAGTAAGTAAAGCAAACAGACAACCTTCAAAATGGGAGAAGATTTTTGCAGGTTATGCTTCTGATGAGGGCCTGATGACTAGAATCTATGGAGAACTCAAACTAATCAATGAGAAAAGAATAGCCCCATTTTTATGTGGGCAAGAGATTTGAACAGAAACTTCTCTGATGAAGACAGGCGCATGGCCTACAAACACATGAAAAAATGCTTATCATCCTTAATCATCAGAGAAATGCAAATCAAAACCACTTTGAGATATCATCTAACTCCAGTAAGATTGGCC
>NW_003852433.1:3503265-3509784 GCF_000181295.1 Otolemur garnettii | reverse complement strand
GTGTTGATGGTTTTGAATCCTTTCCATTCTGGTTTGATTTTTGTGCATTTTTGGCTGGAGTGTCTCGCACAGATTTCTTCACTGGAGCTTTTTCTTCAGTTTCCTCATCATCAAAATCATCATCGTCTTCATCATCTTCATCATCGTCGTCGTCGTCGTCGTCATCTTCATCTGCAGCAAGTTTTACTTTTTTCTGTGGAACTTTGCTACCACTTCCGGGGCAGATCACTTTCCAGACATACTTAAGAGTTTCCCATCCTCCTCCTCTTCATCTCCTGACTCTGCATCTTCTTCCACAGCTACTAAGTGCTGCCCACTAATATGCACAGGCCCTGAACCGCACTTCAACTGTAAGACCACAGGTGGTGTTATTTCAAATCCCCCCAAGAGAAACCGTTGGCTATACGGACATTTTCAAAGTTGCCAGTGTTACTTTAATTGGACTCCCTTCATAATTCATTGTCTCTGCTTCAACAATGTGCAACTCATCCTTTGCACCAGCCCCTAAACTGACCATTCTTAAAGATAACTGGTGCTCATTTTCATCATTATCCACCTTAAAGTGATAATCGTTGTCGGCCTTTAGTTCAAAATCGAAAAGATAGTTCTGAGGCCTCAAGGGGCTCATGTCCATGTCCACCGAATCTTCCATGAGGTGGTGGCACACACTTAGGTGGGCGAGAAGGCAGATGGAGATAAATGACTACTGCTCCAAGGAACAGCCGTGCAGGACAGAATCACACCAGGGACGGATGAAGCATTCTTTAAGTGTCATGGTCCCTGTAGGAATGTCACAGATGGAAGGTGCATATAGTGGTCTCCAGTGGCTCAAGGGGTATTGCAGTGACAGGTTCAGTGGGTTCTCATCTGGGGAGAAGATGTAATCCTTGGGCCAACATAAGCTTTATATAGTACTATTGGAGTCTAGAAGACACAATCTTAACCAAGAGGTTAAAAAGACCAAGCCAAACATTAGAAAAATCATTATAGTTAAGAGTCCCATGAAAGGAAGTAACCATGAGAGGGACGGAAAGTCATCCTTAATCTGGTCCCAAATTGCTACTGATGTCAGAGATGAATCTTTATAGTTAGCTTGATCTACGATTATCTGAGTTCTCATCTCAATTTCTTCTAAAGAGTTTATATATATGCTAGAGGTGGTACCCTTAATTACACAAGACACCTCCTTTTCCTAGTAGGATTGAGTCCAAAACTAGGTGATAATCTAGGATGCTATTTGCTAGAGAATCTATGGACCATTGCACTTCCTTAATGGATTGACTGGTTTGTATAGCTATACTCTGGACTGTTTCAGATGGGATGGTGAGTTATGCCTGAGTGACAAAGGTATTAGTAAATGAGGCCAAAATAGACACTCCTGTCTGGATCCCTATTGCTATTAGAGCTACGCTTGTCTATTTTTGCTGGTGGTGATTAGTGGCAGGGGTCATGCCATTTATTACCTGCATGTTGGAATTGGACATGGCCACTATCCCTACCTTGCAAATAGTATTCATCTGTCTGGGTTTAACATGACCTAGTGCCCAAGTAGTATTTGTGATGCCTTTACAAATGAACCACCATTGTGTGTGTGTGTGTGTGTGTGTGTGTGTGTGTGTGTAGGGGGTCACCATATAATGGGTTCCTCTCTAGGGGCAAAGTAGTCAGGAGGAGTGCAGTTATGAATATGTAATCAGTCAATTAACCCTTGATTGGTGTTAGTTCCTACATTAGGATTTATTTTTTCCAAATTAGGAAGAAGTAAAGTCCAAATATGACTCCTGTCATTCAAGTCTAAAACTGAAAAGTACACTGCTTCTGTATGTGACTTTGGGACCACTGGATATAAGGGAATTACTGTACAAGCCTCCATTTTTGGTGGGGGGTTCAATTTTTTTTATATTGTTTGGGATTCATTGAGGGTACAAAGAATTAGGTTATAATGATTGCATTTGTTAGATAAAGTTCCTCTTATATTTGTGGTGTCCCACCCCCAAGAAATGTGCCATACACTGTGACTCCAACTACCTACTACCTCATTCCCCTACCCCACCCCACCCTTTGTATTAGGTCATCTAATGCCTTCATATTAGAATTGAGTACAATATATTCTTGTGATGTTTTACTAAGAAGAATGTGTTCCACCTCTATCCAGGTTAATACAAAAGTTCTTTTTTGATGGCTGAATAGTATTCCATGGACAAGCCTCCATTTTCTGTTGGATTTTTTTACTGTCAAGATAGGGGTATTGGCTTGGTGCCTGTAACTCAGTGGTTACAGTGCCAGCCACATATACTGGGGCTGGTGGGTTTGAGCCTGACCCTGGCCTGCTAAACAACAATGACAATTACAATAAAAGAAAATAGCCAGGCATCGTGGTGGGCGCCTAGAGTCCCAGCTACTTGGGAGGCTGAGGCAAGAGAATCACATAAGCCCGAGGTTGCTGTGAACTGTGATAATGGCATGGCACTCTACTGAGGGTGACATAGTGAGATTGTCTCAAAGAAAAAAAAAAAGATAAGGAGTATTACAAGGAAATGAACCTTCCACCAAAATCCTAGCCTCCAGCCATTGTTGTATTATTGGGGTAATCCCCAACTGTCTCTCTGGGGAAAGACAGTTTTCCCTTAAGGGGAAAGAGAATTCCTGGTTTGAGAGTTGCCTTTATTGGAGGGACCCTCATAGCCTTCCCAGTTTTCCTTCCTATCTGTGCAGACCACAGGGTCTACATCCTATAGACCCATGGGTAATTTTTATCCTCTCCATTAATACTATCTCAAGGGTTGCCCATCTACATAATGGCATGGGGATATATATGTAACTGAAGATCCAGCTTGACTAAAGTCCCTTCCTAGGAAAGAAGTTGGAATTTCAGGGATAAACAGAAAACTGTGTTACTAATATTCCTTCCCAGCTACATAAGAAAGCAAGAATATAATACCTTTTGGTGTTTTATCCATCAATGCCTACCACCACACAGGAGGAAGATGACAGTGCTGCCAAAGATTTTTTTTTTTTGCAGTTTTTGGCCAGTGCTGGGTTTGAACCCACCACCTCCAGCATATGGGGCTGGTGCCCTACTCCTTTGAGCCATAGGCGCCGCCAGACCACCAAAGATTTTTATGACTGAGTAGGTGGCTCTTGTGTCAATCCAAAAAAGTACCATGTTTCCCTGAGAATAAGACACTGTCTTATATTTATTTTTTCTCAAGAAGACACACTAGGGCTTATTTTCAGGGGATGTCTTATTTTTATTAAGTATAATACAACAATCTACATTCATTCAAACACAGTTAAGTTATCTTCTTCTGGAACCTGACAGGGGGAGCCTATCTTGTTAGTGGGGCTGGTGCTAGTGATGTGTGAACTCCTTTCCCTTAGCCCTTCACACATGTGCAATAGGGTGCTTGCAACCCCCTTTACCATGTGCACACCTGTGCAAGTGCAAAAGGCTCAGAGAAAGGAGCTGTGGCAGATAAAAAGTATTCCAGTCTGCCTTATCGCTCCACTCTGAAATGCATGGTGTGGCTATGCAGATACGCCCATCACTAGGTCTTATTATTGGGGTAGGGCTTATATTTAACAAATGCATAGAAATCCTGCAAGGGCTTTTTTTTGGGTAGGTCTTATTTTCGGGGAAACATGGTATTTGCTTACTGGCTACATCCAAGGTTACCTGGGATTCTTCATGTGTGATCTAGATGGAACAAGTGGGAGCCTTTGTCAAGCCTGGGCCCCTTCAGGCCCAGTCACCTATGACCACTGCCAGGGTTCGAGCTCCCCCTCAGCCCCTAGTGGTTGAGAGACAGTCCTGTGCCCAACAGTCTGGTTATCTAAGTTAGGACAGGGCTTCCTGGGATTCATGGCTTTCCCTGCCTCACCTCTTATCCCTCCAGGGGCAGCTCAACATTCCCTCTGGTAGTGTCTGGGTTTTCCATACCAGTAAAAGACCTGATCATCATTTTCTGAGCCCCTTAAAATAGTCAGGTGAGCCTGTGCAGCAGTAGCCACAGTAATTTGGCCACAGTAATTTGGCCTTTTGGCAGTCCCTCTATGTTACCACCATATCTTGGTTGATGTGGATAGTGGAAGCCACCAACTGCAGCTAGATGCTATCTGTTTGGAGTTCCATTGCCAACTTCTGGAGTTTCCTGCAAATATCAGAGCAATATTATTAATAAAGTGGGTGTTTATCACTATTACTATCTCTGGTGAATTGAGGATCTGTTTATAAATTTTTTAACAGCTTCAGTAATTCTTTCTCTAAATACTACTGGGGTCTCCTCCTTTCCCTGAACTACTTTGGCTAGCTTAGAAAAATTGACTAGTTTTACTGGATGGCTTTCATACCCTCTAGAAGGTACATTAACATATGATAACACCTTTGGGATCCTATGCCTCTAAGGTGGTAATTCCATATTGGATCCCCTTGTGAGACCACTAGCTTTCCAGGGTGCAAATTAAGATTTAGAGCATGAACTTGGTCCCCATAGGTCTATCCAGATTCCCAAATCTTACTTTCCTTGTCTAAGGAGCAAAGGTAAGAAAGTAAGACTCATACATCCTTCCAGGTTAAATAAAAAACAACAATTAGTTGTTTAAATTCTTCTATGAGGCTGGGTGTGGTGGCTCACATTTTAATCTTAATACTCTGGGAGACCAAGGCAGGTGAATTGCATGAGCTCCGGAGTTTGAGACCAGGCTGAAGAAGAGCTAGACCTCATCTCTACTAAAAATAGAAAAACTAGATGAGCACTGTGGTGGGTGCCTATAGTCCCTGCTACTTGGGAGGCTGAGTCAAGAGGATGGCTTGAGCCCAAGAGGTTGAGGTTGCTGTGAGCTGTGGAATTATACCTAGGGTGACAGAGTGAGACTGTCTAAAAATAAAATAAAACAATAAAATAAAGTAATGAAATAAAATTAATTCCTCTATGAACCTCTAGGGTCAGCAGAAAATCTTCCTAACTTTTCCTTATAGATTTTGAGGTCCTCCATTGAGAATGGAATGTGCACTCTCACAGGCTATCCTGTGGGACCTGCTTCCTGCAGAGGGCATATAGGAGGCAGGTTAGAGTTTGGAAGAGGGAGGCAAAGAGAAGGGGTCGGACCATATGTTCAAGGTTTCTCTTGGGCTGAAGCAGTAGCCACAGTCTATTCATCTTCACTTCATTTCTTTCCTAAAGCTTGAGGTTTGTCCAGAATCAAAGAGACACTTGGATCTTTTCCTATTCCCTGGAGTTGATGCTTTTCCACATGAGCTTCACAATACTGGGAGTTATCCCTCACGGAACCTCTGACCACTTTTCCCCTCTACAAAAGAGGGCTAACTGTAAAATTGTGCAGTTAAAAAAAATAAAAAGAAATAAAGTTGTGCAGTTAAGACTCTCATTCATGGGCCATATTTCTCTATCCAGCAATTGGTATTGGGGCCAGGCTGTGTTGCAAAGGAAGGTAAATTTCTTTTTTAAAGGCTGTTGAATCCAAGGGCTTTTTATTATTATTATTTTTTAACAGTTATCCCAGGGGTGAATTAGTGGGAATTGAAGCTCCATGTCTCTTGGTTTTCTATGAAATGATAAAAGAGACTACCTATTGGAAAAGGTTGCCCCCTGTTCTATCAAGGTCTCCTGTTCTATCAAGTTGGGCTTGTCACACTGGCCTGGTGCTATCTGTATAGCATCCCTCCCACAGACAGCGAGAATTTGGCACCACCTATGAAGGCATCTGAACCATAGATAAAGATTTTCTGTGGAGATACTGCATAACATCTCACATGGCCAGAGCTGCCTGCCCTATATTTTCCCTGAAACCATATGGTATTTTTAGGGGTAGATTTCAGGGGCCAGAAACAGCATGACACTCTTATTGGGTTACAAGCACATGCCTGATACCACCCTTGCCCTTTTCTTTCCGAGCATGGCACTCACTTGTCCCTAGATGCCACCCTTTAGGATTTGCTTCTCCATATTCCCTCGCTTAACCGGGCTCCCAGTCTGTCCTGGCCTTTACTGGTAACCACGGTAAAGGGCTGCCCACTTTTTTAGCATGAGATCTTGAGGTCCCTTTTCTTTTTAAACAGAAACTTAGCAACTACAGCTTTAAAACAGGCAGAAGAGAAAGCATTTTCCCATCAAATTAAAATCCCTTTTAATCATAGTCACCCTAATCACATACAAAATTCTTTTTAAGTCCCTTTCACAAACATTCTCTTGACTTACACAGACTATTGATGACATACTTGGACTTTCCGTTTTTGTCCCAAATTTTCCTTGTTTTAAACCACCAGTTACTTTCAGATAAAAATCTTCCATAGGATGGTGCCCGTAGCACAGTGGTTACGGTGCCCACCACATTCAACCAAGGGTGGCGGGTTTGAACCTGGCCTGGGCCAGCTAAACATCAATGACAATTGCAACAAAAAAATACCTGGACTTTGTGGCAGGTGCCTGTAGTCCCAGCTCAGGAGGCTGAGGCAAGAGAATTGCTTAAGCCCAAGAGTTTGAGGTTGCTGTGAGCTGT
>NW_003852433.1:3498181-3501931 GCF_000181295.1 Otolemur garnettii | reverse complement strand
GGAAAGAAAAGGAGTACTGGTACCAAGGTAAGCCCATGATGGATTAATCGCAGGCATAAGGCAATCACACATACATTTATTGCAAAGGGAAAAGTATGTCTTGGAGAGAGGGAGAGACCCTCAAGTCTGGGTCCACACTGTCTTCTTGTATGTTCACTAGTTTGTCCTACCTTTCTCCTGGCAGGATTGGTTGCTGTTTCCCATCTTTGGGGTGATGGAGAGGTTGGGGTTATAGAACAGATTAAGTAACAGGTTATATAATGGTTTCCTTACTACTAATGTATCATCTGCTTAGAATCCTTATGTAAACTCCATCTATGTTGTGTTAATTATGTGGTAATGAGCCCCAGGTCTGTTAAAGGTCACTAGGTGCTCCTTACTATGAACGTTCCCAGTAGGGACACACATAGTGAACCACACTTTGGTTCCTAGCTATAATTTGGTTCCTGCTTTCTGCCCTTAGTCACTTGCTTGCCACCTGTTTACCCTCTGCCAGACAACACCAGATATGTCAAAGAAAAGTGAATGGATTCAGATAAAAATCATTATAATTCCACATTAAGTAGGAAGAATATTTACATCTAGATCTTATATAGATTTAATACGTTACTAAAATAAGGTAAATAAATTTATTATAATTTTTCTATTATTTACTTAATTTAAATATAGCTATATTTGGAATTTGTATAGAAATAACATTAATCTTAAGCAAGGAGGTTAGTTCATGGGACTCATGAAACAATTAATTGAATATAGGAAACAATTAATTGAATTATAGCATAAAGGAAATCTTTGTAGAGAGGTAAAAAGATAGTGCAAAATAGCTATGAACCTCCATGAACATGGTGCTTTAGTAAGATTTGAAGAATCACGTTATAAAACACAGTTGTACCGTGAGAAAATTAGGAAGGTGCAGGTATCCCTTCAGCCTATATGATTACCTGTTATTTAAGATAAGGAATAAGAAGTGAAAACCTACCTCCAGGTTGGATAGAGTACCTCTCCTCTTTGTTTCCTTATTACTCTGTGTGTTGTATCCTTATTGCTGACTTTATCACACAATGCATTGAAATGATCTATTTAACTAGATATGTATTTCAAAGAAATAATACAAAGTATAAGCAGAGGTTTTTCAATAAGAAGTCTGTTATAGCATTATTTAAAAATAATAAAAAACTGGCTCAGTGCCTGGAGCATAGTAGTTACGGTGCTGGCCACATATGCTTAGGCTGGCGGGTTCAAACCTGGTCCCTAACAGCTAAGCAACAATGACAACTGCAACAACAACAACAGAATAGCTGGGCATTGTGTCGAGTGCCTGTAGTCCTGGCTACTTGGGAGGCTGAGGCAAGAGATTCGCTTAAGCCCAAGAACAAGCGTCCTCAAACTATGGCCAGCGGGCCACTTGCCGCTTGCCTAGGACATTTATTCTGCCCGCCAGGTGTTTTTGCCACCTCTGCCTGTCCTGCTTAGCAGCTGACTCATCGCAAGTGTAGTCCGGCCCTCCAACGGTTTGAGGGACAATGAAGTGGCCCCCTATTTAAAAAGTTGAGGACTTCTTGGACCATGCTGAAGAGTTTGAGGTTGCTGTGAGCTGTGATGCCACGGCCCTCTACCAACGGCAACATAGTGAGACTCTGTCTCAAAATAAATAAATAAATAAAAATAATAAAAAACTAAAAAGTCTCAGGTAGATGGTTATATAAATTTAAGCGTCCATAGGAGGGAAGGTACTAGGTTGGTCTTGTCCTCATATTGGTGACAAGTTGACCACAGAAGTTCTAGAGTCAGACACACAGCAATCTCCAGAGAGAGAAGAGGAACTGTCTCTTGTTTAGGAGTATATAAATCTATCCTTGAAATTCAAAGCTGATTTCTCATTATTTCTCATAGTATAGGTTTGGGTTTCATGCCCAGGCACTGGCAAGGATGATAGGCTTTACAGTTTAAGAGGATTCAATCAGTGACTGCTGTAATAATATATGCAAAATATTAAGAATGGTTATATTCATTTAGTGGAGTAATAGTTACATTTTTAATCTCATTTTTGCTTTCCTAGACTTTAGAAGGTTTAAATTCTGAGGAAACATTGCCTTAATCATGAGGAAAAATAGATTAATTAAAAATTTTCTGGCTCTGCGCCTGTGGCTCAAGTGGCTAAGGCGGCAGCCACATGCACCTAAGGTGGCGGATTCATATCTAGCCCACCTGCCAAACAACAAGGATGTGCAACCAAAAGAAAAAAAAAAATAGCCAGGCACTGTGGCGGGCTCCTGTGATCCCAGCTACTTGGGAGGCGGAGGCAGGAGACTCGCTTGAGCCCAGGAGTTGGAGGTTGCTGTGAGCTGTGATACCACAGCACTCTACTCAGGGGGATAGCTTGAGGCTCTGTCTCAAAAAATAAAAAAAATAAAAATTTTCTATTTGTATGTTGGCATCCCCAAGCCAGTTGAGGGCAGGGCATAGAGCTATGACTTTTTGTTCAATCATAGTATCTCCAGTGCTTACTCCATGCCTAGTGCACAATAAAGTCTCAATATTTGTTGAACTAAACCAATTATTTAATTAAAATTAAAAGGAAACAACGAATAAAGGAATGTAAAATTTTATTGCTTTAGATACAGTACACATTATAAACCACACTATATCTAAGTGCTAATCAATAAAATGAAGTAACTATTGAAAAAGTTGCCAGTCACAAAAGGCTCACATTAATTGCAATGCATTTTTCTGTCTTTTATTTTTAATGCCTATCTTTTTATAAGATTAATTTCCCTTTACTTTTGTACAGTGTAACATAATTATACAGAAAAGCTGTATGTATAGCATTAAAGGTTAATTATATTTTATTTTTATTTTTATTCTTTTTGAGATAGAGTCTCACTCTGTTGCCTTGGGTAGAGTGTGGTGACATCACAGCTCACTGCAACTTCAAACTCTTGGGCTCAAGTGATCCCCTTGCCTCAGCCTCCTGGGTAGCTGGGATAGGCTGGTCTTAAACTCTAAAGTGGACAGTTCTATAACCAATGACCAAAAGAAATAGAATGTTTCTAGTTTCTTAGTTGCCCCCTCTTTGCTTTTCTCCATATATCCTATTCCTCTAATAAAAAAAAAGTTCTGATTTTTATAATAAATCATTCTCTTTTCTTTATAGTTTGCCATATGTTTATATGATGATTCTCTAAATAATGTATTATATACTTGTTTTGAAATTTTTTATAAATGGAATCATCCTGTAAGTATTCTTCTGGGACTTCTATCTTTAGGTCATTGCCATGTTTAATAGTCATCTATTTTGATGATTTAGTTGTAGTTTCTTCATTTTCACTCCTTTATGCAATTTCATTGATATAAATATACTATAATTTATTTATGTAATTTCACTATTTGCATTATCTTCAGGTATTTGCTGTTATGCACAGTGCCTCTATGAATATTCTAAATGTTGCTGTGAATGATTCTTTATACAAGAGTTTCATTTGGAATTAAATTACTGGGTTGCACAGGATGCATATCTTAACTTTTATTACATAATACAAAATTGTTGAAAGTCTTGTTTTAGTTTACCCTGCCACTGGCAGGATAAATTTGAGCATTCTTATTGGTCTACATTTTTGCCATCATGTGGTTATCACAGTTTAAATTATTTACCAATCAGATGAGTTGCAATTCATCTTTAACTACTTAAACCACTAAAATTTATGGTTGAGCCTTGATTTGAGAGCAAAGTAAATTAATCCTTAATTTTTA
>NW_003852433.1:3496249-3497230 GCF_000181295.1 Otolemur garnettii | reverse complement strand
ATCATTTTGTTTTGAAATTACCTTCCATATACTTTTGCTCTCACTTTTTAAAATTGTGGTAAAACATATGCAATATACAATTTATCATTTTAGCTGTTTTTAAGTATAGAGTTGCATTAAATATATTCACATTGTTGTAGAACCAACACTACTTCACTGTTACTTCTTTTTTTTTTTCTGAGATGGAGTTTCAAGCTGTTGCCCTGGGTAGAGTGCTATGGCATAACAGCTCATAGCAACCTCAAACTCTTGGGCTTAAGCGATCTTCTTGCCTCAGCCTCCCAAGTAGCTAGGACTACAGGTGCCCTCCACAATGCCTGGTTATTTTTTGGTCATAGTTGTCATTGTTGTTTGGCAGGTCCAGGCTGGAATTGAACCCGCCAGCTCTGGTGTATGTGGCTGTCGCCCTAGCCATTTGAGCTATGGGTGCCGAGCCTGCTGTTACTTCTTAACATTATTTATTATTATTAGCATTATTTAGCATTATTATTAACATTATTTAGTATTATTTTTTGTCTCTCTGCAGTGGAAGATATGGATTTAATTCTTTTCCTCTTTTCTGGCATACTTTCTGTATTCTCATTTTCCCAATATAATTTTGTATAGATTATAATCAATTGCTTATATTAGTATTACACTGAAAATTTAATTCACAGCTGAATCATTTGGTATACTGTGATTACTTTTCCTTTCTTTTAAAACTTTGTTTTCCTTTGAATTAATAATAAGTATTTTTCCCATTTTTTTATTTTCTGTGTATTATTAACTCATTTCCAAATTATCTCCAAGTTCTTTTTTTTTAATGTCTCTCATTTTATTTATTTATTTATTTATTTTTATTAAACAATAGCTGTATACATTAATGCAAACATGGGGTACAGTGTAGTGTTTTCATATACAATTTGAAATACTTTCATCAAACTGGTTAACATAGATTTCATGTCATTTGCTTAGTCATTGTGTCAAAACATTTATATTCTA
>NW_003852433.1:3492271-3494005 GCF_000181295.1 Otolemur garnettii | reverse complement strand
CCCCCTCCTGCTTCCCTCTACCCCCGAACTGGACTATATTAGTGTTTTATTGTTCTTATGAGCATGTAATTGATTTCATATTAGGATAGAGTACATTGGATATTTATTTTTCCATTCTTGTGATACTTTACTAAATTTTTTCTTAATTTTCTTTCTGATACTTCTTTTATATAGATATTGGACTTACTGGACTGAATTTCTCTAGTTTTTTTTTCCATTTCTATGATTTTATCTTTTTGCACTACATTGTAGGATATTTTCTGCTTTATCTTCTAGTCATTTTATTGAGTTTCTTATTTCTGCTATCTTATTTTTGTTTTCCAAGAATTTTTTCTTTTGTCTTTTTTTTCTTTTTAAATCACTCATTTTATGGATGCAGTGTCTTATCTGAGGATATTAATGATTGTATTTTTAAATCTTGGTTGATTTTTAAGGAAATGAAAAGCAAAATTAATAAACTTAGTGTAGCAAGGTTGAAATTTCCAACATTCAAAACTCAAAGAAAATATAACTTCCTTAGTTTTTGTAATAACTTTGATCTTTCTCACAAGCGTCTTACCCAGTAGAGTAGTGATAGACAAAGAGAGGTTCAGGGTTTTAGACAAAACTTGCTGTTAACATCTGTCTCATTAGGAATTCAGCTTCTCTCAAGTATATGCTCAGTCTTTCAGGTAACTTCTCTTTCCTCTTTCCACTGCTGTATCTCAGGGTACCGTTTAAATTGAGTAGCGTTGGTCCCTATGTGATTTTTGCGATGATGGAATTATGTACCTGTCATTGTGCTTCACAGGTTTTTTCTCTGGGGAAGCTTCTTGATACTCGTCCCAAACTGTTTTAACTGCTTAGATGGAACTGGTTTCTTTGTCCTGTGGGAGTGATATTTCCAGAGCTTATGGAACTTCTGGATCCTGTCCATATGTGGAGACCATGGGGTCTTGACTCAAGCTCATTTACTTGCTGTCTGCCTCTGCTAGGGCTCTTGTTCCATCTCCCAAACATGATGGACTGCCATGTTTCATGAAGTCAACACCCATAAATCCATTTGATTTACCTACTAGGGACAGAAGACAGGGGGCTTTCTAGTTCCTTCTAATGTTTAGAAGGTCCTTTATTTCATAGCCCTTTATTTTCCAAAGTAGTGTTTGTTCCACCCCTTTGACTGGAGCCATATGCCAAATGGGGCATAGGAAAGGGATTTACCATCGATGAAAATTCCAAATATTATTCTAATTGTATTAATTAATCATTTTATTATATAGCAGGAGAAATTTTGTCATCTTCTTTTAAGATGGTTTCAGCACTTCTGTTTTTTTCCATGTTTAACAGAAGTTGTACTTTTCCAAATCTGAATCAGTTGCTCTCAGTTATGACTTGTGAAATGTAATCACAAAACAAAAATTGAAATTAGTAAGCACTTAGTAAAGAGCTATTTTTAAAACTTTTATGGCATTTCCAGAAATTGGCTGGGATATACAGATTCTATCATAGCTGTTTTCATTTGGGAACTCTTGGATTAGATCCAATTTGTTAAAAGATAGATTATGTGAATATATATGTTAAGATTTTAAGAGCATATAAAAATATGTAATCAAGGAATCCCTTTTGCTAGTGTTTTAGCATTTTAGGACTAACCACTCTGAAGCACCATATGTTATTAATTCTTTAATTTTCCTTTCAGGTATCATAAAGTGTCATCCTTTGGTACATTTTGGGACAATTTAATTTGTATGGAAA
>NW_003852433.1:3490924-3491608 GCF_000181295.1 Otolemur garnettii | reverse complement strand
TTTTTTTTTTGTACTGAAATATGTATATAATTTATAGATTATAGGTTTTCAAGATTGGTAGTAGAAGTGTAGCTGGGTGAGATGACAGGGGTGGAGGTGATGAGGGAAGAGGGATCAGAATGATTTGGGGTATTTGAAGTTGCTAGAATGAGCCACTATTCTCAATGCATTATGTAGTATTGTTCAGAAGTTCAGGGTTTGAGAGTGGAAAAACCGTAGAATGCCACTCTCATAGACAGAAATATCATAGGTATCTATAAGGCAGCAGTTCTCAACCTGTGGGTTGCCACCTCTTTTAACTGTATTAAAGAGTTGCAGCATTAGGAATGTTGAGAACCACTGGTATAAGGCATCATTTTTAATGTAAAAGTTAATAAATTAATGATTACTTCCTTAAAAACTGAAGTAAAACCAGTTGGGAAAATAAAAGTCTAAATAGTCCACTAAAATTTCAGAGTATTCTTTGATTCTTTGATCTTAAAAATTCTTTGACATTCATTTGGTTTCAATCTTACATTTAAAAAAATTATTTAAAAAATTCCTACACTTAAAAAATAGGTAAAATTTACAGTGCATAAAATACGTCATTTTAAAGTGAACACAGTTCAGTGAGATTTAGTGCATTCACAGTGTTGTACAACCATCACCTTTATCTGGTTCCAAAACATTTTCATCACCCCAAAA
>NW_003852433.1:3490055-3490301 GCF_000181295.1 Otolemur garnettii | reverse complement strand
GGCAATTTACACACCTATTAGCAATTTACAAGGGATTTAATTTCTCTACAACCTCACTAACTTTATTTTTCATTTTTAAAATTATAGTTACCCTAGTATATATGAAGTGGTACCTTATTGTGGTTTGATTCACATCTCCCTAATGACTAGTGATGTTGAGCATACTTTCATGCACTTGTTGCCCTTTGTATATCTTCTTTGGTTCAACCTTTGGTTATAATGATAAGAATTGTTTACAGTTCTTAT
>NW_003852433.1:3488136-3490035 GCF_000181295.1 Otolemur garnettii | reverse complement strand
AAAAAAAAAAAATGGAAAAGTTAGACAGGTGTGGTGGCATGTGCCTATAGTCCCAGCTGCTTGGAGGCTGAGGCAAGAGGATTGCTTGAGCTCAGGAGTTTGAGGTTGCAGTAAGCTCATATGATAACCTACTGTATTCTAGCCTGGATGACAGAGAGAGGCTCTGTGTAAAAAAAAAAAAGATAGATGGTAGCAAAAAAAATCACTTCAATCCTTAATTTACTTTGCTAGGAATTACTTGCCTTATATCAAAAAATCCCAGAAATTTCCAAGAGTTTTTATTTAAATTCATGTTATATTATTTTCTGTGCCCTCAAGTCAATAAGATTGTCTTTAACAAATTCACAGTGTCATTGATTCTGTCTTCAGTTGTAAGAAAAGGAGAGCAAGCATTTCCAACTTAAGGTTATTGAGCACAAAATTTCTTTTAAAGTATTTCTATAGATTTCTGCTTGTCTTTTCTTGCAAGATTTGAAAAGCCCTCTTCTGATGAAGTGATTGACTTTAATGTAAGAAGGCAAGATTTCTTTTGAGCTTTTGGCAATTTCTGTCAATAAGGTTTGTGGGCTGGTTGTTTGTCGTTACTTGGCTTCAGACCTACCTTTCTATACTCTTTGTGATTCTGATGATGGGACTAGGCAAACTATACTTCTTTTCACTAGCTGATTCCTTCTGTCAATACAAAGTGCTAAGAGAATGGAAGTCAGGAATGGGGGGGAAGGTACACGCTTTCTTGTTTGCTTACTATTTGTTGGTGTCCTTTCAGCAGTGGTACTTCACCCTGGCAGTGGCAGTGGGTTTGAGTCTCTGCTTTTTCACCATTCTTGGAACCAGATTTATCTTGCCCTTTCAGTAATACCAGCATCAACTGTTCTTCATGACAGTATCTCTCAAACTCACCCTTACATGTCAGAAATGTAAAATGCATTTTAATTTGCTTAAACATATATACTTTTGCAATGCATTTATAATGGAGAGGTTGAAAGTTTTTATTATGAATATAGATACAATGTAGTTGTTACTATGGATGGTCCTCTATGAAGCTATTTTTTTCATTAGCCCAAAAAGGAAGTGGCTACATTTCTTATTCTTTTTCCTGTATACTACATAATTTTATTTTCCATTACATTTTTTGCTTTACTGTTTATATTTATTTAAAGTACTTGATTATTGTGCTATGCTGATTTAGTATAATATATTTTTTGAGACAGTCTCTGTTGCCCCAATATTGTAGTGTCATCCTTATAGCTCACAGCAACCTCAAACTCCTGGGCTCAAACAATCCTCCTGCCTCAGCCTCCGAAGTAGCTGGGACTCCAGGTGCCTGCCATAATACTTGGCTAGTTTTTCTATTTTTAGTGGAGATGGGGGTCTTGCTCTTGCTCAGGGTGGTCTTGAACTTACAAGCTCAAGTAATCCCCCCCTGGGGTTTCCCAGAGTGCTAGGATAACAGGTATGAGCCACTGTGCATGGCACTTATTTTGTATTTGAAAGGTGATCTAAGTATCTAATTCATCCTTTTGCGTGAGTATACTACTTTTTAATGATCCATTTGGGAATTGCATAAATATTTGAGTGTCCAATAGTGCCAAATATGATGTTAAATTCTAGAGATATAATGGTGTGATTTAGACATGATCTCTGCCTTCAAGGAATATGAATTTGACAGGGTAGACATACTGAGTAATTATAAAACTAACACTTCATGAAGAGAAAAGACAGACTACTGTAAGAACATATGGCAAGAAGATTAAGTAGAGTTAACCTAGTTGGGTGTATATCAGCCCATATAGTGTAGGGCAAGGAGGAGTGAGAGTTATAAGAAACACCTGCATAGCTCGGTAATGTAACACCTTGGTGAAAAGGGTGTGGGGAGGGATTTAGCTCTCCTAACAAACA
>NW_003852433.1:3483342-3487385 GCF_000181295.1 Otolemur garnettii | reverse complement strand
TATGTCTATATATATATATTGTGATATATGTTTGTGTGTATGTGTGTGTGTGAGTGCGTGTGTGTGTGTATATATATATATATATTTTTTTTTTTTGGAGATAGAGTCTCACTTTGTTGCCCTGGGTAGAGTAGTGCTGTGGTGTCACATAGCTCGCAGCAACCTCAAGCTCTTGGGCTCAAGTGATTCTCTTGCCTCAGCCTCCTGAGTTGCTAGGACTACAAGTGTCCACCACAACATCCTGCTATTTTTATTTTTTGGAGATGGTCTCTTCCTAAGGCTGGTCTGGAATTGTGAGCTCAGGCATTCTACCTGCCTCAGACTCTCAGAATGCTAGGATAACAGGCATGAGCTGCCACAACTGGCCTGTGATTGTCAATTTAAGATGAGAATTAAAGGAATGAGTAAAAGTTAGCCAGATGTGAGAAGGAAAGGATATGAAAAGGATGCTCTCTTAGAGTGGTGCTAGTTGAGGCCGGAACACATCACAATGGTTTTATGACTCATTTAAATAGATAGGACTTTATCTAAGAGCCAATGGGAAATCATTGAGAGTTTTTTTTTTTTTTTTTTTAGCAGAGAAAAGACATTATATTTATTAAAAACTTTGCATGTCAGGTACTGTTCTAGGCACTGGAGATCTAGAAATGAACATTATAAACTCCTTGCCTCTTAGAATTTACATTCTGATGCAAGAAACAAACAAGCACCTAATACAATACAGTATCTTCTCAGGTAATGAGAAGTGCTATAGAAGAAACAAAGTGAGGAGATGGAAAATGGAGAAGAGGTAGCAACTGTAGGTAGAGCTGTTAGGGACGTTCACCCTGAGGAAGTCGTCTGTGATGGTCTCTCTGACGTTTGAGTAGAAACCTGAATGAGTAAGGCAGTGAGACATGTGAAGACCTAGGGAAAGGATGTCCCAGGAAGATAAAACAGACAATTAAAATTCCTGGGGGGAATAAGCTTCATGTGTTGGAGGAACTGTAAGAAGTCTGTGAGTGAGAAGAGAGGTAAGGGTGAGGTCAGAGGTGTAGGCAGGGTCCATGTCCTAGGTTATAGGACTTTGAAACCATGAAAATTTGAATTTTATTTTCAATATGATTGGAAGCCATTGGAAAGTTTTGGGTAAAGGACCAATGTGAAAGGCCACTCTGGATGCTATTAGAGTTTAGAGTATAAAGGGCTGGAAGATCAATTAGAAGGCTGTTGCCACAATCCAGGAAAGAAATAATGATGACTTGGACTAAGGTGGTAGTCCAAGTTGAGCAGTTGAGGTGGTGAAAAGAGTTGGTTCCAGGATATATTTTCCAGGATATAGAGCCAATAGGATTTGCTAAGGGATTTGAATGTGGGCTGTGAGAGGAAAAAAAATTAAGGATGACTCCTATGTCCTTGCCTTGTGCAGCTGGGTGAATGCCGATGCCAGTTCTGAGATGGGAAGGAATAAAGGAGAAAAAGATTTCCTTTTTTTGGAAGGGAGTAATACAAAAACCAAGAGTTCTATTTTGAGATTCCTCCTAGATATCCAGTCAGAAATGACAAGTAGGTTTATTTGGCGCATGGGAGAAGTCAGTGTTTGTACTATAATTTTTGGCATTCACAAGCACATAGTGGTAACCAAAGTCATAATGAGACTTGAAGAGACCCTTAGCCAGTGTAACATTCAGAGTTTGGAACAAGGTGAGAAGACCAGCAAAGGAATCTAAGGAGGAACAGTCAATGTGGTAACAGAAAAAACTGGAGAACACGATACCATGTATCATAGAAGTTAAGTGAAAGAGGGAATGATCCATTGTGTCAAAAACTAAGATATGTCCTGAAGAAAGACCACTTAGGTTATAATATGGATGATGGACTGCAGAAGGCAAGACTGTAAGTAGAGAGGTGGAATACTTTTGCTCTACCCACGGGAGAGACGATGATCATTGTCTCAGATTAGGGTAGTGGTCATTGAGATGGAGTGGAGTGGTGGATAAATTTGGGAGGCAGAATTAACAGCCTTGGTAATTTGGTATGGGCTGAATGTTGTAGATCTTAAGTTTAATTTTTTTAAAAGATTGAACTTTAAAAACTAAAGTATTTAAATAAGTAACCAAACCCCAAAATTACTGTGGTTGGAGTACTTTTGGATGCTGTAGAGCAGTTCTCAACCTGTGGGCCGCAACCCCTTTTTAACAATGAAAATACGTTGCAGCATTAGGAAGGTTGAGAACCACTGCTTTAGAGGCTAAGGTTTTTAGTATTATTCGAATTGATCAAGAGTATAAAAGTATGGCTAAATTGACCTATTTAATGGCATTTTAACCAACATTTTGGATTAGGGAAAATCAGTTTATCTTTGTAGAAAAAAGTTAAGATAAAGATGCTGCAGGCATGATCTTACTCATTTGCAGCGATCTTTTGTTGCATAGGCAGTGGACAGTAAAGCCCAGGGCGCCAGTGCACATCCACAGGATTCCCTGCACGCTGCGCCTGTGGCTTGGGTACTAGCAGCAGGTGATCTGTGGGTGACTGCATGTGCCAGGGACTTTCCATCCATCCGCCCAGACCTGAGGAAAAAGAACCAGAAGCTCTCTATGCCTTCCTCCTCTGCCATCATTTCAGACATTTGGCAGGGACTTGTTTTAGGGTTCCCACAGATTTCCAGGAAGGATGCGAGCTCCTTTTACCCCCTAGCTTGGGGGAGCCACCTGTCTTTGCTGCTGTGACCCTTCTCTCTTGATGTTAAGGTGCCTGGAGCCCTCCAGGAATAGTGCAGATGGGACACTGAGCCAGTGGGGGACTGCTGGGCAGCTTTGGAGCCATCTCTAAGGGTTAGGGTGAGGGTGTCTAACCGAAGTTCCTTTGGGATGTCAGCCAAACAGGGTGGTACGGGGGAAGTATAACTGTTAATGAGGCCAAAGAAAAATTAAAAGAAAAGAGGCACCAGAAGGAACTTTATTGATTAGAGATAGTTCACATTAAGACTATCTACTATCTGTTAAAACATCAGCTGGACCAACTAATCTATGAATTGAATACCAAGGTTGGAAATTCAGATTGGATGTTGTTATATGTGTCAAGTCCAAGCTTAAACAATTGGACAGTGTGGTTCATTGGATTTTGACTACTATGTTCAGCTGTGCAAGGATAAATGGATGGGACAGAAGCTCTCCTGAAACAGTGTGGCATCTGGGGTCTGCCTTTACCAACAAACTAAAAAGTTCTTAGAAGAATATAAATTACACGTATAAGTGTTTCTCTTTTTCTAAATATGCTCACATAGAGCATCTCCTAATGCAGCTATGTAAAAGAGAACCAAAACTTGAGTGACTGCTCTGGATAACTATGCAGAATTCTTTCTAAGAACAGCCAAAGTCAATCTAATTTAAATGTGTGAAGAGGTAGCTAGGTATTTAAAATTCTCTTAGATCAGTGGTTCTCAACCTGTGGGTCGTGACCCAAAGGAACTGTATTCAAGGGCCGCAGCATTATGAAGGTTGAGAACCACTGCCTTAGATATTTTCACTTGAGTGATGCCTCCCTTCCTAATGCTGACCAAGACCACTGAAGCAGCATTTTATCAGAATGCCTTGCTTTCTGAGGTTCCATTAGGTCAAAGGTCTAATCGCCAGTAGTAGAGAAAGAGCTCCACTTAGGAGTACTGAAAAGTGGAAGAAACCAAGCTGACGTAGTCTGACCTTCAATTTTATGTGTGATCAGAGTTTATTTTAGAACATTTTATATTTTACATTCTGATGTACCTAGGAGTATTATTACACAAATCAGGTGTATGGGTATTTATCCCTCATTTTATATAATTACTTAATTCAACCAAAAAAACGTAACCATGAAGTCCTATATTTGTCTTTTTATTACCTGTGTGAACTCTCCCAGGTGAATGAGTACTGTATTAATTCATTTTAAGGGAGTCTTATTTCAAAAATATTTCAAAGTGGTACAAATGGAAAAGACTTTCTTTTTGCCTTTAAGGCTAAAGCCAAGAATGCCATGATATACAGGTGGAACTCCATCTCTGTTAATAAAAAACAATGTAGGCT
>NW_003852433.1:3481811-3482947 GCF_000181295.1 Otolemur garnettii | reverse complement strand
ACCAGCAGTTGTTTCCCTTCTACCATGGAGAATGCTTTGACTTAATTTTCTTTTAGATGTAGGGGGATACCTGTTTCTGTTTTTCACAATGTTTATTGTCATTACTATTTGATTTGAATGTATTAAACTTAAGAACCTGAATTAAAAAAAGGATAGATTCCTAGGGGCATGCATGGTTAATGAATCCATGTGAACCATTTTCAAGCAGTCATTTTTGACTAGGTCCTCTACATGTCACTTCTTTTTGGGGTCACTGTGTACTTGGAAATAAACTGAAATTCTTTAGGACATTCTGTTATTAAGATTTTGCAACATTTCTGACATATTGTGTTCCCACTTTATCCACATTAATGAGGTCTTGTATGATTAAAAATACCCCAGGGTTTTTGTTTTCTTGATAGTTTACATCTTACCATGTAAATGAACTCTGAATATCCAATTACTTATGATAAATGTTAAAACTAGTTCATGATAGTTCCTTTGGAATTATTCATCAAGTAAAAGATGAATAGATAAGAAAAGGACTTGGGTCTTTCACTTCCAGAAGAATAACAGATAAATTTGTTTAAAGAGATCTTTTACAACATTGACTAACCATTGTCTGTAAAAGAGATCTTTTACAACATTGACTAACCAACAGTCCTAACCATTGACTGTTAGGTCCATTGCTAGACTTGCAGAAATTAAGAAAAATCTTACAACATTTGTCAAAAATAAAGCAAGTCAAAATAATGACAACAAAATACCAACTAAAAATTATGAACTAAAACAAGAACTATAAAAGATAAGCACAAAGGAAAGCTTACCCTAGAGGTAAATGTTGCTGTCCACATAGCAGTTGGGAGTCTAAGACTTGAGTAGATGATAAGGTTAGAAAACTGATTATGAGATTCCAGCTTTAGGCCAGTGACTGTCGAAGGGACCTAAAGGAGGGTGATATAGCCCATGGTCCAGGCAGAAGCAAATACAAATTCCTTCTGAGGAAAACGTTCTTAATCTACCTTCTACCACTCTCTCAGATTACAATTACTCAGATTTGAAGTCACAAAAACAATTAAATACAGAAGGAAATAAATGTTTATTAAGGAGTTGACAGGAGGCTTGGCACCTGTGGCTCAAGCAGCTAAGGTGCCAGC
>NW_003852433.1:3479554-3481114 GCF_000181295.1 Otolemur garnettii | reverse complement strand
AAAAAAACCCCAACACTTGAACACATCCTCCGTGATTGTTTCATAGCCTTGTATTGTTCCTGCTCACATTTAATAGGGCTGACCGTCATAGATAATAGGATATTGTGCAAATGAAGGAGTGTGGCTTTGAGGCTAGGTCAAGACATTGTGGCTTCTGCTTTGCCCATTTTTAGGTTACTCACTCTAGGTGAAGCCAGTCACCATGTTGTGAGGTCACTCAAGCAGCTGATGAAGAAGCCTGAACGGGGAAGAACTGAGTCTTCTTGGCAATAACCAGCAACAATTTATGAGGCATATGAGTAAGCTACCTTGGAAGTCTATCTGCCTGCTGGTCAAACCTTCAGATGATTATAGCCCTAACTAACACCTTGACTGCAACCTCATAAAATACCTTGAGCCAGAATCAGCCAGCTAAATTACTTTGAATTCTTGACTGATGGAAACAGTGAGATAGTAAATGTTTATTGTTTTAAGCCACTACATTATGGGGATAACTTCTCATGCAGCATTAGACACCTAATATACCAAGGAACATCAAAGGCAATGAAAACTGAAAAGAGACCGGAAAGAAAAGATGGATCACAGAGAGAATAATAACACTGGGACTGATAATAGATTTCTTCTAGTAAGAAGCTAGAGGTCAGTGGAATAGTATCTACATGTAGTGTGGAGGAAAAGTCTTTTGGCCTAGTGTTGTATGTTTAGCAAAATGATATTTTAAGAATGAAAGAGAAATAAAGCATTTTTTTGATCAACTTAGTTTGCCACTAGTTGATGTTTAGTAAAGGGTATGTTTTAATTTTTTTTTAAAAGACAAGGTCTCTCTACGTTGCCCGGCTTGGACTTGAACTCCTGGGCTCAAATGATCTTACCACTTCAGCCTCTTAGGTAACTGGGAGTACAAGTAC
Source organism: Otolemur garnettii (assembly GCF_000181295.1). Classification (NCBI taxonomy): domain Eukaryota; kingdom Metazoa; phylum Chordata; class Mammalia; order Primates; family Galagidae; genus Otolemur; species Otolemur garnettii. The sequence goes on along the minus strand of NW_003852433.1, from coordinate 3,480,206 downwards.
TTGCCATTGTACGCAGCAAATATTACATTATTTTATGCAGTGAATATTTGTTGAATACCTGCTATATGCTAGAAATTATTCCAGGGGTCAATAACAATATTTTCCTCCTCTGCAGTGTTCAGTGGTAAGAAAACAGACAAATATCCTTACTTTAATAGACCTTACAGTCTAGTGGTAGATGAAATGGTGGGTAAGTTGAGGGAGGAAGAGGTTTTAGGTCCTTATATTGATTAGAAGGAGAGTCGGTTAAGTTATTAACATTACATTCTGTTAAATTATTCATGCATGGTAAAACTTTAAAAGTAACAACTAAATAATTGAAAGAGTGCAGGGAAATATAGAATTGGTAAAACAAAACATTTAATTAATGTTTTTAAATGGATTAATTTTCTTAATCCACCCAAGTATTAAAAAGTAATACTTGGATCAGGAGTAAGTTTAATAGATTTGTTGGGTGTTCTATCAAGTGCTATTTATATTCAAAATATAAATTTGTATTAATAGATAGATGTTAACTTTTCAAAAGCTGGTAACCTTGACTTTTCCAGAATAATTTGGGTTTATCAAGGAAATTAACACTATTACTTGGATTTGTTTCATAGTGAAAATACTACCAAATATGACAGAATTGTTAGAGAACTAATATGCATTG
>NW_003852433.1:3472277-3478967 GCF_000181295.1 Otolemur garnettii | reverse complement strand
ATGCATTCACTTGGATAACTATCCCTACACTACAATTAAGATAGCATGAACACATCTATCACCTTCAGAATTTTCTTCCTACTTCTTTGTCCCTCCTTCCCCTTCTCTGATCTCTGCTCCATCCTTAGACAACTATTAATCTGTCTTTATCATGATAGATTAGTTTGCATTTTCTTGTGTTGTTCTTGTATTGTGGGGAATATTTCTAAAACCAAAATGTACCTATGGAAAAATGTACAAATATATTTCAAACATTAAATATAGGTATATTTGATTTGTCAATATATACCAATAAATGTATTTATACACTAAACACATTTACATATCAAGTTATTTATGTTACATATTTATTAAATATATTTAATATATTAATGTTTTTTAAAGAATATCAAAAATTTAATTAAAATCTACTGCACATTTTCTTCATGCATTTGAGGTACTAAATAAATTACATTTAGGTGTTCTACATATATGTGTGTGTGTGTGTGTGTGTATATATATTTTAAAATCAGATACTTTTCAGCAGTGCCTACAGCTTAGTGGGTAGGGTGCTGGCCACATACATTGAGGCTGGCAGGTTTGAATCTGGCCTCAGGTCAGCTAAACAATAATGACAACTGCAATAAAAAAAATAAATGGGCATTGTGGCGGGCGCCTGTAATCCCAGCTACTTGGGAGACTGAGGCAAGAGAATCACTTAAGCCCAAGAGTTTAAGGTTGCTGTGAGCTGTGACATCAGGGCACTGTACCCAGGGTTACAGCTTGAGACTATGTCTGAAAAACAAAAACAAAATCAGATACTTCTCATTTAAGACAAAGTAGAAATTATTTAAAATGAGGAGCATGGGTAAAGGACAAGCTATATATCCAATTCAAATTACATTAAAAGCCAAATACAGAAATTAAATTTTCCTAAAAGGAAATAAATATTCACTATTTCTCTCCCAAAGTAGGTAAAGTACACTAAAGAAAAAAACCTATCTGGATTGAGACACTTTCTCACTTTGATATATATGAGTAAAAATAAATTCCATATTTAAAATTTTAGGGTTATATAGTTAGAAATATATATTCTACTTTTATGGGCAGGTCATCTAGGGGAAGTAAGTCAGCACAATTATCTACATACTGAGCAGGGCTTATTCCTTTTCTTTAGCTTCTTTGCACATGTAAAGAATGCCATAAGATGTCCTATTTTGCCATGGTCAACGCAACCATTTTTAGGTCGACCTTGGCAAATATAAGGTTTAATGGAATTAAGGGGAAAGCTGGATTCCATACTTTCTTCTTTGTCTTGTGTTTCTTCCCTCTAAAACTCTTTGACATCTTCAGTCATCCCAGTTCCCTTCACCCAATGTGTGGAAGCCTGATCCCCTGGGCTTTGGCGACCATTTCACTCTTGGGGGCCTGGCCCGCGGGGGAGCCCGAGCGCACTACTCTGGGGAGAAAGGGGGCTCCTGGAGGCAGGCCCTTGGTAAGCAGGGTCAGGGCTGCCTCTCCAGCTCAGCTTCTGGCTCCATCTTCCTTCCAGTCACGTAGGGCTGCGCTGGCCGCACATGGAGCTGAGCTCACCCAGGCTCTGCAGGGCGCCCCTTACCCTCCGGAGGGATCGCCTTTTTTTTTTTTTTTTTTTTTAGAGACAAAGTCTCACTTTGTCACCCTTAATAGAGTGCTGTCAAATCACAGCTCACAGCAACCTGCAACTCTTGGGCTTAGGCAATTCTCTTGCCTCAGCCTCCCAAGTAGCTGGAACTACAGGCGCCCGCCACAATGCCGGGCTATTTTTTTGTTGCAGTTTGGCAGGGGCCAGGTTTCAATCCGCCATCCTCGGTATATGGGGCTGGCACCCTACTCACTGAGTCACAGGTGACGCTTGCCTTTTTTTTTTTTTTTTTTTGAGGCAGATTTTTACTTTGTACCCTAGGTAGGGTCCTGTGGCATACTACCTCGCAGCAACCTCAAATTCTTGGGCTCAAGTGATCCTCTTGCCACAGCCTCCTCAGTGGTTGGGACCACCAGTGCCCGCCACAGTGCTGGGTTAGTTTTTCTATTTTCAGTAGAGATAGAGGTCTCACTTTTGCTGGGGCTGAGCTTGAACTCCTGAGCTTGGGCGATCCACCTACCTGGTCCTTCCAGAGGGTTAGGATTATAGATGTGAGCTATTACACCTGGGCAATTACTAAATATGTTACATAGTAAGTATGTTTATCTCTTAAGTGCACTTTGACTAGTTAGATAGATACCTATGTATTTAGTGTTGGGAATATACTAGCATATATTTTCTGTAACGGGATGGGGGGTTGTTTTTTGTTTCGGATGTAAAAATAAAGATATCTTCTAGAAAATCTCTATTTATATAATATTCTACAGTTCATTTTTCACAGATATGGGAAGAGTCCATGAAAGTTAAGTCTTTCTCAAGTCACATAAATGTCTTAGGATTTTTAATCTAGACTTTTCCTTTTTAAGTCTAATCTTCTGTAGGAGAAAGAACTAAAGAATACATTTACAATTGAATTGCTAAATATTAGGATGTGATATTGTAAATATTATATATTTTAGGATTAAGTAAATCTATTGCCTGATTTATAGACTAGATTTTTTTCGAGATTACTGCAATAATTTTTAACATTGGTAAAAGGCAGGTTATATGATGTGAACCAAATGAATGTTTTTACCATTTTCTTTCTACTTAGATATTATAGGTGTTTAGATCTCCCCATATTTTACCAGAAGTTCAGGCAGCCATAGCATTCTGTGTGATCAGACTATGTATCAAATTAAGCTATAAAGATGTAGAACATCCAGTTTATTTTAAGTGAATGATTACTGGACACATCCAGGCTTGTCCTTGGAAATCACTTAAAATAACTCCATTGTAATTTTTTGCTAGTTTTTTATTTTTTAAATTTTTTTTGCAGTTTTTGGCCAGGGCTGGGTTTGAATCCACCACCTCTGGTATATGGGGCTGGTGCCCTACTCTTTTGAGTCGCAGACACCACCCTTTATTTTTATTTTTTAATGCTGGGCAGTAGGCAAAATTCTGTCAAGACTTATCAGGTGTTTATCTGCACTTCAAGCCCATTAAAAATTTGCATTGACGTTGTTACATTATAAAATAGAATTTATGGAACATAAGTACTTTTTTTTTTTTTTGCAGTTTTTGGCCAGGGCCGAGTTTGAACCCACCACCTCCAGTATATGGGGTTGGCGCCCTACTCCTTTGAGCCACAGGTGCCACCCTAGAACATGAGTACTTTTTAATGTTTTATTCTTTTTATAGGTTTTCATAGAACAAAATAATGTTAGAGATTATTTTTTGTATTAGCTTTGCTACTGATACAAATGATAGAGATTCTCTCCTTGTAGAAGTAGGGTGTGGAAGCTTGTTGGATGCAGGGAGAGTACATTGCAATTATGGTTGATTTCTGAACACCAAGTTATTTAAACAAGTATGTAGAATTCTTGTGATGGATGAAATGAACTAAAATAGCCTTATCTTTAATGAATTATAGCTTGAATGAGGAATAATGAAATCACAGTAATGTAGATAAACCTTGCTGACATTTTATACTTTTTGAAGGGAAATGGGATTTTAAGCTGCTTTGACTAGAATTTCAAAATGAATTGTAGTCACAATTTTGACATTATAGTTCTCTACCCTTAAGATATTTTTTAAAAGAATTTACTATCCACGTCTGTAAAATGTCAGTAATATCATTTACCTCTTTTTTTTTTCAGGGATATAGTGAGGATTAAGTTTAAAAGTGGAAAAATATTATCTGTTACATCTCATCACTAGAAAATACCTTTTCACTGAACAACTATAGAGAAAATGTTTATTATTGATCTTACGATTTATTGATCACACACCTCATTGCACTTTTATTTTGGGAATTAAAGTGTAGATCTTATTTGATTGTGAGCAAAAGAAATTTAAAAGCTTTGGTTTGTTAAATGTAGAAGTATGAAGATTTGAGGTATGGTGTAATTATTTACAATTGTGTTTTGTAAGATCAGTGATCTCCAATCTTTAGATTGAAGAAAAGCATTGAAGACCATAATTACTATGGTTATTTTTCTCTTCCAATTAGCGAATCAAGCACATTTTTTGCTTTGCCTTATGCTCTCCCCCTACATCTACAAGTAGATCCTATCTTTGCCTCACCCCTCTGCAAATGTCTTAACTATAAAGAATGTACAACCACATCGTCCTTCTTTTGAAAAGGAGTCTGCAGAATACAGTTGTTATTTATTTGTTTATTTATTTATTTATTTTTAGAGACAGAGTCTCACTTTGTTGCCGTTGGTAGAGTGCCATGGCATCACAGCTCACAGCAACCTCCAGCTCTTGGGCTTAGGCGATTTTCTTGCCTCAGCCTCCTGAGTAGCTGGGACTACAAGCACTTGCTACAACGCCTGGCTATTTTTTTGTTGCAGTTTGGCTGGGGCTGGGTTGGAACCTGCCACCCTGAGTATATGGGGCTGATGCCCTACTCACTGAGCCACAGGTGCTGCCCAACTGTTATTTATCTTTAAATTTAAAGATATTCAATTAATTGACAAATATTTGATTCATCATTACATTTAACTTTATACTAGACAAAGCAATGAATACAAAAGAATTAAGATAGACTTAAAAAAGGATAGGATCTAAGTCCTTTAAAAATAGGACTATTTTAATTTTTATATTCCTGGTAGCTAGCAGTAGTAGAGTAACAACTATGTGCTCACATGAGAGAAAAATGAGTAGATGAGTAAGAAGGACCTAATGCTTGCCTTCACGAAGCTTAGTGTCCTTTGATATAATAGGAAGAGTATATAGAAAACCACACTGAAGAATAGACCATTATAGATAAATAGAGTTTAGAGATATTAGAATTTGGAGGAAACTCTAAATAGTTTTCTGACATGGTGTTTGGAATACTGTTATCAGAACTTACATTTGCAAAGTCAGGTGAAGTCTTCATGGAGAATGTGGGACTTAAGCCCTAAAGGATTGGTAGGATTTGGATATATGGGAGGAATCATAAGTGAGGAGAACATTATGACTGATTTAGGGGTGAGAAGGCATGTTATGGGCCAAGGAGAAAAAGGGCCTTATTGGAAAACATTAAACTATAATGAGGCTAGCTTGGTAAGTGGCATTTAGGCAGAGGAGTTTCGATTCCCAAATGGCAGTTTTGTCATTCACCACCAAAACTGATCTGCTGAATGCTTCCCACCATATCCTCTGCCAGGAGCCTTCCTGGCACACTGCCTTTCAGCTACTTGCTCAGATGGTTTGACAGATGCATAGGTGGTAAGAAATGGTGCTGTTAATGTCAGTAAAGCTGCCTTCTGTGAAAAGTAGCCAACCAGCATGACTTCAAGCTTTATAACTGGTGATTCATGGAGCTGTTAAATAAAAAAAAAAATATAGCTTTACAGAGTATCACAAAAGTATAGAAACAAGTATCGCATGTACTCAGTATTAAATTGAAACTAGTAGAATATAGCTATGTGCTCACATGAGAGAAAAATTCAAATTCAAGTATCAAGGAGGGGGGCAGGGGTTGCATAAGTTCCCACCCAACAGGTACATTGCACAGGTATATGGCACACTTTCTGGATGTAAGACAAAGCTCCAATTCAGACTTTTACCTACAAAAGCAAACTATGTAACCTAATTGCATATGCCCTCATTTTAATCTGAAAAAAAAAAGATGAAATGCCCTAAGTTCAACCATTGTAACTTGGAGCCATCTGCTGTGTTGCTAAAGTTAAATGCATTTTTTTTTTTTTTTTGAGACAGAGTCTCACAATGTGACCCTAGGTAGAGTGCTATGACCTCACAGCTCACAGCAACTTCCAATTCCTGGGCGTAAGCGATTCTCTTGCCTCGGCCTCCCAAGTAGCAGGGACTACAGGTGCCCATGACAATGCCCAGCTATTTTTTCTGTTGCAGTTGTCATTGTTGCTTAGCTGGCCCTGGGCTGGGTTTGAACCTGCCATCCTCGGTGTATGTGGCTGGTGCTGTAACCACTGTGCCATGGGCGCCTAGCCAATTAAATGCATTTTTGACTTAAGATATTTTCTTTTTCTTTTTTTTAGGCAGAGTCTCACTTTGTCACCTTTAGTAGAGTGCCGTAGCATCACAGCTCACAGCAACCTCAAACTCTTGGGCTCAAGTGATCCTCTTGCATCAGCCTTCCAAGTAGCTGGGACTACAGGCACGCAGGCACAACACAATGCCCACTGTTTTTTAGAGATGAGGTTTCCCCCTTGCTCAGGCTGTTCTCTAACTTCTGAGCTCAGGTGATTCTCCTGCCTCGCCTCCCAGAGTGCTAGGATTGTAGGCATGAGCTACTGTGCCCAACCTAACTTAGGATATTTTTGATTTATGATGGGCTTGTCCAGAAGTAGACACTTTGCAAGTTGAAGGGCATCTGCACATATAATACCTTCTTATAAGGATAATCAAAACAGAAAACTAAAATATACTGAGTTCCCAAACAAAACTAAAATATACTGAGTTCCAAATCAGCTTTAAAAGGTGTGGGCTTGCCTTATTATTCAGAGATATGATACTGGGTCGAAAGGTTTCTCTATTCACCCTACATCATACTTGCTCAACACCCTGCGATGCCAGCATTGATTGATTATTTCTTTGCCTACTATTAAGATACATATCTTCTTCTTCTTCTTCTT
>NW_003852433.1:3462464-3472161 GCF_000181295.1 Otolemur garnettii | reverse complement strand
ACAATGCCCGGCTATTTTTTTGGTTGTTGTTTGGTGGGCCCAGGCTGGATTTGAATCCGCCACCTTAGGTGTATGTGGCTGGCGCCTTAGCCACTTAAGCCACAGGTGACGAGCCTAAAATACATATCTTTAGAAAAAAGTCTATGCTTACCTTATGATGAATACATTTTTCAGTCTTTCCCTTATGGTTTAGCAGAGAAGTAGATAGGAAAAGCATAAGTTTACTGAATGCCTGGCGAAAGAGGAAAATCAGAAAGGGAGCATCATAGAGTGAGGTACAAAGGGCAGAAAAGAGGCATTGAAAAACCGGTGACTAATTTTGTCTATAGAACAGTTTTGCTTAGAGCTTCACCTAGAGATAATTATAGATTGGCTTAATGTTACTGTAGGTACTTAGACTGTATTAAGATTGCATTTGGTGGTTGGCTAGACCTGTATGCTATGGACTGGTAATGAGAAGAATTGAGTTCTACCCTTGCCTGCTAGTTAGATATATGATTTTTAAACAAAAGTATTCATTTTCCTTATTGAAGAAACCAGATTAAGAGAAACACATGAGGTAATTTTTAAGTTCTTATTTAGTCCTAAAATTTTGTGAATCTCTGTGGGCAATAGAACAACGTGAATTAAATTCTTGGGTATGTATAACAAAACCCCTGACAGTTGCAATTTGGATAAAAGTATTTAATTGAGGATGAATTTATTTCTTTTACAGAGTGAAGCTAACAGTTATTCACTGGGTATATACATTGTCTTTCTAAACCAGAAGTCTTTATCTTTCTGTTGTGCTGCTCAGTTCTTTGTTATCTTTATAATATGTAAATTATAATTTGTAATAAGTATATTTTAAAATCATTTGTTTTTGGGGGGCAGCGCCTGTGGCTCTGTGGGTAAGGTGCCGGCCCCAGATACTGAGGATGGCGGGTTCAAACCTGGCCCTGGCCAAACTGCAACAAAAAAAATAGCCAGGCGTTGTGGCCAGCAGCTGTAGTCCCAGCTACTTGGGAGGCTGAGGCAGAGAATCATCTAAGCCCAAGGAGTTGGAGGTTGCTGTGAGCTGTGACGCTACAGCACTCTGCCGAGGGTTAATAAGTTAGAATCTGTTTTTTTTTAAAAAGATCATTCATTTTTGGTGAACTGTCCAACTGTAAGCATTGTTGATTGATTTGGACTCCTTAATTTTTATTGATCCAGTTGTACAATTGGACTGGAAATGACTAAACAGTAAGATATAGTAACAATTTAATACTAAATATCCCTTTCAACAAATACATACTAATAAGGTCTATTTGGTTTGATAGAGCCTCAGGAATCTTGCTACATGATAGAATAGGTCTGGGATACTCAATGTAGCTTTTTTTTTGAGACAGAGTCTCATTATGTTGCCCTTGGTAGAGTGCTATGGTGTCACAGCTCACAGCAACCTCAAACTCTTGGCCTTAAGCAATTCTCTTGCCTCAGCCTCTCGAGTAGCTGGGAGTACAGGCACCCACCACAATACCTGGCTATTTTTTTGTTGCAGTTATCATTGTTGTTTAGCTGGCCTGGGCCAGGTTTGAACCTGCCAGCTTTGGCGCATGTGGCTGGTGTCATAACCACTGTGCTATGGGCGCCAAGCCACTCAATGTAGCTTTTGATGCCTCTGGTTGGAGCCCTAGGATGATATTTTGGTTGGGAATTGAGGCCGAACCAAATTGGTACATGGCCAAATTTAGTAATTCTTTGTGCTAGAGTTTGTCTCTGCTGTGCCCCTGAGCAGAGTTCAAACCCCATATTTGCTTTGGAGTTACTTTATTCTTCTAAGATAATGTGGGGCTAGCCTGTGGCTCCCAGGGTAACCACAAATTTGTATTCCCCTCACTGTAAATCAGTGTCAAGTACCTAGGTACTGAGTGGAAGAAAATCAAACGTCACTTGATAGAGCTTTGTCTTTTGTTATACAGTATTTATATGATAATATAAAATTGTACGTTGGGCTTATATGATGTGAAGTAATTCCAAAAGAAAGTAGCAGTATTGGGTGATTAGCAACAGATACAAATTAGAGACCTACAATTTTCATATATAGTATTCTTGTTAGAGTGATTGCAGTGCTAAAAAACTATAATTTAAGATGTCCTTACTTAAAATTATTAATCTTTACACAGTGTTTAATTGTTGGCTTCGTTTTGCATAGTTTAATTTTTTTTACTAAGGGGGGTTAAATGATACATATTTCTAGAATTATTATATTTTATGACACTTTTTAAAAACATGCTTTAGCATTAAAATGTCCTTAAGAATATAGCATATCATAGAATTTTGACTATGGAAGGAATGCATCCGTATTACAGAGGGTAAATTTTTCATGACTACAGCCCATGGATGTTAAATAAAAAATGACAGTTTCTTAGATTTGGTTGCAGTGTAAAATTGTGACTCAGAATACTAGATTTGTAGACAGAGCTAGAAAGACAACAGATAAGAACTTATAATGAGAGGCAGAAAGTGTTTTGCATACTTTGTAAGAGAGAGACAAGAATTTTGAGTGTAGTTTTATATCATTTATTAATGGAAGAACCATTTTGTTGAAATGAATTAAGTGTAGAGGCTTGTACCATTTCACCTTCATTCATTCAGATGGAGCATAGGAGAATGTTGGTGATTAAATGAATGGTTGGCTACATTTGTGCAGGGAGCACTTATTTGGGCATCTCAGTCATTGGACTGCATAACCATTGCATGTTGTAGCATAACCGCTGGTGTGTGTGTGTGTGTGTGTGTGTGAGATGTCTCTTTAGGCTGGGTATTCCATGCCTGTAATTCTAGTACTTTGGCAGGATGAGGCAGGAGGATTGATTGAGACCAGCCCAAGCAAGACCCTATCTCTACAAAAAATAGAATAATTAGACAGTCATGGTCATATGCTTATAGACCCATGTTTGCTTGAGCCAGGGAGGTTGAGGGTACAGTGAGCTAATGATGACACCACTACACTCTACCTCAGACAACAGAGCAAGATCCTGTCTCAAAAATAAATCACTTTATTGAAGTGTAATTTACATGTAATAAAATGTACCCATTTAAAGTCAATGAACCTAACAAATATAAAAGCATGTGTAGCCCTGTCAAATGACATTTGATCTTCTTCCCCTACTTAAGCACCCCATGTTTTTGACACTGATTTAGAGTGAGGGTGGAGTACAATTTGTGGTCACCTAGCTCATCTTGGAAGAAAAATCTGCACAGATCAATGTGTGTCTGTATGTTAAAGGCATGGATCATTTCCGTAACTTCGGAAAGTTCTCTGCACCCTTTCCCAGTCACTTTATCTCCTTGACCTCACCTGAGGCAACCACTGACTTGCTTTCTATCACTAAGAGGTCAGTTTATCTTTTCTGGAGTCTCATATGAAATCACATAGCATGGACTCATGTGTTTGGTTTCTTTTGCTGAGTGTGATGTTTTTGTGATTCATCCATGTTGCTGTTGGATTGGTAATTTAGGCCTTTTCATTGTGGTATGCTAGATATACTGCAGTTTATTCACTTTGGGTTGATTTTATTATTTGGTATTATAAATATAACTGCTGTGAATGTTCAAGTACAAGTCTCTGTGTAAGTTTTCATCTCACATGGTAAGTATATGTATAACTTCAAAGAAACTGTGATACTGTATTTGTACCACTTTACGTGTCCCCTAACAATAGAGTTTCAGTTGCTTACATGTTCTCTAACACATGGTGTTGTCTGTCCTTTTAATTTTAACCATTGAAATAGATGTATAGTGATATTTCATTGTAGTTTTTAATTTACATTTCCCTGATTACTAATGATGTTGGGCATCTTTTCATGTGTTTACTATATATTAACATAACATTAATACATTATATATTAATATGACACATTAATATATTTTCTTTTGTTAAGTATCTCTTTAGTTTCTTTTCTTGTGTGTTTTAACAGGTTGTTTATATTCTTCTTATTGGTTTATAAGAATTCTTAATATTTCCTGGATATCTTTTCAATTGTTATATGTGTATATGTATACATAAAGTGAATATTTGCTCCTGTCTGAAGCTTACTTTTTTAAAAAAATGTTTTAAATGTTTGATGAGGTCAAATTTATATATTTTATTATGGATCATACTATCTTAAAAATGCCTACCTCAAGGTCATGAAGTTTCTCCTGTGTTTTCTTCTAGAAGTGTTATATTTTTTACTTTTACAATTAAGCATATAACCTACTGTAAGCTACTTTTTGTGTATATTTCAAGGTAAACTTGAGGTTCACTTTATTTCAGATGGATGCCCTGGTACTTCTCTCAAAAATCAGGGAGGCATCCCAAAGCTGCAGATGTTGGTGTGGATGTGGAGAGAAGGGAACACTTTTATACTGTTGGTGGGATTGCAAAGTAATATAGCCTGTTTGGAAAGAAATATAGAGAATCCTCAAAGAACTCAAAACAGACCTTCCATTTAGTCCCACAATCCCATTACTAGGCGTCTACTCAGAAGAAAAAAAATCATTTTATCATAAGGGCATTTGCACTAGATTATTTATCATAGCCCAATTTACAATCACCAAGATAGAAGAAACAACCTAAATGCCCAGCAACCCAGGAATGGATTAACAAACTGTGGTATATATACCATGGAATACTATTCAGGCATAAAAAAGATGGAGACTTTACATCTTTTGTATTAACCTGGATGGAGTTGAAACACATTCTTCTTAGTAAAGTATCATGTGGCCAGGTGCGGTGGCTCATACCTGTAATCTTAGCACTCTGGGAGGCCTAGGCAGGCAGAGTGCTTGAGCTCACAAGTTCAAGACCAGCCTGAGCAAGAGGGAGACCCCGTCTCTAAAAATAGGTTGGCATTGTGGCGGGAGCCTATAGTCCCAGCTACTTGGGAGACTGAAGCAAGAGGATCACTTGAGTTTGAGGTTGTTGTGAGCAATAACGCCACTGCACTCAATCCCAGGGCAATTGAGTGAGACTCTGTCTCAAATAAATAAATAAAAATAAATAAAAATAAGTAAAGTATCACAAGAATGGAAAAGCAAATATATAATGTGCTCAATACTAACAGGAAGCCTGTAGATGATCTAATACACATCCACATAAGAGAAAAACTCAATTCAATTAAAGATGGGGGGAAGGGAAAAGAGGAAAGAGGAACAGAGGAGAAGGGAGGAGGATGGGTGTGCTTCTACGTAATGGGCACAATGTAAGGGTATATGGCACACCGTCTACGGACAGGACAGAATTACAACAGGGACTCTACTTAACAAATGCAAACTTTGTAACCTAATTGTACCCTCACACTACTCTGAAATAAAAAGAGAATCAAGTAACCATATATTGAATTTATTTCTGGATTCTCTATTTTGTTCTGTTGACTTACTATATGTCTGTTCTTATGAAAATACTACACTATATTACTGTAGTTTTATAGTAAGTCTTGAAATCAAGTAGCGTAAGTCCCCCAGCTTTGTTCTTTTCTTTCAAAATGCTCTTGCTAGCTTAGGTTCTTTATATGTCTACATAAATTATAAAAACACCTTATTGATGTCTATAAAAAGTCTTATTGCAATTTTGATTGAGCTTGCATTGAATTTGTAGATTAATTTGGGTAGAATTGACATCTTAACAATATTGAGTCTTCTCTACAAACATGGTATAGTACTCCATTTATTTAGATCTTATTAATTTCTTTCAGCAGTATTTTATAATTTTTCATTTAATTTTGTTAAATTTATCTTTAAGTATTTCATGTTTTAGATAACATTGTGAATGGTATATTTAAAAATTTTTAAATATCCAGTTGTATATTGTTAGTTATTAGAGATACAGTTGAATTTCTTATATTGAACTCATATCCTATGACCTTGCTAAATTCACTATTAGTTGTTTTTTTTTTTTTTTTTTTGAGATAGAGTCTCACTATGTCATCCTTGGTAGAGTGCTGTGGCATCAGTTACAGCTCATACCAACTTCAAACTCTTGAGCTTAAGCAATTCTCTTGCTTCAGTCTCCTGGATAGCTGGGACTACAGGTGCCCACCACATGGCCCTGCTGTTTTTGGTTGCAGTTGTCATTGTTGTTTAGCTGGCCCTGGGCCAGGCTCGAACCTGCCAGCCTTGGTGTATGTGGCTAGTGCCCCTACTCACTGAGCTATGGTCACTGAGCCAGTTTTTTTTGTTTTTTGGTTTTGTTTTATTTTGAGACAGTGTCTAACTTTGTTGCTCTTGGTAGAGTGCCTTGTCATAGCTTACCCCAACTTCAAACTCCTGGGCTCAAGCCATTCTTTTTTCCTCAGCCTCCCAAGTAGCTGGGACTACACGTGCCTGCCATAACACTGGTTAGGTTAGTTTTTTAGTAGAGATGGGGTCTTGCTCTTGCTCAGGCTGGTCTGGAACTCCTAATGTCAAGCAATCTGCCTGTCTTAGCCTCCCAAAGTGCTGGGATTATAGGTGTAAGCCACCACATCCAGCTGCTTGCTATTAGTTTTTTATTTGTTTTTGGATTTCTTAAGATTTCTTTTGCCTTAATTCAGTGGTTCTCAACCTGTGGGTTGTGACCCACAGGAACTGTATGAAAGGGTGGCATTCAACTGGCAGAAATTTTACAGATCACCAAGGTTTGTACGAAAGGTTTTTATTGATGGGGGAGGGAGGCTGCAGAGCAGCACCAAGGAGGAAAGAAAAGAGAAGAGAAAAAGGGAGAGAAAAGAGGAGAGTGAGGAGGAGAGAGAGCAGAGGAGAAGAGAGCGAGAAAAGAGAAGCTTGTCTTTATATAAGGAAGTTTCAGAATGGTGATGGGATGGTGGGATAGTCACTAAGGAGTTACTGCTCCCATGGGAAGCGCTGTCAGGGGCGGGCAGGGGTAATTGGAACAGGGTGATGAGGTAAGCGGACCATTCCCTGTGCTTGGGAAGGAGTTGTAACTTTAAGAGCAGGAGGGGGCTTTCTGAGGCAATTATCTAACATTCCTCCCTTCTTGATATATAAAAATAGGGGGTTTGCCTTGGGATAATGGATGTTGAGTTCTCTCTTTTGTAATTTTTTTCTGTTGGGAGGGGCACATAGTTTTAATTGGCCAACTAGAGGCCGATTATGATTTTTTTTGTTGGGAGGGTGTAAGTTTTTTCTCTATTAAGACTGCCCTTTTAGTGGTGGTTGTTTAGAAATAGTGTTTAGGAAGGTTTTGTGGTCTGGAGTAGAGTGTAGCCCATTCACAAAGAACAGGTTTTATTTATTTATTTATTTTTTGTAGGTTGGGAGCTATATTTGGGGTGTAGTTATCTGTTAAGACAACTTTTGAGAGTTTAGTTTGAATAAAATGAGTTATGTATAGAGTCATAGTTATTAGTTTGAGGATGATAATTATAGGTGTGAGGAAAGGTAGAAGTGTAATTTAGAGTGTTTTGAGTGAATTATTAATAATAAGAGGTATTTATAAGGTTTGATTTTAGGCATTTGTGTGAAATTAAGTTGTTAGTCTGTTTTAGGAAGAAGTTTGTTAGTCTGGTGAGTAGGAAAGTGTGGGAGGAAAGACTTTGTGGGTTAGAGTGTTGGTAGATTTTATAGGATGATGTAAGTTGATTTAGAAACTTTGAATTTATTTGTGAGAGAGGAAAGAAAGTTTTGAGAAATTGTAGTAAAGTTTGAGAGTTGGTGTGAAATAACTTGTGGAGATAGATGAGGAGGTTATGAGTGGGAGGTTGATTTGTTTCTTTTATTGTATTAGTAATAGGGGTAGAAAAGCGGGAGGTGAGAGGAGGTGTTAGGAGATGAGTTGATGTGTAGTTTTAATTGTGAGTGGATGATGAGTTGAGGCAGTAGGTAAGAGGGATGTAGGATTTAGTGTGGGATATGTGTTAAAAGATAATGATGGGTCAGATAGGAGAGAGGTTTGAAGGTTAAGAATGCGGCATGGTGGTAGGGTTTGAAGATTTTTGTATGTTAAAAGATTAGATAGAGAATGAGGGGACAGGATAGTGGTAGGGGAACTAAAAGTGAGTTTTTTCGATCTTGTATTAGAGTAATTGTGGCTGCTAATGTCTTGAGGCAAGGGGCCCAACCTCGAACAGTGTGATTTAATTATTTTGAGAGATAAGTAATTGGAGTAAAGGTGGGGCCTAGCTGATGTTTAAGTACGTCGAGAGTAAATTAACAGATTTTTGTGATATATAGAAGGAAGTGGTGAGAAAGATTAGAAAGGTGGTACCTCAAAGGAATTCAGTTGTTTTAATAGATACAGAGTTCTTCACATTTTTTATTTTATTTCTTTTTGAATCAGTTTCGATAATCATTTTACTCAAAGAATTTGTCAGTTTCTTTAAGTTGAAAATATTGGCATAAATTTTTCATAGCAGTCCCTTCTTACCATTATAATATTTGTAAGGTCTACAGTAATGTTTTGCTTACAATTCCTGTTATTGATACTTTGTGCCTTATCTATAGCTAGACTTATAAAGATAAAAACTATAGGCGCTTGCCATAACGCCTGGCTATTTTGTTGTTGCAGTTTGGCCAGGGCTGGGTTTAAACCTGCCACCCTGGGTATATGGGGCTGGCGCCCTACCCACTGAGCCACAGGCACTGCCCTATTCTTTTTTTTATTGAGACAGAGTCTCACTTTGTTGCCCTCAGTAGAGTACGTGGCATCACAGCTCACAGCAACCTCAAACTCAAGCCATTCTCCTGCCTCAGCCTCCCAAGTAGCTGGGACAATAGGCACCTGCCACAATGCCTGGCTATTTTTTGGTTGCAGTTGTCATTGTTGTTTAGTATGCGTGGGCTGGGCTGGAACCCTCCAGCTTTGGTGTATGTGGCTGGAGCCCTACTCACTGAGCTATAGATGCCCACCCATTTCAGACATTTTTAAATGTACATGTCAGGGGTGTTAAGCACTTTCACATGGTTATCTAACCATCACCACCATTCATTTTGAGAACTTTTTTCTGGCAAAACTGGAAGTGTATACATATTTAATAATACTCTCGATTCCAGAAAGTGTATTCTGCTATTACAGACTGGAGTGTTCTATAAATGTCAGTTAGATCCAGTTGGTTGATAGTGATAGTCATTATCTTCCATATATTACTGATTTTCTGTGTACTTGTTTTATCATTCATTTACTATGAGAAAAAATTTAAAATATTTAAATAAAGTTACAGATTTGTTCATGTTTTCAGTTCTGTCATTTTTTTCCTATTATATATTTTGAAACTCTGTTGTTATTTAATAGATGGATATAGTCATTTAGGATTAAGTCTTGTTTGTAAATTGTCTTCTTTACTGTAATTTTTCTCTTTTTCTCAGATGATATTCCCTGTTCTTAAGTCTACTTTTGTGACATTAATATATAATTGACAATTTTCACTGTTAATTTTTAATT
Source organism: Otolemur garnettii (assembly GCF_000181295.1). NCBI lineage: Eukaryota > Metazoa > Chordata > Mammalia > Primates > Galagidae > Otolemur > Otolemur garnettii. The sequence continues at coordinate 3,462,776 of NW_003852433.1, read as the reverse complement.
TATAAATATATCTCCAGATTTATTATGATTAGCTTTTACATGACATATCTTTGTAACTTTTAACTTATCTATGCCATTTAAAATAGATTTCTTACAGGCATCACTTAGTGAGTACTTTTTTTTCTAGTGTCAGGACCTCCCTCCCTCCCTCCCGTCCCTCCTTTCCTCCCTCTCTCTTTCTCTCTTGCTCTTGCATGCTCACTCTCTTCCTCGCTCTTTCTTTTCTCCTTTTTTTTGTGAAACAAAGTCTCTTTTACCCAGGTGCAGTTGTAGCTCATTATTACTCAGACTCCTGGGCTCAAGCAATCCTCT
>NW_003852433.1:3454703-3462444 GCF_000181295.1 Otolemur garnettii | reverse complement strand
TATAATTTTTTATGTAGAGACAGAGTCTCATTATGTTGCACAGGCTGGTCTTGAACTCCTGGCCTCAAGTCATCCTCCCACCTCAGCTTCTCAAAGTACTGGGATTACAGGGATAAGGCACCACATTTGGCTGTTGTCTGCCTCTTTATTGGACTGAATGTTAGAACATTCTCATTTAACAGAAATCCCAATATTATTAGATTTAATTTACCACTTTGGTATTTGTTTCTGTTTGTTCCATCTATTTTTTCTTCTTTTTTTACCTACTTTTGGACTGAATTTTTTTATGATTTCTTTTTATCCCTATTATTGACTAATAAATTATACTTGTTTTATCATTTTTAGGATTTGCTTTAGGAATTTACCTTTTTAACTTAGGTTATTTTCAAGTAATTCTAGCTCATGCATAATGTAAGAACCTTACAACTGCATAGCTCCTGAATTTGATTGTGTTGTGCTACCTCCCAAATTTGATTCTATTATCATCAAGTCTACATATGTTATAAAGTCTGAAATAATTGTTATTTTTAATTTGTATAGTTAATTATTTTTTTTAAAGAAATTTAAAGAACAAAACTCTTGTTTTATTGACATGTTTGGCATTTTTAGTGTTCTTCATTCTGTTTTGTTATCTTTATGCCTAAAGAATTTTTTCTTTTAAATTTATCGTAGTGCAGATTTACTGATGATAGATTTTCTTAGATATTGTTTGTCTAATAATGTGTTTATTTTACCTTCATTATTGTAGCATGTTTTTGTTTTATATGGAGTACTAGATTTAGAATTTTTTTCCAGCACTTTAAAGATTTTATTCCATTGCTTTCTGGGTTATGGAGCTGCTGAAGAGAAGTTTGCTGACCTATTTAGCTTTCTTCTCTCCACATAGTGTGTCTTTCTCTTTTTGGGATTCCTTGAAGAGTTTTTTTTTGGTTTTTTTTTGCAGTTTTTGGCCGGGGCTGGGTTTGAACCCACCACCTCCGGTATATGAGGGCCAGTGCCCTACTCCTTTGAGCCACAGGTGCCGCCCATCTTTGAAGAGTTTTTTGCTGTTGTTACTGCTTTTAAAAGTATTTTAGGTGTGGCATCCATTGCTCAGTGGTTAGGGCGCTGGCCACATACACCAAGGCAGGCGGTTTGAACCCAGCCCGGGCCTGCTAAACAACAATGAGAACTGCAACAAAAAATTACTATGTGTTGTGGTATGCCTGTAGTCCCAGCTGCTTGGGAGGTTGAGGCAAGAGGATCTCTTGAGCCTAAGAGTTAGAGGTTGCTGTGAACTGTGATGCCACGGCACACTACCGAGGGTGACATAGTGAGACTCTGTCTAAAAAACAAATAAACAAACAAAAAAGTATTTTAATTATGATATGTCTTCTGAGTTTTTTGTGTTTATCTTGGTTTGAATCCTTCGAGACTTTTAGCTATATGCATTTATAGTTTATCAAATTTAGAAAATTTTCTATCATTACTTATTCAAATTTTTTTCTGACCCTCCTTCTTTTCTTACCTGTGACTTCAATTATATATGTACATAATCTGCTTGAGAAGTCCCATAGGCCACTGTTACTCTGTTTATTTTTATTGAGTCTTTGTCCTCTCTGTCCTTCAATTTTGGTAGATTCTATTGCCTTCAAATTTAGTGATATTTTCTTCTGTAGTATCTGTTTTGTGTTTTAATTCGTGCAGTGAATTTCTATTTCAGATACTACATTTTTCATTCCTAGAAGTTCTTTATGGCTTTTATGTCTTCTGTTCTTCCATCTATTTAACACTTGGACATAGTTATGAGTTATAATTCTCTTGTTTGTTAATTTTATCATTTAGTCATTCTGGCTTTTTTTTTTTTTTTTTGAGATAAGATCTTGCTCTGTCATCCAGGCTGGTATTTAGTGGCAAATTTAAACTCCTGGGTTTAAGAGATTCTACCACCTTAACCCTCTGAGTAGACAGGACTGTGGGTATGCACCACTACACCCAGCTAATTTAAATTTTTTTGTAGAGACAGAGTCTTGCTGTGTTGCCAAGGCTGATGCTGAGCTCTTGGCTTCCAAGCTATCCTCCTGCCTTGGCCTCCCAAAGTGCTAGATTACAGGCATGAGCCACTGTGCCCATGACTAACTTTTCTTCTGGTTATGTTTTACATTATTCTACCTTTTTACATTTCTGACATTTAAAAAAAATTGCCTTATTGACATTGTTAATGTTTTCCTGTTGTTTGTTTGGATTTTATTCTTCTTTTCATTTATTTATTCTATTCATTTATTAAGACAGAGTCTCACTCTGTTGCCCTGGGTAGAGTGCTATTCTTTTCTTTTAGAAAGTGTTTATCTGTGTGCGATAGGTAGTTATTTGAGATTTGTGGAACTCTTTTACTGAGTAGCTTCTTCTCTTGGGTACACAGCCCTGCCACCTTCAAGTACCTCAGTATTCCTAACTCTAACCTCTGACCCTTCAACTCAGCAAACCCTCTTTGCTTTGTTTTGAGGTTCTCTCTGTGCTTTATGCCCCTGAATATTTTGAGAAGGAAGTAAGTCCTAAAGGTATAAAGCCAGGCAGTCATAGGAATCACTTCCTTTGTATCCCTTCTTTCAGGCATCACACCTTTGTGATATTGTTTAGTTTCTAAAAATAATTGTTGTGTATATTTTGTTCAGTTTTTGCTTGTTATGGCAGAGCATAAATGTGGTCTCTGTTTTCATGTAGTTCACAACACTTTTAAGAGTGTGGTAAATAACATATCGGTACATCAGGCTGGGCCTGGTGGCTAATGCCTTATCTCAGTGTTTCAGGAGGCCAAAGTCTGAGGATTGCTTGAGACCAAGAGTTCAAGACCAGCCCGGGCAACATAGCAGGACCCCATATCCACACACACACACAAAAACTTAGATGTGGTTGCATGTGCCAATAGTCTTAGTAAGGAGGCAGAGGCAGGAGGATCACTTAAGGAGGCTGCAATGAGCTATGATTGTACCACTGCACTCCAGCCTGGATGACAGAACAAGACCCTGTCCCTTAAAAAAAGGTATATAAAATAAATATTTTAAAAATATTCTTTTACTTTTTTCTTTTCTTTTTTTTCTCTGACTCTGGGAAAGAATGCAGTGGTGTCATCATAAGTCATTGCAACCTCAGGCTCTGGCCTTGAGCAATCTTCCTGCCTCACCTTCCCAAGTAGTTGGGACTATAGGCGTGTGCCACTATGTCCAGCTAATTGTTCTATATATTTTTTGTAAAGATGAGGTCTTGCTCTTTCTCAGGCTTAAATATTCATCTTGAGTAAAAGCCTGTGAAGATAGTCTGATCTTCTTGTTTTTTAAGTAGTCTGTCTTGTTTTATGGTAATAGAACCAGGAGTGGGTTGATTCAGCAGGCCATACAGTAGAACTTCCGTAGTTGATCACCTCCCTACCTTGACCATTTCTTTAAGTTGACCTAATTTTCATAGACCAGACATGCACCATATATATGTATCAGGACAGCAGGCCTAGTTCCTTAGATTTACTGCCTCCATATCGAACAGTTTATTTCAGTCCCTTGAGTGGTAAACTTATAGAGGTTCCACTGTATATAAATGATACTGAATGTTGAATTTCAAGCTCTGAAACTTTTTCTTTTTCTGGAGACAGAGTCTCACTTTATCACCCTTGGTAGAGTGCTATGGTGTCACAGCTCACAGCAACCTCCAACTCCTGGGCTTAGGCGATTCTCTTGCCTCAGTCTCCTGAGTAGCTGGGACTACAGGTGCCTACCACAACGCCTGGCTATTTTTTTGTTGCAGTTTAGCTGGAGCTGGGTTTGAACTCACAACCCTCGGTATATGGGGCCAGCACCCTACCCACTGAGCCACAGGTGCCACCCAAGTTCTGATTCTTTCAAAGCATTGTTTAAAAATGAAGAATTCAGGCCAGGTGCAGTGGTTCACACCTGTAATCCTAGCACTCTGGTGGGCAGAGGTAGGTAGATTGCTTGATCTCAGGAGTTTGAGACCAGCCTGAGCAAGATCCTTCTCTAGTAAAAAAAAAAATAGAAAAACCAGCCAGGTGTGGTGGCACATACCTGTAGTCTGAGTTACTGGGAAGGATGAGGCAAGAGGATTGCTCAAGCTCAAGAGTTTGAGGTTGCTGTGAGCTATGACACCATGAAGGGTGACAGAGTGAGATTCTGTTTCTTAAAAAAAAAGTTGAAGAATCAGGGTTCTGGCTCTCACAAAGTTTGTTCATAATTTGAACTAGTTAGATGAAAACAATATTAAAGTATTGTTCTATTTTAAATGCAAAGTGCATTTATTCATATATGTTGCATACCCTAATAGTCATATTTGCAAATAGATGGTGAAATGCTATTATGATATCTGTGGGTTTGCATTGGACCTCATTTAGAAACAACTTCCTGCAGAGAGAAGCACAAATGAATATATAGATGTTAAATTCTTAATCCCCATTAAAAATTCTCATCCAAGCCCTTTAAAATATTAACTACTTTTGATTATGTAAAACATAAACATAGTTCCAAATATGAAAAGTAATAAAGGGAATTCAGTGAAATATGTTTATCTTCTTTTTTTTGTTTTTGTTTTTATTGAGACATAGTTGCCTAGGTTAGAGTGCTATGGCATCAGCCTGGCTCACAGGCTTCTGGGTTCAAGTGCTCCTCCTTCTTCAGGCTCCCACATAGCTGGGACTACAGGCACTCACCACAATTCTCAGCTACTTTTTCTATTTTTAGTAGAGATGAGCTCTTGTTCTTGATCAGGCTGGTCTCATACTCTTGAGCTCAAGTGATCCTCCCACGCTGGTCTCCCAGAGTGCTAGGATTACAGGTGTGAGCCACTACACCCAGCTGTGTTTATTTTCTTACCACTCCACCCCTGTCTTCGCAATCTAGTGTCTCTTTGGAACTATTTCCCAGAAGCAGCACTCATTACTAGTTTCTTATTTGTTCAAACACAGTCTATGTATATAGAGATAAACCTATAAATATTAAAATCATGTATGTCTACAACTATGTATATTCTGAGTAGCATATATACTATTACATATATACTGAATAGCATATATACTATTCTATCTGTGTTCTTTTTCTTTTTTTTTTTTTCATTTCAGATGATTTCTGGGGTACAAGTGTTTTTGTTACATGGATGAATTACATAATGCTGAAGTCAGAGCTTTTAGTTTACCTGTCACCAGAATAGTGTACATTGTACCCGATAGGTTGATTTTTATTCTGCATTCCCCTCCCATCCTTTCCCCTTCTTAGTTTTCAATGTCCATTACACTACTTTATGACTATATATATCCCCTATTTAGCTCTCACTTACAAGTGAAAACACATGGTATTTGTTTTTCCATTCTTGAGATACTTCTCTTAGGATAATGGTCTCCAGTTCTATCCAAGTTGCTGGAAAAGACATTATTTCATCCCTTTTAATGGCTGAGTAATACTCAGCCAAATATGTGTATGTATATACCATATTTTCTTTATCCACTCATCAGTTGATGGACACTAAGATTGATTCTATATCTTTGCAATTGTGAATTGTGCTGTGATAAACACTCAGATCTTGTTATCTTTTTTATAAAATGACTTCTTTTCCTTTGAGTAGATACCCAGTAGTGGAATTGCTAGATCAGATGGTAGATCTACTTTTAGTTCTTTGAGGAATCTCTGTATTGTTTTCTATGGAGGCTATACTAATTTAAATTTCCACCAACAGTGCATAAGTGTTCCCTTTTCAGTGCATCTGTGCCAGCATCTATTTTCTGACTTTTTAATAATGGCCATTCTGACAGAGCTAAGGTGGTATCCCACTGTGATTTTAATTTGTATCTCTCTGATTAGTGATATTACACATTTTTTCATGTTCGTTAGCCATTTGTCCTCTTTTGAAAAACATCTTTTCATGTCTTTTGTCCACTTTTTGATGGGGTTATTTTTTTCTTGCTGATATGAGTTCTGGATATTAGCCCCTTGGTGGACATGTTTGTGTATATATTCTCCCATTCTGTAGGTTGTATATTTACTCTGCTGTTTCCTTTGCTGTGTTTAATTAAGTTCCATTTATTTATTTTTGTTGTAGCCATGTTTGCTTCTGGGGTCTTAGTCATAAATTCTTTGCCTAGGTGAATTTCAAGAGAGTTTTGCCTATGTTTCCCTCTATAATTTTTATGGTTTCAGGTCTTACATTTAAGTTTTTAACCCATCTTGTGTTAATTTTTACATATGGTGAGAGATAGGGATCCTCACCACATTTTCCTGCATGTGCCTGTCTAGTTTTCCTACCACCATGTATTGAATAGTCCTTTCCCCAGCATATGTTTTTCTTTTTTCTTTCTATAACTTAATTTTTTCTATATCTGCTTATAGAGAACTACCTCACTTCATCAGCTTTTTGGTAGTGAACAACTTAATGTGCCCTAATTTAACAGTCCTTCATTAATTGTTTCCAAGCTTTTGCTGTTACATTCAATAGTATAATGAATTTTTTTGCAATTTTTATATATATCTTATGATTGTTGACTTTTGACTTTGTTTATGCTATTTTATAACTATGCATACAGTTTTATATATTTTGATCTATTTTTTATATCTGGGTCTTTCAAACCATTCTTTGGTAAGTCTTCCATACTCCAGGATTTTAAAGATGGTTATTTTTAATATTTAAGTTTTTAATCAATCTGGAATTTATTTTGGTGTAAAAAGATCATTTTTTTCCCAAGATGGCTACCTATCCATCTTTAACCCATTGATAAAGTTTCATTTTATCACATTCTAAATTCTCATGTCTTCTTTATAATTTGTCTTTTTCACTGACATGTTTATTATAACTATGCTTATGATTCCATATTATTGTGCAAAAATAATTGTAATTGTACATGTATTGCAATACATTAAATATAATAACCATAATAACTATAATATCTGAGGTGGGATAGAACTTTATTTCAAATTAATAGAAGGGTAGAAAATTTCAGATGACATTGTTTTCAATTCTAAGGTAAAGTTCAAGTTATAGTTGAGCCCTTTACCCAGGGAATGTGCTGAATACTTTCACATTGTGCACATTAGGTGGTATCCTGCCAATTGTCCTCCTTCCTCTCCCTACTCCCTTGCTAGACTATAATTGTGTTTATCATTCATATAGGCATGTAGTTGTTTATATGTTGGTTTCATGTTAGTATCAAGTACATTGGATTTTTTCTCCATTCTTGAGATATTTTTACTAAGAAGAATGTTTTCCAACTCCATCCAGGTAAACATAAAAGATGTAAAGTCTCCATCTTTTCTTGTGGCTAAATGGTATTCCATGGTATAAATGAGCTACAGTTTGTTAATTCATTGTGGGTTGATGGGCATTTGGGTTGCTTCCATGACTTAGCAATTGTGAATTGAGCTTCAGTAAACATTCTGGTGCAAATGTCTTTGTGGTAAAAATGATTTTTGTTCTTCTGATGGAATTATGGGATCAAATAGAAGGTTGACTTTTTGTTCTTTAAGGATTCTCCACACTTCTTTCCATAAAGGTTGTCTTAGTTTGCATTCCCACCAGCAGTGCAGAAGTGTTCCCTTCTTTCCACATCCATGCCAGCCATCTGCAGATTTGGGACTTTGTGATATGGGCTTATCTCATTGGAGTTAGGTGATATCTCCTTGGTTCTAATTTGCATTTCTCTGATAATTAGAGACGATAAGCATTTTTTCATGTGTTTGTTGGCCATTCGTCTGTCATCTTTTTTTTTTTTTTT
>NW_003852433.1:3439584-3454499 GCF_000181295.1 Otolemur garnettii | reverse complement strand
GTTGAGCTATAGGCGCCGAGCCCGTCTGTCATCTTTAGAGAAGTTTCTGCTCAGGTTTTTTGCCCCCTTATAAATGGGGTTGTTTGCTCTTTTTTTGGTGGTTGAGTTCTCTGTATATTCCAGTTATCATCCCTTTGTCAGATTCATGACATGCAAAAATCTTCTCCCATTCCGAAGGCTGTTTGCTTTAGCTGTGGTAACTTTCTTTAGCTGTGCAGAAGCTTTTTAGCTTGATCAAATCCCATTTATTTATCTTTATCACCTTTTTTCCCCTTGGGAGGATGAAGGGAGGACAGGTGGCTCGGATTTCTTTTTTCTTCTATCTTCCCAGGTTAACTCACCTTTTTTTTTTTTGTTCTAGAAACAGGTGCCTGATTAAAAAATTCTGTTATTAAGGGAATAGCAGAGAGAGGGAAGGATGGAGGGGGTGGGGTCTTGGTGTGTGCCACACCTTCTGGGGGCAAGACAAGATTGTAAGAGGGACTTTACCTAACAAATGCAATCAGTGAAACCTGGTTTCTTGTACCCTCAATGAATCCCCAACAATAAATTTAAAAAAAATTCCATTTTTTTGGACATTGTATTATATTTGTAAAACAATAAATTATAGGTCAAAGAAATTGATATGTTTATGGCATTTAGTCTTTCTGTCCAACACTAAACATAACATTTATTTATTGCTTCTCACTTGTTTTAAAAGATAATGTAAATCGTGCAGTTTTTTTGTTTTGTTTTGAGACAGGGTCTTACTCTGTTGCCCTCACGAGAGTGCTGTGGCATCATAGCTCGCAACAACCTCAAATTCCTGAGCTCAAGCAATCCTGTTGCCTTACCCACTGGGTAGGTTGGGCTATAGGCACCTGCCACAACACCTGGCTATTTTTAGAGATAGGGTCTAACTTAGGCTAGTCCAATCTTGCTGTTCTTGAGAACTTTATTCTTAGGTCATTCATCTTTTTTTTTGTTGCTCCTATAAATGAATAATTTCCCTTGTATATTCTAAATAGTTGTTATGTATTTGAAGGCTATTTTAATTTTACTGGCTTATAAAAATTAGTTTTCTAGTTAATTTGTTTTCCAGGAATTCAATTGTGTCATTTGAAAATACAACTTTACTTCTTCCAGTTTTTGAACTTTTATTCTCTTATCTAATTGTATCAACAGTTACTTTTAGAATGCTAAGTAATCATGGAATAGTTATGTTTTGATTTTTCCTAACTTTGGTGAGCATACTTCTACAATTTTCTCACTGGACATAATGCTGGTGTTTTGGTTGTAATCTTTGTAATACATTTATGTCTATTTTATTATATTGAAGCAGCCATGTCTTTTTAATTTATTAAGAAGTTTTAAAAAACGCATGCCTCCAAACTTTTGTGTTGATTACTTGTTCTTCGTATTATGTGTCTCCCTGCTTTTATTTATGTATTTTAGTTTCATGTCTACAGATACCTTAGACATCTGTTCAAGTTATTTCCTTTAAAAAAGTTTGGAAATTAAACAGAAAATCAAAGCACAAAGGGTATTACAGAAATAAGAAAGCAAATACAGTGTTTTCTCTGGAAATAGATTTATGGGCTTACAAAATCACTAATGTGGTGAGAAAGTGTTTCTACATCATGTTAAAATCTTACAGAATTATAAGCTTAAATATTCTATTTTAAATCCTACACTGGCCTGTTTAGCTAACTTCTTAGGAATTAAAAAAAAAAAAACTGTTCAGGGGATTATATGCATTCTTTATGATCTTCTTGGTAATAATACAGAACCACTTCGAGTAAAAGAACCTTGCAATGGTATAGTGCCATTTACCACCCCTCATCTTTTGTGATGTTGTCATACATATTACATTGTATATTGTAAGTATCATAAAATGTTTTAATTTTTGCTTTAAGGCAATGGCTCGCTCCTGTAATCCTAAAATTCTGAGAGGCTGAGATAGGTGAATTGTTTAAGTACCACAAAATGTTTTAATTTTTGAATTTAGGCAATGGCTCACTACTATAATCCTAACACTCTGGGAGGCTGAGATAGGTGAATTGTTTGAGCTCAGGAGTTGGAGACCAGCCTGACCAAGAGCAAGACCCCCCCCCCACTATTAAAAAAAAAAAAAAAGAAAGAAAGAAAAACTAGCTGGGTGTTGTGGTGAGTCCTTATAGTTTCAGCTACTTCGTAGGCTGAAGCAAGAGGATTGCTTGAGCCCAGGAGTTTGAGATTGCTATGAGCTATGACACCATGACACTCTAGCTGGCGGAACAGAGTGAGACTGTCTCAAAAAAAAAAAAAAAAAAAATTCCACAAATTTATATGTTGGTTGGAGGGGGGGCCCTTTGCAAGGTAATTAGGATTAGATAAGGTCATCAGGGTGGGGCCTCTATAACGGGACTGGTAGCTTTGTAAGAAGAGAGGAAAAGAGACCTGAGCAGACACAACTTACTCTGTCTTGCCATGTAAAGCCTCCTGCTATGTTAAGATGTGGCAGGAAAGCCATCATTACCTGCCAGTGCCATGCTGTTGGACTTCCCCGTCTCCAGAACTATAACCTAAATAAAACTCTATTCTTTATAGATTACCTAATCTGTGATATTCAGTTACTGTTCTCATCTCATCACCATTCTGAGACTGCTGAAAACTTTTTCCTGCTTTTCAGAGGCTTTGTGCTCAGCCTCCTATCCTGCACAATTTAGCACATGTCTTGAGGGGAAAGCTGGCTGTGTGTCAGGCTTTGTTCTCTACCTCTCTCCTCTCTGGATCTTGGCCCCTTAAGTTTCTAATTTTGTCTTACTATCCCCAAGAGACAACCAAAGCTCTGCTTGTTTTTACATTTTCCAGAACCAATCTAATATCTGGGGAAAGCCTGGATGAATTCTCTCATCCTTTTACCTTGGCCCAGAGTTAGCAATGCCCCAAGAGGAAAAGGGGCAGCAGAATATCTGCTCACTTCTGTTTTCTCCTCTGGAATCTTGGCTTTTCTAATCCTACTTGCTTACTCCTTTCTAATGTGTTTAAATAGATAGCTTAAAAATATATTATTTGGGTTTTTGGTGGGTAATTTTTATTTTATATTTTTAGAGACAGTCTTGCTCTGGCACCCAGGCTGGAGTGCAGTGATCACAGCTCACTACAACCTCTAATTTAGCCACCACGGCTGGCTAATTTTTAAGTTTTTTGTGGAGTTAGGATCTTGCTGTGTTGCCCAGACTGGCCTTTCAACTCCTGGCCTCAAGCAATCCTCTCACCTCAGCATCTCCAAGCTGACCTTAATAACATATTAAATGCAAAATCATTCAAAGTGCTAAGTATTGAAACAACATTAGAGAAGAGCTGAAAGTATTTTTACCCTGCAGCTCTACTACACGGAATGTTGCCTTAGTAAGAATTTAGTAAGTTTATTTAAGAAATTTAAATGACTTCATGAAGTTTTAGTTAGGACGAATTGTGGGGCTCTAGGTTAACCTGGCTAACAGATGTCTGATGGCTGAGACATTTTGTAGCTTAAGTGTTTACACCTTGTGGCTTTCAGGCAACAAAGCCCAATTGGCTCATTTTCCTCACACTTCACCCCTTTAGGGTTCCTCCCTCACAATCTATGCTATAACATCTTCTGCAAGGGTCCCTGTTAGGGGAGTTGCATCCATATATAACAGTATATGATGCAATAGCGAACAAGACTTGTGGCACACATATTTTCCCGCCCAGCGTGCAGGAGATGGCAATGAAGCCACTGGGCAACATCTCCAGTAGGGGTAGTCTCTAGCCACTGGACTTTGGCTAGGGAGTCTGCATCATTACCTGAATGGGCCTATGGAGCATGCCCAGTGATGTGACATACTCATCTGTTTATTGTCTCAGCTCCCATAACTCTTGCTACGTGGCCTGGCCCCAAAACAGCCTGTGCATTACTATTCAGTGGTTTAGGCACTATGTGAACATCCATTAGGTCAAGACAGCCCAGCTGTCTGTAAAAATCACTACTGGCAATGGCTCATTAGCAACCTCTAGCCATACTGCTCACAATGCAGCCCATTGGCTGCTTTGTCTAGTCCTTGTGTCTTGTCAAATAGTTTCTGTTGGTGGGTGAAGGGCTACAGTTGTCCATGCAGGCTACCCCCAACTTGAGCCATCAGTATACCATACAACCTCAGGAATTAATGTGCTGTTCCTTAAAGGGTCTAGCTTTCAGTCGCCTGGGTGATGTTCTATGTCCTGGCATCTGTGCAGGACTCAATGAACTGTGCTACTGGAAGTATGTCCCCTCTTCACTAGGGTCAGCATCTGTGCTGTGCCACGGTGCGGCTTAGTGGTCCAGTCTCATACCCAACCTGGAATAGGGTATATGGTAAATCAGTCACAGGGGTTGTGGCAGTGTTACTCTCCATTGCCAGGAGCTCCCGCAGGGCCTCCCTGGTCTGTGCCTCAGTCAGCTGCTTCTCTGGTTTCTCCTTGGCCCAGGTCTGGTAGCATAGTTTTTCCTTACAGGTCTGCTGATCTACAGCCAGCTCCTCCATGAACTTCCAGTTCTTCTCTTGGAGGTCATAGTTATTCACTTTCTGGTGCTCTATAGCCTCCCTGAGCTGCCGTGTCTCCAGACATGGCACCTGGGACCTCTAGCTTCTTGAGGTGGGTCTGCTGCTGGTCAGCGTCTGCATGGCCTGCCTCCATCAGGGTGATGGATTGGATTCTCTTCATGAGCTGAGAGTTCTACACACTGGTCTCCTTGAGCTGCCCATGGAAACCACTTAGCTCCTTATGTTTACTCACCTCTACTTCAGAGGACTGTAACTTGCTGTGTAGCTCAAGTATCCGCTCTTGCTGCCCCTGGGTTCTCTCCATGTCTTCCCAAGGCTGGCATAGCTGGCCTGAATGTGGCAGAGCTCCCAGCTGACCTCAGGCAGGCAGTTCTGCAGGGCCTCCTCACTCTTGTGAGCCACGTGAGCTGGAGAACCTGCTTTGCCAAGGCAGCTGCCTGGCTTCCAGAGCTTTCACTGCTGCTCCTCCTGCCGTGCATCCTCCAACTTCACTAGCTCATTGTTGACCTTGCTGAGTTCCTGCCGGAGCTTGGCTAGCTCTGCGTTCTACTTGCTTTCCACCTTGTTCAGGGCATTTCTCAGGATGGAGTTTTCCTGCTACAAATGGGCCAGCTAAACATTGGAGCTGTTTTCTAGCTGCTTCTGAAAAGTTTGGATCTTGCTCTGGTTGGGGACCCTTCTACCTTTTTGCCCTTGTTTGGTGTTCCCTTTGCCTTTTTGCCTGGGCTAGGATTCCCCCTCTCTTTTTTTTCCTTTTCCAGCCGGAAACTTGTAGGCAAATGGCTTGCATTCCGGGCCTCTTAGCCTTCCTGACTCTGCCTCTCCCTTCTTACTCTGTTTCATCGGTTGGAACTACTGCTCTGGAGTTAACTGTTGCCATAATCCTAACAGCAGGGTGTTGGATTTCCCATCATTTTTCTCTCGGTCAGCCTCTGCTGACAAAAGGTCTACCCACATCTGAGTGTGTGTAACCTTCACTGGTTTCACAGCTTCCTCACCCTGTAGTGCTTTCTTACTAGTGGTCTGAGCTCCCTGCGTTTGCCATATGATCTCTGCCTCCCCTAGATCAATTTCATTTATTGGTCACCCTACATAGAGTGCCGATACCGCCACCAAGGACCCAAACAGGTTAGAGAGCATGCTCTGGAGCACAGTATACCTCCACAGTATACCAGCTGTGAAGCGTTCATCATCAAGCCCTCAGACATTCAAGTTAAACGGAGCATTCCACATACCCAGTTTCCTAGAGAACCTATTGCAGTTCCAAACAGGATTGCCAGTGTTTAACAAGATTTGGCAAGTCCCAACATTAGACCATATGGTGCAGACTGTGGCCATCATCCAGTCCAGAAAGGAGTGGGTAACTTGGCCGTAGCAGTGGCAATTCTGCAAGCACTGTTGTAAGGATGGGTGTGTCATGAGAGGCTAATTTCTTCATCTCTGAAGCATCCAGGACAATGCCATCACCTCTAGATCCCATAAACTCAATATCTAAGCAGCAAGGACTCAGTTTTCTGCCTAAACTGTTTCTCCAGTTTTACCAACTCCATTTGCGAATACAGATGAAAGGTGGAGTGTTCAGTTACTTGTGGGGGTGCAGATGTCCACCCTCCTGGGGCCCTAGCTTGTTGCATTTTTACCTTTTTTATTTTTAACCACTGGCCATGCCCTAAAACAGGGTTCACCTTCTTCCTCTTCTGAGGAGTCTGCTATCACTGCTATGGGAGAGTTCAGTTGATCCCATGAGTCATACTGCTGCTCTTCCTGAAGGAGCTGTTTAATTTCTCCCAGTGCTCTGTATTATCATTGTGCTGCCTCCAGTTTGTTCTGGAGTTCCTGATGCATGCTGCCTTCCAGAGTGTTGTTTCGGTCTCTACTGGCAGAGCTATAAGAAATACTCAGCCCACGGCTGCTATAGCCATATGGGCACTTTTCTTCTCAAAGGCCTCTCCCACAGTGTAGAAGACCCTTTGATCTGGTAGTGGTATCCTAACCACATGGAGCCACTCCTGGTGGGGAGGCATCTAGGCAGATAGTAGGTGAGCCACTGAGTGTCATATACTTATGGTGGACCACCCCTTTATATCCCCCTCCAGGGGTGAAGTTTCCATACCAGTCTGTGATGAATCCTGCTGGAGATGCCAATTGTAGTGCCAGTGGTTGAGGCCAAGGAGGTTCACATGGGATTTGGACAGGCCAGAGAGAACCTGAGAAGCTGAAGGTAGCTGTGACATGCCCTTTATTCAGCTCATGGTGGCCAGCAAGCAAGCATGAAGAGATCCACCTTCATCCAGCTTGTGGGGCAGGCGAGCTAACATAAGAAGCTTTTTCCCCACAGGAAAGCCTCCAAGCCTTATAGTTAGTGGCCAGAACAACAGTGGCTCCGAATCAAACACTTAAGATTGATTACTTAAGATAACATGGCACCTGCCAGCTTAACCATGGTTACTCAAAATAATCTGGCACCTCCTGGCTTTCAGGCAAGAAAGCCTAATTAACTCATCTCCACAGTGGTAAACACGATTTGGGTGATGGGCACACTTATAGCCATGACTCAAGCATTACTAAAGTGACCAGTGATCTGCATATCTAAAAACATTTATAACCCCCTTAGTATTTTGAAATTAAAAAAGAGAGAAACTATAATTTTGGTCTAAATTGCTCTGCTATCTAGTTAGTCCTTAGAGAATTTGAGCTTTATAACTTTATTGTAAATGTCTTTCAGTTTGCTCAGTTTGGTATAGGAAAGCTGGTGGATTTTAGAGTCAGAAACACTTGTTTTGAAAACCCAATTCTGCCACTGAGACATGTTATATCTGAGCCTCAATTATAAAATAAGTTATAATGAGCATTATTTACACTACACAAAATAGTGAGTTGTAGTGAGTAGTATTATTCTTTATTAACTTATTTATTTTTAATTAAAAAATGAAAATTATGTATTATGTATTTGTGATGACAGATGTTTTGATATATGGCCCAGGGGTGTCCAACCACATGTTGATTATTTGAGACCTGTTTTATTAATCTCTGGTGTCAGGATATTTTTCCTCATCAGCTTTTGTTAGTGTTTGTGTATCTAATGTGTTGATGTGTCGAATGTGTCCAAGACAACTCTTTTTCCAGTGTACGGTAGATAAAGAAAAGTTTGGACACCCTGCTTGCTTGTGGAATGACTAGATCAAACTGATTAACATATCAAGGACCTCACATACTTATTATTGTGGTGATTGTGGTGGGTATTATTGATAACACCTGAAAATTATTATGTTATCTTGGAGCATGGCACCTATTTTATGATAGAATCATGGATTTTTCAGAACTATTCTTGTGTTTTACATTTTTAAATAGCTTTTCTTTTTGAAATGCTTAAATAATTCTTAAGCATCAGAGTGTCTATTAACAATGTCATGTCTCAGAAAATTGATAGCATTACCATATTAATTTACTATTTATGTTATAAAATATGGACAATAAAATTATCCCTTTTCCAAATTATGAATCACTGAGTTTTTTTGTAAATGGAAATATATTATTATTTTTATAAAAATGGTTTAATAAGTTTCTTATGTAATACTTGACTTATTTTATAATTTATACAATTTCAGATCCCACTGTATATAACATGTGTAGTGGCTAGCTGGTATGCCACCCTCTTATGAGAAGGGCAAAATGAAGAGATGTGGAAGCTTTTCAAAGAGAATGTTCTACTCCATTGCATTGCCTAAAGATTAGATTTTTTGACATTTACCTTAAAACCCTGAACAGATTGGCTAGAGAGCTCTGCTATTTGCCAGACTACCTTAGTAAACAGCATGATATGAAACAAGACCCCATCCCAAACATTTCACCAACATATATTCCTCTACTTATATGTGTGGTTTTATATTATAGACCACTGGAAGAAAATAATTTGTGCATAATGTTGCTTTTCCCTTCAATTTTTCATTGGTTTAAAAAATAATTAAGGCAGGTGGTGCCCATAGCTCAGTGGGTAGGGTGCCGGCTACATGCACCAGTGCTGGTGGATTCAAACCCTTCTTGGGCCTGCTAAAACAAAAAAATAGCTGGGCGTTGTGGCAGGCACCTGTAGTCCCAGCTACTCGGGAGGCTGAGGCAGGAGAATCTCTTGAGTCCAAGAGTTTGAGGTTGCTGGGTGCTGTGATGCCACAGCCCTCTACTGAGGGTGACATAATGACACTGTGTCTCAATTAAAAAAAAAAAATGAAGGCAGATCCTTATTACCTCTTTGAAAATAATTATCAAGATTTTGTACTATATAGTAAGTAAAAAAGATTTTTTAAGATGGTGTTTAAATTAGAAAAATTAGAACATTATTGAAAGTTTTTCTTTGATAGAAAAACTGCTTTGATTCTTATTTCAGAATCATTAAGAATATCAGTAACATGAATTATGATTTACAACTTACATAGTAATTTTCATCTGTCTGCATAATAAAAATTCACTCTGTAATCTCTTCCATAAGATGGTAAACAGCACTTGCCAAAGTACTGTAGTAACAAGAGGCATCAAGTATATATTCACTTTACTATTCAGAACAACAGTGAAAGAGTTAATAATAGCTGAATACATTACAAAATTACAAAAGTTTTTATTTATTAGGGGTTAGGGAGGGTATGGTATATATGGATGAAACATTAATAACCTGCAGGACTGACCTATTGCTTTGGAACTACTCTCTTAGCCCCACAGAGACTGTGAAACTGTGTTTTGGTGGTCTATAGGAGAGGTTCAACTTGGCAAATGTAGTGGTGAGTGATGTCATTGAATGCATACCATATGTATTGAGAGTTAGTGAATGCGTTTCTCCGTGCACAGGCATATGTAAATGTTGGAATGGAAAAATCATTTTTATGAAAATATAGAAAAGTAAAATAAGAATGTTCTGTCCTAAGCCCGATCAGATCACCAGTAGCTGCCAAGTATGAACACTCCCTGTAAGGTTTTCTCTTCTTAATTCTCCAGCTTCCGGCCTTTTGTTGGCTCTCAAAAGTAGTCCATTCGGAAGGCCTTATTCAGCATGTTCTTTCTATTGATATGATATGAACACCAAATGAAAATTCCATTTTATCCATTAAAGTAAGGCTGGGAGAGTATTTTAGTGTGCATGGTTTGCAGCAGATGGAAGTGATTAACTGATTTAGCTAACTTGCCAAATTGTTCTCTTTTTCCCCAGTAGAGCAGGGTTCTATAAGAGAGATTCATAGTGCTAATCATTGTTCCGCTTACTAATATATCAGAAAGAATATAATTGTTGTGTTTTAATTATTCTCATTACTATTATTTAAGACATTATGCTCCCATACTACACTAATGGATATGTCAAATAAATAAAACAATTGATTCCTATTAGGAATTTACAGCTTATATGTGTAGAATACATGGAGATAGAAAAATGTGAAATACACAGTTATTTAACTCTTAAATTTTTATTAACCAATCACAGTATCCTTAATAAAAGTACACTGTCATTTTTCTTAAGCTTGAATAGATTCCATATTAAAATCTAAACTGTTTTGTATTTTATATAAAGACCACTTCACATAACAGTATGATTTTTAAAGTACTTTTATAAAAATAAAAGCAATATTAGTCCATATAGGTAATTAAACCATATAATAAACATAGATAATAAAGTAAAATATAGCAGAATTCTGTTAACATTATGTTCTTTCCTTCTAGATTTTTTCTATGTGGATATACATGCATGAATATGTATGTGTATGGATACCTGTATTTTTTTAAATAAAATTTAGAAACCCTCTGAAACTAATATTTTCCTGACCATTATCACTTAATAATACATATATTGAGTTTTTTAGTCACTAAACTGATTTTAGAAATCTCATTTTTAATGAGGAAGCTTTTGTTTTATTGAGAAAATGCTGCCTTTTGGACTAGAAAAAGTCAATATATCCCTTCCATTTCAGTCTTAAAATTTTAACTAAAGAAGCAGTGGGTAGAATTAAATAGTGAGGTGGCTGAAGCTATCACTATGACACATTAACTCTCCCCTTGGCTTTTTTCATTTTGTGGTGGGGCATGACTCCTGTAGGTATAAAGTAAGAGTTAACATCTTCCTGAGTTTGTATTAGAAATTCAAAGTGTGAGCTGGTTAATAATCACTTCTTATTATGTTGTACTGAGCATAATGTTGAAGAAAAATTTTCTATCTTTTTTTTTTTTTTTTGAGACAGAGCCTTGAGCTGAGCCCCTGGGTAGAGTGTTATGGCTTCACTGCTCACAGCAACCTCCAACTCCTGGGCTCAAGTGAGTCTCCTGCCTCCGCCTCCCAGGTAGCCACCACAACGCCCGGCTATTTTTTGGTTGCAGCCATTATTGTTGTTTGGTGGGTCCGGGCTGGATTTGAACCCGCCACCTTAGATGTATGTGGCTGACGCCTTAGCCGCTTGAGCCACAGGCGCCGAGCTGAAGAAAAATTTTCTAAGTGAAAGTATCCAAAGGAAAAGTTTTTAAAGTTTTAAACTTTTAAAACTTCCTAGTTAAAAAAATGTTTGTTATGAAAAATATCAAACATGTACAAATGTAGAATTGTATAATGAACCTACATAAAAAATTACCAATTGTAGCTTATATGTGATTAACAATTACCTGCTGTATATCTGGCTTTTAATTGTTTACCCAAAATTTTATGAACAATCTTCTCCTTAGTAAGGCAGTTATCAGAAAGAGGTTAATGAATAATTTGGTTTATATTTATCATACAGATGAGAGGGAAAATAGATTTTTTTCTCTTTACTATATTTATGATCAGAGTACTATAGAACATAGAAATAGAAATCTATGTTGTTTTATTGCCTGATTTATATTAAAGATCAAAGTCTGTAAATTTAACAGATATAACAAATTATTGATTTACATGAGTCTATTGACTGAAGTATAATTGTGGGTGAATTGGAGAAGCTCATTTTTCACTATTGATCCACCCTTAAACTGGTGTATTTGTTCATAAGGCTGACTCCATAGGAAATCCTTCTTTCTGAAGCATGAATTGCAGTAGGCTTGCCAGGCTTTCATGTGAGAAGGAAAATTATTAGAAAACTGGCAATGGTTAGATCAGTGCTTGGAATCTGTCACAGGATACTCCTGGCTGGAACTAATGACTACTTATTAATTTTTGTTAGATAGTTCCATTATTTATCAGCATCTTGACAGTCTGTAAGATTTTTAAAGGATCTTAGCTAATATTATTAGGATTGGCTAAAGACAACATTAAATGTGAAATATCCTTGCTGAGAATAATAATAGAGGAAACATCTTTATACAGCATTTTGAAGTATAGAGATCACCATAAATCCCAACAATGCAGTGGAAGCATTTTTATTATCCTCATTTCATAGATATGGAAACTTAAGCCTAATGATATTGTGACATTAAAAATTTGCCTAGTAGTTGTAAAGCTAGGTTTTAGACTCATTCATTTATTCAACACATATTCCTTTTGAATCTGCTTGTAAAAGGCACTGGGGATAAAGCTGTGAAAACTCATGGCACTTATCCTAAGGGAGAGCCAGATATTAAACTAATCAATCACAGAATTATTTAATTACAGTAGTGATAAGTGGTACAAAGGAGTACAACTCAGGGTGAGAGCATATGATAGGAGGACCTGCCCTAGTTCCTTCAAGTTCCCTGAGGAAATATTTCTGAATTCTAAAGAAAGCGGAGGAGGTGAGGGGAGTGCTGTAAGTAGAGGGAATAGCATGGGTAGTAGTCTTGAGGGGGAAGAAATATTTTTAGGTTTCAAAACTGATGTTAGACAAGTGTGTTTGAAACCCAAAGAATGAGTGATAAAGATGGGTCCAAATCTCATGCTTTTTAGCAGAAAAATCCAACAGATTGTTTAGTGTTTACGATCCATGAGGTATTATATGATATAGTATGAAAGAATATAAACTTCCAACATAAATTAGAAAACAGCTGACAGCTAGGGTACAGTAGTAAGCTAAAGCCAGTAATGGACCTTTATGAGGATTATGACAGTAGATGAGGCATTTAGGATATATTTGTTTTTATTTTTAGTTTAGAGGCAGGCAGATCCCTGGTGTGTTGAGGATGTGGGAGGTGAAGGAGAGAGAAGAGTTGAGGATGACTTCTTGGGTACTGGGTGGATAGAAGGTGCCATTTAGTTTCACTTTTATGAAAATTGTAGATCTGCATTATCCAACTTTTCTGCAGTGGACAGTCTTACTGTCAGAATTTTGTGGAATGTTCTTCAGAAGGTCTTTAGAAAGCTACCTTTACAATTTCCTTTGTAGTTTTTTGAGAAAGGAGTCTGCACAAAGGCCAGGCGTGGTGGTTCAAACCTGTAATCCTAGCACTCTGGGAGGCGGAGGCCAGTAGATTGTTTGACCTCACATGTTTGAAACCACTCTGAACAAAAGCAAGACCCTGTCTCTACTGAAAAACAACAACAACAGCAACAGGATTGCTTGAGCCCAAGAGTTTGAGGTTGCTGTGAACTATGACGCCATGGCATTCTACCCAGGGCAACAGCTTGAAACTCTGTCTCAGAACAAAACGAAACAAAATAAGAGAGGTGTCTGCACAGTTCCTACTGGTTGTTATTCAGTGATGTCTAGTGCTATTGAAGTCAATTGATGAAGATTTTTCCATGCTCAAACCCTCTCAGGTGCAGGGATAATAGGGATTAAGTTATATTGGATATGGTGCGTCCTTGTAGAAACAGCTGTTATCTCTTAACTGATTGTTATCAGACAGATTTTCGTGGCTTTAGTTATAGACTATCACCAAAAGTAGTAATTCTATTCCTTTCCATTTGGGCAATATTTATGAGAGTATTATATTAACCATGTAAGTCTTAAAGGATGAAAGATATGGTGAAAAAACATATGCTTTTATAGATACTAGAGAAAGCTTTTAGTACCAATCAGCTTTTTGGCTTAAAACATCAGAGCACACTATAAAATCCAAAACTTAATGGCATTTAAAAAATTTATTATATCAAAAGAGAATAGGTATAAAAAAGTGAATAGGCACGTCATGATTTTTTAAGTGTATTTTCAAAAATTTATTTCAGTACATTTAGGAATACAAGTGTTTTTTGTTACATGGATGAATTATATAATGCTGAAGGCAGGGCTTTTAGTGTACTTGTCACATGAACAGTGTACACTTTTTTTCTACATGCTTATGAATTTTATTTAAATGACTATCACCTATCTTACTGATAGTCAAGAATTTGTTTTTTAAAATTTCAATAGATTTAAGTGGTACACATGTGTGTGTGTGTGTTTTGAGACAGTTTCATTGTCACTCTTGGTAGAGTGCTGTGGCATCACATCTCATAGCAATTTCACACACTTGGGCTTACGTGATTCTTTGGCCTTAGCTTCCTAAGTAGGTGGAACTACAGGTGCCCGCCACAATGCCTGGCTATTTTTTTTTTGTTGCAGTTGTTTAGCTGGCCTGGGCCAAGTTCAAACCTGCCACCCTTGGTGTATGTGGCTGGCACCATAACCACTGTGCTATGGGTGCTGAGTTGGTACAGGAGTTTTTTATTACATGGATGAATTATATAATGCTGAAGTCAGAGCTTTTAGTGTACCTGTCACCAGAATAGTGTACATTATATCCAAAAGATAGATTTTTATTTTATTATTATTTTTTATTAAATCATAGCTATGTACATTAATGCATTTATGGGATACAATGTGCTGATTTTATATACAATTTGGAGTGCTTACATCAAACTGGTTAACATAGCCTTTACCTCCCTTACTTAATTGTTGCATTAAGACATTTATACTCTACTCTTAATGGATTTGACACGTACCTTGCATCATGCACAATAGGTCCCACTGATCACCCTCCCTCCAGCCAGGCTCCCCCCTCCCCTCCCCTTAGTCTCCTCTTCCCTCTTTCATTCTGGGCTATAGTTGTGCTTTATCATTCGTTTGAAAGTGTGGGTGATTATATATTGGTTTTGTAATAGTACTGAGTACATTGGATACTTTTTCTTCCAATCTTGACATACTTTACTAAGAAGAATATGTTCTAGCTCCATCCATGTAAACATAAAAGAGGTAGTATCCATCTTTTTTATGGCTGTATAATATTCCATGGTGTACATATATCACAATTTGTTAATCAATTCATGGGTCGATGGGCACTTGGGCTGCAAGCTAATATGTTCCTTTTGGTAAAAAGTTTTTAGAACACTTAGAACTAATAAGAAGACCTGTGGTTCAATGCTGTAATTCCTCTACTAGGTATATATTCAGATGACCAAAAACCATTTTACAACAAAAATAATTTGTGCAAGAATGTTTATTGCAGCCCAATTCATAATTGCCAAGTCATGGAAGCAGCCTAGATTTTTTT
>NW_003852433.1:3426573-3439331 GCF_000181295.1 Otolemur garnettii | reverse complement strand
CCCAGCTGGATTTGAACCCGCCAAGTCTGGTGCATGTGGCTGGCACCTTAGCCACTTTAGTTACAGGCGCTGAGCCAGGTTTTCATTTTTAATAGAGATGAGGTCTCACTCTTGCTCAGGGTGGTCTCGAACTCCTTAGCTCAAGCCATTCATCTGCCTCAGCCTCCCAGAGTCCTAGGATTACAGGCATGAGCTACTGCCACCAGCTTCCTAATAGATAGATTTTTATTCCTCGCCCCTCCCACCCTCCTTCCTTCTTAGTTTTTGATGTTCATTGTACTACTTTATGATCACATATAGCCCTCATTTAGCTCCCATTTATTAGTGAGAACACGTGTTATTTGTTTTTCTATTTCTAAGATACTTCACTTAGGACAATGGTCTCCAATTCTATCCAGGTTACTGCAAAAGGTACTATTTTATTCTGTTTCATGCCTTAGTAGTACTGTATGGTGTATATGTGTGTGTGTGTGTGTGTGTGTGTGTGTGTGTGTATGTATGTATATGTGTGTGTACCATATTGTCTGTATCCACTCATCAAGTTGATGGGCGCTAAGATTGATTCCATACCTTTGCAATTGTGAATTGTGGTATATAAACATCAAATAATGTACACTGTACCCCGTGGGTAATTTTAAAGCTATATTCATCACTCTCTTCTCAACTTCCCCTTCCTTAGTTTCCCATGTCCATTATACTATAAAAAGTATGTTTTCTGAAGTGCATGTATTATGTCAAAACCCTCTAAAAGAATAGCATAATGAAAAGACTTCTGTCTCATTTATTTGCATTATTGTGAAAATATGACATTTTGAAATTTATATGGAGAAGATTACTTAGATGTCCATTTATTTTTTAAAAATCTGGATCAACAAATAAGATTTCTTCAAACATATAAAAGTTGTTCTTGGAGATCTTGTTAGGAAGTAAAATAGTAATAAATATCTTATATATTAAACTTATTTTTATCAGTTGGGAAATATAAGCTGCATGTATTTTCTAGTAGTGTCCTGATCTTAATTTTCTGTCTCTCATTACATCATATATTGCACCTTGCTGTTACAAAGAATATCTTTTCTCCTTTTGCTGTTGCCCTAGTTGTGACCCACATTGGTTTTTAAAAACTCTATTTTGTTTATATATAATACAAACAGAAAAATACACAAATCATGAGTATACATGTATACATATCAATAAAACCACCACTGAAATTAAAGAAATGGAATATTACCAACATCTCAGAAGTACCTCTTTTTGTTCTCGTATGATGATTACTCCTTCACGCCTTTCCAAAGGTAACCATTATCCTGCTACTTAACATTATGGATTTTGACCTTTCTATAAATGGAATACAAAAATATGCATTATTTTGTGATACCTGTATATTTTGATTCCTTTAACTTCATAATATGTTTGGAATATTGATTTATGTTGCGTGTAATAGCAATTTGTTCACTTTTATTTCTGCATATGCAACAATTTATTTTTCTATTCTGTTGTTGATGAGTACACGTACTTGAACTGTTTCCAGGTTTTGGTTATTATGAATAATGATGCAGTCATCATTTCTGGGGTATGTACCTGGGAATGCAATTTGGGCCACAGAGTAAATTTATGTTTAATTTTATAGGTAATGCTAAGCAGTGTACCAATTTGGCTTATGAAAATTCTAGTTTCTCTGCATCCTTCTCTACATCCTTGTCAAAACTTGGTATTTTCAGTCTGTTTAATTTTGGCCATTCTGGTGGTTGCATATGACATCTCTTTGTGGCTTTCCTTTGCTTCTTTGATGATTAATGAGATTGAGCACCTTTTGTTTATTGACTGTTTGAATAACCTCATTTGTGAAGTGCCTGTTGAAGTCTCTTGTTGATTTTTGTTAGTTTTTTTGATCTTTTCCTCACTGATTTATAGAAAAGTTATTTGAGTAATCTAGATACAAACTCTTTATCAAGATATGCTTGCATACATTTTCTTCCTCTTTTTGGTTTGCCTAAATGGTATCTCCTGATAAACAGAAGTTCTTGATTTAATATAGTCTAATGTACTATTCTTTTTCCGTATGGTAGTGCTTTTTTATTTTATTTAAGAAATCTTTACCCATCTCTAGGTCAAAGGTGGTTTCCTGTATTCTAAAAGCTTTATTACTTCATCTTTGACATCTAGATGTACAATTCACCTGAAGTGATTTTTTTATGTGAATGGTAAAGGATATAGGTAAAGTTTTATTTTTTTTCCCCAATATCAATAATAATCAACCCAGCACCATTTATTGAAAAGTTCTTACTTTCTTCACTGTTCTGCAGTCGCATCATTCTAAGAAATCCAGTGTCCATATAGTGAGTCTGTTTCTGGATTTTTTGTTTTATTTCATTGATCTTTTTGCCTATTTTTGCTTTAAAATTATATTATGTTAATTATTTTTTGCTTTATGCTATGTCTTGATATCCAGAGTAAGTGCCTATACTTTTTTCTGCTTCTTCAAAATTGTCTTGGCTATTCTTTGAATTTTAGTATACATTTAAAAAATCAGCTTGTCATTTCTATGTATGTGGGATTTTTGGATTGGGATCGCACTGTTATCTATAGTAAATAGACAGTGGATCAATTTAGGGAAAACAACACTTTTACAATAAGGACTTTATGTCTCTTGGGCCTGTAGTGATTACCTTCCTTTTTATTGATAATGTTGATTATCTGAGCCTTCCTTCTTTGTGCTTTTTTCTTGATCTATCCTTTGAGGAGTTTATAAATTTAATTAGTATTTTTGGAGAATAAATTTGATTTTGTTGATCATCTCTATTGATTGTTTTTTATATTAAGTTGCTTTTATCTTTATTATTTAATTTTTTGTGTTTTTAATATTTTGAGAAGGATGCTAATATTATTGATTTTTTTAGTTTCATTCTTTTCACATATATGCTTTCAAGGCTATACATTTTCCTCTGAGGCCAGCTTTACTTGTAGCCAACCAATTTTGATATGTATTTAATTATAATTTCTTTCAAAATATTTTTTACCTTTGTAATTTTTTATCCATTGGTTATTCAGGAGTTTATTGCATGTTTCCAAACATATTCTGATTATCTCATTTTTTAGTGATTTCTATCTTAATTGCATCATTGTCTAAAAAATACTTTATACAATAAGAGTCCTTTAAAATTTATCAAGATTTGTTTTATGGCCAATAGTCAATTTTTTAAAAATTTAACTTTATTGAGGTATACCTTTACCTCAAAATATGAGGTATACTTTGTACCTACAAATATGTGTAAAATACACATATTTCAAATATATGGTTTAATGAGTTTTGAAAAATGCAAGAAAACCCCAAGAGATTACCAACTGAATCAAGATATAAAACATTTCCATCATTCAAAAACTTTCCTCATTTCCCTTTGAAGACATTCCTGCCGCTTCTATCCTGGTACCAAGTAACCACTGATAGCCTGTCATCTTGGACTAGATTTAATTGTTCTTAAATTTTTGATAAATGGAATCATACAGAATATATTCTTTTGTATTCATCTTTTACTCAACATAATGTTTTTTAGATTTATATTAGTTGTTCCATGTACATGCAATTTTTTCCTTTTTATTACTGAGTAATATTTCATTGTATGAATATATAAAAATTAGTTTATTTCTTTTCAAAATTAGTTTATTTGTTGAGGAATATTTGGGCTGTGTCTAGTTTTTTAATATTATGAATGAAGGTGCCATAGCTCACAGCAACCTAAAACTCTTAGGCTCAAGTGATCATCTTATCTCAGCCTTCCTAGAAGCTAGGACTACAGACACTCACCGTAATGCCCAGCTATTTTTAGAGACAGCTCAGGCTGGTCTTGAACTCCTAAACTCAAGCAATCCACCTCTCTTGGCCTCCCAGAGTGCTACGATTACAGGCGTGAGCCACTGTGCTGGGCTACAAGTTCTTTATATGTTCTGTTTATTAACTCTTTATTGGATATATGATTTGTGATTATTTTCTCCACTGCCATAGGTTGCCTTTTGAGTCTGTTGATAGTTTCCTTTGCTGTGCAGATGTTTTTATTTTATTTATTTTATTTTATTTTATTTTATTTCTTATAGCATAACTGTGTACATTAATGCAATCATGGGGTACAGTGTGCTGCTTTCATACACATTTTGAAATAC
The DNA here is from genome assembly GCF_000181295.1 of Otolemur garnettii. Classification (NCBI taxonomy): domain Eukaryota; kingdom Metazoa; phylum Chordata; class Mammalia; order Primates; family Galagidae; genus Otolemur; species Otolemur garnettii. Next base: position 3,435,173 of record NW_003852433.1, on the reverse strand, counting down.
TCTCATCAAACTGGTTAACATAACCTTCATGTCATTTTCTTACTTATTGAGTTAAAATGTTCATATTCTGCTTTTAGAAAGATTCACTTGTACCCTTGTAAGATAAACCATAGAAGTGACCCCACCAATCTCCCTCCCTCCCCCATCCACCCTGCAGATATTTTTAAGACTGATATAGTCCTTAGATATTATGATTTTATATAGATATGTTTGTCCATGATTCCTGGCTTGTAACTCTCAGTCTTTTGTTATAATGTTGAGGCACTTTAGGCCCCAGAAGCAGGCCTTAAGAAAAGAATCTCTTTGACCTCCTGTCCTCTTTCCACCTGCCCAAGGCAGGACACTAATCTAATTGTGGGTCGTAAGACCCTTATTCCAGAGAGGATCCTGCCCCATACCTGGGAGGAAGGAATACAACACAGGGAGAGCAAAATCTGTCTGAACAGACAGGCCTTGTTGGGTTTGGATTATATACTCTTTGATCAATCTCATTTTTTTTTGCAGTTTTTTGCTACGGCTGGGTTTGAACCCATCACTTCCAGCATATGGGGCTGGTGCCCTACTCCTTTGAGCCACAGGTGCCGCCCTGACCAATCTCATTTTGATGCTGTTGCCCTTGCTTTATTCATGGACAATCGGAGAAGTCTCCATAGGATAGTGAAGGCCCAAAGGATAGGATTTGGGGAGATTCTGGATAGTTGAACATGTAGATGTTCCTGGAGGGCAATGCATCTAGGAAGGGCATAGAAGCTGCCCCTCCCCCCATACTTCATAGAAGTGCCCCTCCCCCCATACTTCACTCTATGTATCTCTTGATCTTTATGCTTTGTGATGTCTTTTATGATAAACCAGTAAATGTAAATGCTTTCCTGAGTCTTTTCTATAAGATAATACAGAAAATTGATCAATATCAAAGAGAGGGTCATGGGAACCCCAATTTGAAGCTGGTTGGTTAGAAGTTCCAGAGGACCAGACTTGCAACTAGTGTCTAAAGCTGGGGTGATGGGGGAGTTTTGGGGGCTGAGCTCTCACCCTGTAGGATCTGACACTATCTACAGGTAGTGTTGGAGCTGAATTTGAGGATACCCAGTAAATGCCCATGGTGTGTGGAAAAAATACATAAATTTGGTCACAGAAATCTTCTTTGTTGATAATTATTGTGGTGTGAGAACAGAGGAAAAGCAGTTTGAGAGTTTTCCCAAAGCATCCCATTTGTCTGTTTTTGGTTTTGTTGCCTGTTCTTTGGTGTCATATCCAAGAAATCATTAACAAATCTAATGTCATGAAGCTTTTTGTCTTTATTTTTTTGTTTATATAATTGTAAATTATATAAATACTTATAATTATTTTCTCCACTGCCTCAAAACTAAACAAAAAATAAATAAAAAATAAAAAATTCCTTATTTTTGAGGTAATAGGGAATTTGGTTACTTACATAGAATATGTAGTGGCAAAGTCAGAGCCTTTAGGGTATCCATAACCCCCCAATATGCATTGTACTGTCTCTCATCGTCCACTCCCTTCCTACTTCCTCACCCTTCCAAATCTCTGTTATCTATACTTCCACACCCTACATCCATATGTGTACATTATTTAGCCCCTGCTTTTAAGTTAGAACATGCAGTATTTATTTTTCTGGGTCTGACTTCTTTTCATTACTTCATTCTGTTCATGGCTAAATAGTATTCCATTATGTGCATATGTACATGAATATTTATGCACATTTATGTATATATGCATATACCACATTTGCTTTATGTAATCATCCATTGATGGACATATTGATTGATTCTGTATCTTTTTCTTCGTGAATAATGCTGTGAATAATCATAAAGATACAGGTATCTTTTTGTTACAATGAGTTTTTTTCCTTTGGATAGATTGCTAGATCAAATGGTAGTTCTATTTTTAGAATAGAAATCTCCATGTTATTTCCCATAGTACTTATATTCCCACCAACAGTGTATATACATTCCTTTTTCTTTACATCCTCATCAATATCTGTTGTTTTTGGTCTTTTTAATAATAGTTATTCTGACTGGCATAAGATATAATCATTGTGGTTTTAACTTGCATTTCTCTGTTGATTAGTGATGTTGGACATTTTTGCATGTGCCTGTTGGCTGTTTGTATGTCTTCTTTTGAAAAATATATATTCATGTCCTTTGCCCACTTTTAAATGGGATTATTTTTTGCCTTTTTTTGCTGAGTTCCTATTCTTGCTGTATAAAAGTTTCTTGTTTGGTAGCTTTCTTTTATAGTACTTTGAAAATGCCATCCCATTATCATCTGGCCTGTGGGGTTTCTGATGAGAAATCTGCTGTTAGTCTGAGGTGGTTTCTTTGTATGTGAATAGATGCTTTCCTCTTGGCTGATTTTAAAATTATTTCTTTCACTTTTCTAAATCTTTTAGTCTTTCTTTCCCCTTGAAAATACCAATATTTTATAAGTTCAGCTATTTTATGTATTCCTAAGTATCTTGAAAGTTTTCTTTATTTTATCCTTTTTTCCTTATTTTTGTCTGACTAGATTGTTTCAAAAGATTTCTCTTCAAATTCTGAGATTCTTCTGCTTGGTACAGTCTGTTGTTGAAGTTTTTGAATGAATTTTATATTTACTTCAATGAATTTTTTAGTTTCAGATTTTTTTTTTAAGGATATCTTTCTCCTTTGTAGATTTCTCATTTATACCCGCAATTGATTTTCTGGTTTCTTTGTATTGGTTTTAAGATTTCTTTTGCATTTCATTGAACTTCTTTAAAATCAATATTTTGAATTCTTTGCCTAATATTTTTAGGATTTCTTTCTTTCTTTCTTTCTTTTTTAGAAACAGAGTCTCACTTTGTTGCCCTCAGTAGTATGGTGTCACAGCTCACAGCAACCTCCAGCTCTTGGGCTTAGGTGATTCTCTTGCCTCAGCCTCCTGAGTAGCTGGGACTACAGGCACCCACTACAAAGCCCAGCTATTTTTTTGTTGCAGTTTGGCCCGGGCCAGGTTCAAACCTGCCACCCTCAGCATATGGGGCCAGCACCCTGCTCACTGAGCCACTGGCACCACCAGGATTTCTTTTTGATTGAGATCTGTTTCTAGACAGTTATTCTTTAATGTTATCATATTTCCTTGCATTTTCATGTTTCCTGTGTCCTTAGGTTGATATCTGTACATCTTGTGTAATAGTCACCTCTCATTTTTTGACATTTGTTTTGTGGAGGAGGATTTTTCCTGAAGGTACATATTTGTTGTTAGTTGATTAGGATGTTTGGCTTTGATTTTGGGTGCTTGCAGTACTGTGGTCTCTGTATAATTTCTTCAGCAATACACAATGTTGGTTGTATTTGTCATTTCCTTGGTGGCTTAAAATATGGTTGTTAGTTGAGGCTGTGGTGAAGTTTTGCACTGGGGACAAAGACTCAGGTGGGCTAGTCAGGTGGGCTAGTCTCTGTGCTCCAGTGGTGGGTAAGGTCAAGAGCAGATTACACTGGCACCCAGTGTTAGTGAGCCCTGGAGAGCTGATTCTTGGGCCTCCAGGTAGCTTGTTCAGATGTTGATAGTGGCAGTGGTGGCAGTGCCTCAGACAGATGGGTGATGTGGGTGATGGTAGTTGTGGTCATGGAACAACCAACTGGAATCCAAGCAGTTTGTACTGGTGTTGTTGGTGGCTTCAATGGACTGAGTGGACTAGTTCCCTAGCATACTGGGCAGAATGTGCAGGTGTCAACTGTGATATTATTGGTAGGTTGGTTTGGCCTAATCTCAGATACAAGCAGAAGGGATCAGGGGCTAACAATGATGGATTGGGCTGGGATACTTCTGGACTCTGGAGAGGCATACTTGAATATAGGGACGTGGATTTGGGCCAGGACACTGTCCTCAGGCCCCATAGTAGTGCCTTCAGGCACTGGCTGTGATAACTAGAGGTGGGGTGGTCCCAGGCCACCTGCAGGTTTCTCAGGTATGGGCTGTGGTGGCCACCTGGAGCCTCATAGGGTCTCGCTGTGTTGCCCAGGCTGGTCTCAAACTCCCAGCCTCAGGTGATCCTGTGTCAGCTTGCTATAGTATGAGGATTACAGGCATGAGCCAGTGCACCTCACCTAGTTAGCATCTTGATCCAGTCTCGTTCTCTATGTTTTCTTCTAGGAGTTTTTTTTTTTTTTTAGACAAAGTTTCAAGCTGTCACCCTGGATAGAGTGCTGTGGTGTTATACCTCGCAGCAACCTCAAACTCATGGGCTCAAGTGATCCTCTTGCCTCATTTTTTCTATTTTCTTTGTAGGGATGGGGTCTTGCCTTTGCACAGACTGGTCTTGAGCTTGTGAGCTCAGGCAATCCACCCACCTCAGCCTCCCTGAGTGCTAGGATTATAAGCATGAGCCACTCTGCCCAGCCCTTTTCTAGGAGTTTTATAGTTTCAGGTCTTATATTTAGGCCATTAGTCTATTTTGGATTAAGTTTGGCATATGGTATAAAGTGAGGGCCCAGCTTTATTCTTTTTCATTGGGATATCCACTTTCCCCAACATAATTGATTGAAAAGACTGTACTTCCTCCATTTTGTAATCTTGGCATCTTTGTCAAAGGTATATGTAAGGATTTATTTTGCAGTCTAATATTCTGTTTAGTGGTTTATGTGTCTTTCTTTATGTCAGTACCACATTGTTTTGATCACTGTACCTTTGTGATATATTTCAAAATCTGGAAATATGAGTCATCCAACTTTGTTCTTTTTTAAGATTTTTTTTTTTTTGTAATTCCAAATTCTTTAATCCATGTGAATTTTTTGGATTATTTTTTATTTCTATGAAAAATGTCATTGGGATTGCAAAAGGGATTGCATTGACTCTATAGATTGTTTTGGGTAATATAGATATTTACAAAATATTAACTCTTACAAAGCATGAACATGGGATATTTGTCCCTTTATTTATACCTTCTTTAATTTCTTTCAGCAATGTTATGTAGTTTTTAGGTCTTTTGCCTGGTAGGTTAAGTTTACTCTTAATTATTTAATTCTTTTTGGTGACTATTATGAATGGGATTATTTTCTTAATTTTCTTCTTTGATTGTACATTGTTAGTATATAGACACAACAGTTTTTTAGTGTGCTAATTTTGTATCCTGCAACTTTGCCAAATTTGTTTATTAGTTCTAACAGGTTTTTCTGTGGAATCATTAGGGTTTCAAATATGTAAAATTGTGACAGCAGCAAATGGAGAGAATTTTATTTCTTTTTTTCTAATTTGGATATTTTTAAATTTCTTTTTCTTGCCTGATTGCTCCCTAGTCCTTGCTCTCGGATTTTCAGTATCATGTTGAATAGAAATGATAATGGTGTCCAATCTTGATTTATTCTTGATCTCAGAGAGAAACCTGCCAGATTTTCACTATTGATTATGAGATTAGCTATGGGCTTTTCATATGTGGCTTTTACTATGTTGCGGTACTTTCTGTTTCTATTTGTTGAGAGTTTTTATCACAAAAGGCTATAGAATTTTGTCAAATGACTTTTCTCTATCAATTGAGATGACTGATAATAAAAATTGTTACTGCTAATGAAAATTATGAGATTTCTAGGGTAAAGAATTGCTTATTATAAATATTAAGGTTTCTGCATATATAGACTTTAATGTATATTAGCTATGTCCTGGCAAGATTATGTATTATTCAAATGATGAAACTAATCTGAATACTAAAGATAAAGTGGACCTGTACATTAGACCACCTTTACTAGTGCTGTTTTGTACTCATTTTCTCTTGTAGTGATGGATCCTTGTTTAAGAAAAATATTTTGAGGCTAACCACAGTGGGTTACACTGTGATCCTAACATTCTAGGGGGCCAGGGTGGGTGGATAGCCTGAGCTCAGGAGTTCAAGACCAGCCTGAGCAAGAGCAAGATCTCATCACTACTGAAAATAGAAAAACTAGGCTAGCCGTATGGTGGATGCCAGTAGTCCCAGCTACTCGGGAGGCTGAGACAAGAGGGTCTCTTTGAGCCTAAGAGTTTGAGGTTGCTGTGAACTATGCACTCTACCCAGGGCACAGAGTTTTTAATTTCTGGGGGAAAAAAAAGAAAGAAAAATATTTTTGAAAGATTATTACATGTACTTGATATCACCTACAAATTCTTACCTTCCTGTTTTATAAGTGAAGTATATAAAGCCATGTAGCCATAATAGTGAAAATAAATGATTTTAAACATACTGGTAATAGAATTATAATAGCAAAGTGTTAGAATGGATGGTATCAGACACATGCTGAAACTGTAAGATAACTCATAGTAGTCTTTTAGTTTAACATGGTGATGGTTCCTTCTTGGGGGCTTCTTTCACTTTTGCAGGCTCCCAGAGGGGTGAAACATTAGCACATTAGTTGAAAATATTGAAATTGAAAAATATTCATTACTTATTGTATATATTATATGGAGGGAAGTTAGAGTTAAAGTATATTGCTTTAAAAAAATTCTTAGTGTTGGATCCACTGGGATGGCTAAAATTGAAAAAGGCAGAAAATAACAATCATTTGGCAAGAATGTAGAAAAATCAGAACCTTCATACACTGCTGGTGGGATTGTAAAATAGTGTTGCCACATTGGAAAACAGTTAGCAGTTCCTCAAAACTTTAAATAAAGAGATACCATATGACCCAGCAATAGTATTCCTAGGCATATATACCTGAAGGAATCAAAAACATATGCTTACACAAAAGCTTATACAAGAATGTTCACAGCAGCATAAATCCTAATGGCCAAAAGTAGAAACAACACCAAAGCTATCAACTGATGAGTAGATAAACAAAATGTGATATATCAGTACAATGGAATATTATTTAGCTATAAAAAGAATTAAGTTTTAATATATGCTATAAGATAGGTAAGCCTTTAAAACATTATTTTAGATGAAAGAAGCCAAAAACAAAAGACCGCATAGTGTATAATTCAGTTTATATGAAATTTCCACATTTGGCAAATTCATAGAAACAGAAAGTAAATTAGTGATTTCCAGGCACTAGGAATAAGAAGAAATGGTGAGTGACTCCTAATGAATATGGAGCTTCTTTATGGGAAGGATGAAATGGTCTAATGTTGATTGTGGTGATGGGTGCATAATTCTGTGAATATACCACAATCATTGAATTGTATACAGTAAAGGGTGAATTTCATAGTGTGTGAATTATATCTCAAAAAGTTACTATTTTAAAAAAATTGTTGCATTGGAGTTTACGTAATAGGCTAATTTAGAGCTACAGTCTTATGCTATCTTAATCCACATACGCTATCTCCACATTATTTTAAGTTCTTTCAGTACAGAAACTGTGAATTTGTGCTTCCTTTTATTTCTAGAGGCCAGTAATTCCTCTACATTATAGTTCATAAAACATTTGCTTAATGGGTATGACTATTATTTTACTGTATTGTGAAAACCTAGATTTTTTCCCTAGAGGACAAAAGTGTTTTTTTTTTTTTTTTTTTTTGGTGGTAATATAAACAATAATTGTAAGATGGGAGTGAGAGTGGCTGTCAACTAGTCTACTTGTCCTGAAAACAGTAGCAAACTTGGGTGGTGCCTGTGGCTCAAAGGAGTAAGGCGCTGGCCCCATATGCTGGAGGTGGTGGGTTCAAACCCTGACCTGGTCAAAAATTGCAAAAAAACCAAACCAAAACAAAACAAAAAACCCAAAAAACAAACCAGTAGCAAACTTTAATCAATTGACTTATTTAATGAAGGTTGTAAAAATTACATAGTTGTCTCATAATTTATATTATTTCATAGTTCCTATAAAGTAATTTGAAAGTATCAAAGTTTGCTTTTTCTTTTACATATTCAAAAATGTTGAAATATCTTAAAGTTCCCTTTCTTCATAGTTACATCTTCCTGACCCTCTAGTGATCTTGCAAGGAATCAGAAAACATTTATTGAATAAATTTACTTATTTATATTATCCCAGTAAAATGAGAAACCATATTCCTATATATTTCTTATAAAACTAGAGTTGCCTATGTACTCTATAAATAGTAAGAATGAACTCTCAGTGAGTGAATGCTTATCACTGTGGAATGTTGCAGAAATTTTTGTGGAAGCTCTTTGGGGCTTGGAAGTATGAGTAGATGCTCTAATATGCTCATGTTCCCTGAAATGAGACTTTTACAATGTAATAATTTTACTGTGAAACCGAGCAGGTCACCTTTGAGTAAACATTACATATTACTTCAGGTGAAGCCTAGATTTAGACCTCATCAAATATAGTAGAAATATAGGATTAACATATGGGCTTTTCCCCGAAGGTGTCATCCTTTTCCCTATTTGTGTCTTATTTAGGAAGTACTCATTTAAAAATATTTCTTAAATATATGTACATACTTTTAACTCCCAATTTACATTTGAACACATTTTGGCCTGGGCTTGAGATTTCATGTTAATAATTCAATTTTTTTTACCTTTCCCCTAATCATCTGTATAAGGACAAAGGAAAAAAACCAAAGTGAGCTGCATTTACTATGTTCATGGTTGTCTAAGGAGTTCTAGTTGGGATTCTAAGACTGTTAACCTTCTATAGGGTTGAACTGTATAGTGATTGGTTTGTTCTTTGTCTCATTAAAGGGATTTA
>NW_003852433.1:3413278-3426553 GCF_000181295.1 Otolemur garnettii | reverse complement strand
TTTTTTTTTTTTAACTGAAGGCTCAGGTCAATAGCCACCTAAAAATGGAATGTTAATCATTCTTTTCTAAAAATCTTAACCACTCTGTATCTGGAAATTTGTTTCTTTAATGGACTGTAGCTCTGCTCTCATGTTACTCAGCCTCCACTCTTTTCTTCTTTTGCTAATTGTTCTAAATTCAACATTCCCATTAAAAATCTAAATTTAGTTTAGTAAATCAAAATTATATGAATTCAGGATCTAAAATCAAATATTCAACCTGATTTATACAAAGTAGCCATCTTCAGCCCTACTTCTGTCCAAAAGCAAACATTTTCCAACTCTTGTAACTGATTCATTTTGCATTATAATGTTATTGATTTTTCAGGTTTAGCAATTATCTATTGACTTTTAGTTAAGGAAGATGAAGATTTAACTCCTGTTTATACCCATTATCTTTATAACCTATATGCCTATTTCTCATTCCCTAGCCTCCCACTGTAGTTTTATTGTGATTTTGATTAAATGAGTGCTTCTTAATCCTGGCAGTACATTAGAATCACTGAGGAGCTTGAATGGACAAGTATAGATACCTGAAACTCATCCTCACAGATTCTTCTTTGTGTGGTTAGGGGAGGGTCCCAGATACCAGTATTTAAAAAAAAAAACATTTTCCAGTTGTTTGTAATGTGCAGCCAGATTTGAGAACTAATGTGGCTGAGCTATACAATACATCATTACTTTTACTTTCTTGCTCATGTTTTTGCCTTAGTGTTAAAAAAATACTTTATTTTTTATTTATTTAGTTTTCCCTGTACCTTTTTATACATTCATTAAATGTGTATGTAGCTGTGAACGAACATTAAAATTCTCCTTGCTCAACCAAAGTCTGGAGGGAAGATGTACAATAAACAAAATAAATAAGTAAAATACATAAGATATTAGATGTTGATCAGTTAGGTGGAGAATAATAAGGCATGAAAAGGAGGTAGAGGCATATTGGAGTTGGGGTGAAGCTATAATTTTAAATCGGGTCATCAGGAATGACTTTATGGAGAAGATGACATTTAAGGAAAGACTGGGAGGCTATGAGAGAGTAATCCATGCAAGTACTTGAGATAAGGGTGTTTCAGCAAGTGCAAAAGCTTCAGATGGGATTCTTCCTCATGTTCTTAGGAGTAGCCAGAGACTGTATGGAAGGAGCAAGTGTTATATTAGATGGGGAGCAAAGGTGAGATTGGGAGACCTTGTGAGGCTATTGTAATGATACTGGCTTTTATTTGGAGGTAGGTGAGAAGTCAGTCTTCTGAGCAGAGAAGTGATGTTATCTGATTATTTTAAAAGGATTTCTCTCGTTTCTGCTTGGATAATGGACTGTAGAAGGCAATGGCAGAAGCAGGGAGCCTGTTGGTGGCTAAGGCAACACTTAGAAAAGAGATGGTGGTGACTTGGACAAAGGTGGTAACTGACAGTAAAGTTGGTGGAAAGTGGTCAGATTCTGGAAATATTTTTAAGATAGTACCATCAAGATTTTCTGATAGGTTGGATATGGTATATGAGAGCACAAGAGGAGTCAGTGATAACTCCAAGGTTTTTGGCATGAAATTTGGAGGAATGGAGTTTTTGCTAACTAAAAGGCAAAGGCTGCCAGGGCAACAGATTATTCTGGGGTAGAGTGAGAAGGGAAGATCTGGAGCTTAGTTTTGGGCATGTTAAGCTTAAGATATTTATTAGACATCTAAAGGGAGATGCTGAGAAGGCAATTGTATATAGCAATCTGGAGTTCAGGGAGAGGAGAGGGCTAGAGTTCCATAAAGTATTTAAATTCAAATGAACTGAGTATAAATAGAAAAGGGGAGAGATCCAAGGACTGAAACCTGGGCCCCTCACACATAAAGAGATTGGGGAAATGGGAGGAAACCAACAAAAGAGACTGAGAAAGAGTAAGCAGTGGTACAGGAGGAAAGCCAGAAAACTTGGTGTCCTGGAAGCCAAGTGAAAATATGTTTTAAAGAGGGCAGGGTGGCACCTGTGGCTCAAAAGAGTGGGGTGCTAGCCCCATATACTGGAGGTGGTGGGTTCAAACCTAGCCCTGGCCAAAAACTGCAAAAAAGAAAAAAAAGAAAAAAAAAAGGAAAGAAAAAGGGTCACTCCCTCACTTATAAGATGCTGTTAATAGATCAAGTTAATATAAAGACTGAGAATTGACTGCTGGATTTAGTTAGCAACATGGAACTCATCAATGGCCTTGACAGGAGTAGGTTTAGAAGAGTGGTGGAAGTAAAAGTCCATTTGGTATAGGTTTGAGAGGTGACAGGAAGAGAAAATCGGAGATAATGAGTATATATTAGGAATTAAATCCACCAAATTTCCCTTGTTGTGTTAAACTTATATTATTATAATATGTTCAAACATATAAGGCATTCAAACAATTTTTATCTTTTTCTGTTTTTTTTGAGACAGAGTCTCACTCTATTGCCCTGGGTAGAGTGCTGTGGTATCCTAGCTCATAGCAACATCATACTTTTGGGCTCAAGTGATCCCCTTGCCTCAGCCTCCTGAGTAGCTGGGACTGCAGGCACCTGCCACAATACCTGGTTAGTTTTTCTCTTTTTAGTAGACATGAGATCTTGTTCTTGCTCAATCTAAACTCAGGCTATCCACCTGCGTTGGCCTCCTAGAGTGCTGGGATTACAGGCATGAGCCACTGAACGTGGCCAATTTTATATTCTTAAAGAAATCTCTCTGAAGTCTTCTGCTCCAATTTGGATTAGTTATTTCACAGCTATTGTCTTGAGATCTTCATTAACTGTCAGCCAAAGGATACCTTTTATACTTCTCTTATATTTGAGTCATTAATTTTTGGATCCTGTGTTTCCTTTATTATTTTAGAGGCACACATTTTCAAGCAGTTTTGTGAAAAATGTAACACGAGAAGAAAAAATTTAAAACTGTGCATATCTGAAAATGTTTTTATTTCACTCTAATAAGAGATGGTTTAGATGGTTATAGTGTAGTTTGGGAATAATTTGCCCTCTAAATTTTGAAGGAATTAATAAGGATATTGTCCTATTCTCTTTTTGCTATTAAGAATTCTTATGCAATTTAAAATCTCGATCCTTCAAATGAAAACTTTCTTAGGTCTGAAAGTTTATAGGATCTTCTTTGTCTTTGTTCTGAAAGCTTTAGGGAGGATTCATTTTCAGTACTTTTGTGGGATACTTAATGGACAACTTCCAACGTAAAAACCTTTGTCTTTTAATTCTGGGAGATTTCCTTTAATGATTTCTTTGATGATTTCATTTTCACAGTTTTATCTGTTCTCTCTTCTTGAACATTTTTTTTCAGATATTGAATCTCAGGAGCTGATATTCTAATATTTTTCTCTCTCTCATTTTATAGTTCTCTTTTTCCTTAAATGTTTTCTGCAATTTTTCCTCAATTTCAACATTCAATCTTCTGGTTAGTTTTTTTATTCCTATCTTATTTTTTATTTCTAAGACATTTACTCTCTGATTCCTTTCCCCCCCAATATCTCAGTCTTCTTTCACCAATGCAATATTTTCTTATCTCTAATACCCCATAATAATTGTTTTGTAATTTTCCTCTTCTTAAGTCAGTTTCTTCCAAGTTTCCTTTCCTCTCCACTCTCATCCCCCTTTCCCTTCCTTGTCTTCCCTCCTCTATTTTCCCTTCCCTTTCCTCCTCTTATTTTCTTTTTCCTCCTGTATTTCAAGACCTCTGTTTTTTATATTCAGATGCTTTGCCTTATTAAAAGATAAACTGAGGTACTTAACATTTTAAACATTTTATCTGAGTGAATACTAATTCATAAATTAGTTAGGGTCATACTGAAAGCTTTGAATAGGGTTAACAGAAAATCAAGGTAAAGAATTTATTCCAGAGGAAGGTCTCTAGTTAGAGGTTAGTTGGTGGTTTCTGATTGGTTAGGTTTAAGTAGTGGAAAGTACCTAGTTAGGGATTAGTTGGTGGTTTCTGATTGGTTAGGTTTAAGTAGTGGAAAGTACCTAGTTAGGGATTAGTTGGTGGTTTCTGATTGGTTAGGTTTAAGTAGTGGAAAGTACCTAGTTAGGGATTAGTTGGTGGTTTCTGATTGGTTAGGCTTAAGCAGTAGAAAGTCTCTAGTTAGGGGTTACTTGGCAGTTTCTGTTTGACCTAGAGCATGACCACTTACACTGAGTTGAGTTTTGGTTTGCTTATGTCGGAATCTAGGTGGTGAAGCCACCTTAGTCTGATAACCTCCCAGTTATTTATTTTAACACCTTAAATGTTAGGTGATCTTTGTCATTTAAGAGTATATGCCAGTACTGTTTTTCTGGGGTCTTTACTATAGGGTAAGTGGCCTGGCTTTTAGCTTAGTAGGAACTCCTAATGTCAGTCTCTTCAGGTGCTTCCCCCTTTTTTCAGATTCTGTAGTAAAGACCATTTCAATTTCTGGTTCAAAAGGTGTTCTTCTGACTGCCAATGCTCTTGAAGTGAAGCTTGAGAAGGAGATTGGAGAAGACTCTAAGTGACAGGGATAGCCAACCTTTTTTCTTTTTTGTTGCACATTGGAACGTAAATAGTTGTCTTGTGCCATACATTAAATACACAAGCATTGACAAAAGCTGATGAGCAAAAAAAAAAAAAAAATTTGTGCATACTTTTCACAACATTTAACACCAATAAACAAAACAGTCCTCAAATAATCTGCATGTGGCCTGTGGGCCTCAGGTTGAATACCCCAAAGATAGTCAGTTAATTCCCATTTTCATATGTTTTCTTATACTTAATTACTCCTGGTCACTCCCATATCAGAGACTTTCTGGTTTAACTTCTTCAGGGGATAAATCTGTGCCATCTTTTGCTGGGATAGAGAGAGCTACTCTTACATTGTTTGAAGATACTCTTTTTAAACTTTTCATTATGAAAATTTCAAGAATAAGTAAGTACACAGAGAATAGTTCCCATATATAATTACTAACTTGTGGTCAAGTTAGTTTTATTTTATCTGTTATTTTTATTTTGTTTTATTTTGAGATAGGGTCTCTCGGTTGTCTGGACTACAGTACAGTGGCATCATCATAGCTTACTGCAACCTCAAACTCCTGGCTCAAGTGATCCTCCAGCCTTAGGCTACCAAGTAGAATGTGCACTTATTTTGAAGCAATCCTGGATATCATTATGTCATCCATAAATATTTCAACATGTATGTCTAAAGGAAAAAATAACTTTTTTTGAGACACAATCTCACTCTGTTGCTGCAAGCTAGAGTGTCATGGTATCTGCTTAGCTCACAGCAGCTTCCAACTCAAAATGGGTTTAAGTAATCCTCTTGCCTCAGCCTCCCTATAGCTGGGACTATAGGCACCTGCCATAGTGCTCGACTAATTCTATTTTTAGTAGAGACAGGTTTCACTTTGGCTCAGGTTGGTCTTGAACTTCTGAGCTAAAGTGATCCAGAGTCTCAGCCTCCCAGAGTGCTAGGATTATAGGTGTGAGCCACTGCGTGGCTGGCTTAACTTTCTTGAATCTGCTTGGTCTATTATTACTTGTTCATCAACGTTACAGCTTCTAAAATTGCCCCCTTTCCCCCCCCCACTTCTTTTGTTGTTGTTCTCATGAGTTTATGACTTTAAATGTCTGTTTTAGAGAATTATTTTTATGCTAAATACTTATGTATAATTTGTTATCTTTAACTAGAAAGGTACCCATTAACTTCTTATGAGCAGCATTTTGGCTACTCTGATTAAAGTCTTTAAGAGTATCTTTTATCACTTAACTTCAGTATAGAGGAAGAGAAGGAAAGAGATTGGAAGGAGAGAAGCAAGGGAGCAGGAAGCAATGACAAGGCTGAGGATTTTGTAGCTCATTGCTAAAATTAAAAACTTAAAAGTTTATTTCCTGGGTCTTTAAAAAATCCAAAACTTCTTAAATATACAGCTTAAACTACTACATGGATTGACTGTGACTTTGTATAAAGAAGCATTTCTAGTGACATCAGTGGAATTTCTTTTGTCTTAAGTGATAGTATTTATTGGTGATTTTTATTTGACTCTGTCTAGGGTGGGGCACCAGCCATATTTTTCTTGATTAGAGAAACATTAAGTTAGTGGGGGAAATTGTTTGGAAGAGTAGAGCCCAGGAGAACTGCTCTATTTATTCAATTGATAAGGGAGCCTAGGATCCAGAAACAATGAATGCCTGAGGCTCTTGGCAAGCCTGTGCTTTTTTTGAGATTATCCTGTGGTTCTCCATTAAAGCCTAGCAGTGGAATTATTATATAAACATTCAACTGCATTCAGTTTAGCATTTGTTTGTTTATATTATTAATTGAGGTGCTATTTGAATAGTTGAAATAATTATGTGTGGTGGTCCTTATTGCTGTCCACCAATATTTCTGGTTCTTTTCATTCTGGGCACATGGTAGGCTTGTACTTTCCTACTCATTTCAAGCTATGACTTGCTGTGACCAAGAGAATGTCAAGGAATTTTGAACACAGCTTCCCAAGTTCTCTCCCACCTGCTTTGGCTATTCCAGGTGTTAGAAACTCAAAGCTTGCATTCCTGAATGAGAACTAGGTAGAGTAGAGCAATGAACATGTAGTAAGAGCAAGAAAAAAATTTGTATACTTAAAGCCAAGGTGATTTGGGAGTTGTGTTACTGTAGTGTTTCCTAGCTTGTCTGAGTAACACACAGTGAAAATAGGACTTAGTTTCTCAGAGTTTCTGTTACTATTTTTCCTAATTCCTACTTAGAATCTAGGTAGTTAAGATTACAACAAGTTATAGATGATTAACTTTTTAAGAAATTTGTGGATGTTTCATTTTTATTTATTTTATTTAATTTTAATTTTAATATATATTTTTTGGAGATTGAGCCTCACTCTGTTGCCCTGGATAGAGTGCCGTGGCATTATCATAGGTCACAGGAACCTCAGTTTCTTGGGCTTAAGCAATCTTCTTGCCTCAGCCTCTTAAGTAGCTGGACATAGGCACTAGCCACAACACCCAGCTAGTTTTTCTATTTTTAGTAGAGATAGGGTCTCACTTTTGCTCAGGCTGCTCTCAAACTCCTGAGCTCAAGCATTCTGCCTACCTCAGCTTCCCAAAGCGCCAGAATTACAGGCCTGAGCCACTGCACTCAGCTTCATTTTTATTTTTACAGTTTTTTAAAGACACTGCTTCTGATTCTGTTGCTTTGTCTAGAGTGCAATGGTGCAACTATGTAGCTCACTGCAGCTTCAAATTTCTGAGCTCAAGTGATCCTCCCACCTCAGCCTCTAGAGTAGGTGGGAGCACAGCTAATTTTTTTTTTTTTTAAGAGATGAAAGTCTTACTATATTGTCCAGGGTCGTCTTGAACTACTGGCCCCCATTGATTCTCCTGCTTTGCTGGTATTATTGGTGTGAGCCACCACTCTTGGCTTTTATGAGTACTTTTTAAAGTCAAGCTTCAATTTTTGAAGGTTGAAATTCTAAAATGATTTCAGGATGAGATATTGGAGGAATATGTTCTTCACATCCTTAATAGTTAGGGTTGTATTATAGGCCACAGAAATAATTCTAACTTTATAGAAAAGTAATGATTTTTTAATGTTGAGAGAAAATATATTAGTATCTTTTTCTTGAAAAAAGGTTTCAATCTGTTGGGTTTTTTGTTTGTTTGTTTTTTCTGTTTCTTGCTCATGATTGCTTCTTTCCTTACGTGGCTAAGTGATTAAAAAAAAATCTTGTGTACATATTGAATTGAATTTAATCTGTGAGAGTCTTCATGGCCTAAATCAGAGATTTATTTATTTCAGAGATTGATTTGCATTAATTCTTGTCAGAAGCCAAAGGTTCTGTAGACTTGAAATCACTTTAGCATCATTGGAAAGTCTTGACTAAATTTAAGGGAGCGGAGGTTGTTTTTCATTTGATTCATCCAGGTTAAGTCTCTGCATGCCTCTAACTTTATTTCAGTTCATCATTCCTCTTACCTTCTTAGAGCTTTCCCTTTTCATAAACCCAGAAATACATTCAAATTAGAATACGTTTTTTTAATAGCACATTTTGGACCTAGTTGTAGAATTTGTTTGCCATAATTAAAAGTCCTAGAAAAATAATTTCTAAGAATACTGAATAACATCATACACACTTTCAGTATTCATTCATAACATTTCCATTGGTCACAATGATATGTGATGTGCTATATTTATATAATGCAGGTTTACCAAGAGTTTTCACATCTTCACGGCAGCAAAGTATAAAAACCTCAAGATAATAATAGTAGGTTTATTATTTATATTCCCACTTTATTCACAATTATTTAAAATAATATTCAGAATTTAATGAGCATGATCTTCAAAATGCAAAACATCATTAACGTTGTATGGGTGTATTTAATAAGGAACTGTAAAGTGGAATCATGCAGGACTTTGAAGCCTTTCTGTTTCCCTTTTCTCTAAACAAAGCAAAGGAAAGGTCCTTAATAAATATGAGCTATTCATCTTTCTTCACTTTCCTACTTTACCTCAAAATTGGGCTCTTAGAGCTCATGCTAAATGGAATCTGCTAGCTAATTCCAAACTCTGAGACTAAGGTAAATCATGTTCTGACATTGACCATACAGGTAGATTCAAAGCTGTACATTAACTATACAAATAGTTTATTTTTTAATTTTTATTTTCTCTATACACGCACATGTATTTATTTGGTTTCCACTTTTTTCTTCACAAAATTAAAGAGGCTTAAAATTTAATAACAATATCAATGTTTAAGATAAGGACTAGAAACAAAAACCTCGTAAAGAATGAACAAAGATAAATACACTTGGAAAAGAAATCAGATGATTGCTGCAATGAAATATTGAGCAATAATAACAATAATGATAATGATGCAAAAAAAGTAACATTCACATTGTCAGATAAAAGTATGTCTATCATAGAATGCTTTGACTCTGAGGTTCAGTATGGAGTCATCAGTTAACTTCTGATAACTAAATATTCTCTATTTTTTGAGACTTTGGAAAAAAAACAGTAGATTTATTATTGGAACACATCATTTTCAAGAATTAGCTTTACAAATCATAATCAGGAAGTATATTTTGATATTAGTCTCTCCCTTTTTTTTGAAGCAAAGTCTCAGTCTGTTGCCCTAGATAGAATTCTACGGCTTCATAGCTCATAGGAACCTCAGACTCTTGGCCTTGAGCAATCCTCTTGCCTCAGCCTCCCAAATAGGTGGGATAATAGGTGTTTGCCACCAACTGGCTAGTTTTTCTATTTTTAGTAGAGACATGTCTTGCTCTTGTTCAGGTGGTCTTGAACTCCTGAGCTCAAGTAGTCTACCCGCCTAGCACTTATTTTTAACATCTCATTTGTTGTGTTTGATTTAAATATTTTCATTCAGTAAAATAAAACATGTTTGTAATAGATAAAAAAATACAAAATTGTATTTATCATATTATAGTTATGATAATTTCATGTTCATGTAGGTAAGCATTGTAAATGCATGGCAAAAATAAAAACAGTTTAAGAAGAAGGGATTATAGAAGCCTTTTTTTAGTCTAGTGTTATTCTTATGATTTTTATACAATTCAATACACATAATACCTCTTTAATCAACATTACTCTCAATTTTTATTGCAATTGATATATACATTTATATAGGAAAAGAGGTCTAGGGTGATATGTATATTTATGTATATATTAAATCATATATTAAAATCTTAACCATGATTATCTATGGGAGAGGTGGTGAGATCTCAAGGGATTTAAAAAAATTTAAAAATATGCAATTTTTAAAAACAAAAATAATTTATTAATCTTACAATTATATAAACTGATGAAGCTCTTTTCAGTTTGGAAAGGGTTCTATGTGCTATAAAAACTAGGTCTTGATTTAAAAATTTACCTTTTGGCTCAGCACCTGAAACTCAAGTGGCTAAGGTGCCAGCCACATACACCAGAGCTGGCAGGTTCGAATCCAGCCCAGGCCTGCCAAACAACAATGACAACTATAAGCGAGGCAAAGTCATTTAACTACGAAGTAGAAGAGTTGGAATTTAAACAAAGTTTGGGATTATTTGAAAGACTTTAATGCTCTGTCGGCATTATAGCATGGCCTCTCATAGGAGTAGGTCCTTTTGCTGTTTATCTTATTTGGTTCTGCTCTGTATTTATACCATTTTTATTTGGCATTTTGTTATTTCTATAAGAAAGGTATTGAAAAATATACACAAAAGTTGATTATTTCTAATTCTCATAAGATTTGAGAACCACTCTTCTTCTCTCCTCCTTTGGCAGTCTGCAAATGGTTAAACTTGATGAAATACTAATGAAGAATTACAGAGTTATTTGTTTGACTTTGCCACTTGGGACACTTGGCAAATGAGACAATTCATCTCAGTGTGCAGCTAGTCTCATTTCTTAAAGAAAATTAATTAATGCAGTTTGTCTTCCTTCCATATCTCTGATTATAGTCCTTTTATTATACCTTCACTTTCCTGCTTTACTTTCCTTCCCTGGAAATATCTGTTTTTCAAGCCTTCCTTGTTTCTTTCAACCTGATAAGTATAAGCAATTTTCCTCAGTGTGAATGTATATTTGTAATTTAGTACACTTTAGACAAGACAAAGACATTCGTGTAATATTTCATAGGAGGAAAAATTTTAAAGAATTTCACAAGCACCAATGCCTCTTTTAAAGTGATTTAATCAGTTTTCTCTTAGAATCGTCTTTATTACTCTTTGTCTCCTTTTTGGCAGGATGGGTTAGTACAGTGTATATTTTACCACAGTTGCCATCTAGCACAATAGCTCATTGCTTAAATTTATCAACACTATAATTTTGCTCTTAATACATTTATAATTTTTTTTATAATATCTATGATTTTGCAGCCATATTTTGGTGGTTTTTGAAGAACAGGGAGTTGTTTTCTATAATTCTAACAATTACAACCAGAGAAGCAATTTCTTTTCAGGAAATGGGCTTGAGCAGTTTGTTACTCAGTCATTTTGAATATATTTTTCTCTATTTTCACAGTGTGGACTTCTCATTTTAAAGGTAGAATGACTACATGCTTATTTTCTTTCTCTTTTGATATTCCTCTGAAAAGTAGGATTTCTGAAAATCTGGCTTTTAAATCACTTTTAACATTTTTTTCCAGCCCACAGACTGAGTAAGGCATCAGTTTAAGAAGAATAAGATTGTTATCAATCATCTCCTGGGCTAACGCTGTATAAAATTTTTTTAATCATGCTGGTGAAAACATGGAGAATTGGCATGAATATATTTAAAACCAACTGAATAAGAAAAGATATAGAAAAGAAAGGATGAAAGTGAAGTTAATTAGGAATTACGTAAATACTTCATGTTGAAATATTAGTATGTATATTTATATTAAAGTTAAATAAAGGTAATATAAAAATCACTGTTATAGATTACTCTGGTTTCTAGATTATTTTACATATAGAATCTTGACTTCCATGTAACTAAAAATGAAATGTAATGAAATAGCTTGATTTATTACTGGATGAATTACTGATTTAACAATAGAAGGATTTTATTTTTCCTAAGATCTTGTAGTCTCTTCTAATTTTCTCATCACACTAGGTTTTAGAATGATCAGAATCATTTCATTTACTCGCATCCTTTAAAAAATGTTGAGTGTGTAGATTAAAGAAATATTATTCCATTATTTGCCCCTCCCATAGCTGGTATATGGCAGTTTAAAGGGACAGTAACCTTTAAAATGAAATAACCATGTCATACTATTATGGCAAAAAACTGACAAGACAGTGAAGATATACTGGACTTTGAGGACCATTCTAGGAGGAGTAGTTTATAGATATTTTTATTAGGGAGATTTACAGATGCAATTCTATTTGGCATGCTTCATGTCAAGCTGAGGAGACAAATCAGACCTATAAATCATGTTTGAGGATTCTTGAGATAACCCAGAAGAGTCTTCAGACTTCAGAGAATAGTTGTGAAATTGGTTGCCTACTTTTTTCACTTTTTACTTGCTTCTCTTATACTTTCATTGAATTATTTCAATGTAAATCTGTGTAGTTTTGTCACTATGGGTTCTTTGGGCTTTAGGATTATAGAGGGTTTTCCATGCTGGCTCAGTATATTATGAGTTTAGTATGCATGGAAGTGATCTCTTTGGTAAAGGATCTGGGGTTCAATGCAAGAGGATAATTATAGAGGTGTACTTAGGGTGTGAGTATAGAGTACATTTTTGAGGTTGTCTACCCCTGAGGTTTCTAAGGAGGGATCAGAGGAGCTCCAAATATTAAAAATGACAAACCATGGGTTTTGCCTGTTTATACAAATAAGTTTGACATTCTGAAGTGAAGGAGTAATAAAGCTTTTAATGAAAGTTTGGGGGTGATAGGAAATGACTATAGCAGAGCTCTCAGAGAGTGAGGATGGAAGGCTATTATTTATTGGTCTTTAGGGAGTTGAATTATATGTCATGAAAAAATATAACCCTATTGCCTACTCACCAGTTCTGTTGTGAAGCAGTATATCTCATATTACTTTTTGTATGTGTAGCCAACCATTCAAATTTTTTTTCACTTCTTCAGTATCTTGTTAAATTTAATACTGCATCATATACTTAATAGTAAGCTATAAACACAATTTCTTCTTCCAATGAGTATGAATTAAATTTATGTTATATAATTCTTCTGTTGTTCAAAGATCCTTTCTTCTTGCATTTTCTACTACATTAGAAGGCTAGCCTGAGCTATGGCCTCCACAAACTTTTGGTATAGAAGAACTTCAGAGTCTCTGAAAAGTATGAGTTCAAATGGGTAAAATGGAAACATCTTTTTCTTAGAATATTCATTTATCTGATACTGATGCTGTGTTTGTCTTGAGGAGGACTGTCTAGATTTCAATTTCAGATTTTATGCTTACTGTGTTACTTTGAGCAAGGAATTTAAGCTCTTCTTAATTAGATCCTACCTCTATAAAATGTCAATAATGTTATTTATTATCTAATAGAGTTGTTAGGAATATAAAATAAGATAATATGTAAGGCATATCCTTACTGGCATGTACTAAATGTTCAATAATTGTTTATATAATTCAGAGTAGATCAACTCCTGCCAAGAAATGACAAAGGAGATACAACTGAAGATGCCATGCATAGACAAATGGCAGCAATGTCAGAAATTGAATTTAGAATATGAATTGCAAATAAGATAAATAGAATGGAAGAAAAGATAGACATCAAATTCCAAAGAGTAGTTCTAAAGTTATCTCAAGAAATTAATGATTTCATGTACCTCCTTCATGTTTAC
>NW_003852433.1:3409108-3411493 GCF_000181295.1 Otolemur garnettii | reverse complement strand
CTAATGGATATGAACAACTTGATATCTTCCTGCACTGTAATAGTTGGAGATTTTAACACTCCTTTGATAGTTTGGATAGATCCTCCAAGAAGAAACTAAACAAAGAAATATTAGACTTAAAATATTAGACTGACCCTAGTACAAATGGACTTTACAGACCTCTACAGAACATTTCACTCTAATAAAACTGAATATACATTATACTCATCAGCCCACAGGTCATCCTCCAAAATAAATCATGTTCTAGACACAAATCTAACCTCAGAAAATTTAAAAGTATAGAAATTGTTCCTTGTATCTTCTTGGACCACCATGAAATAAAAGTTGAACTCAACAGCAACAGGAATCTTCATACTCAAACAAAGTCATGGAAACTAAATAATCTTAGGTAAGTGATAGCTGAGTCAAAGATGAGATTAAGAAGGAAATCACCAAATTTCTGGAACTAAATGACAACAAAGACACAAATTATCAAAACCTGTGGGATACTGCAGAGGCAGTCCTAAGAGGGAAATTTATAGCATTGGAAGAATTCATCAAGAAAACAGAAAGAGAGAAGGCCAATAACTTAATGGATCATCTCAAGCAACTAGAAAAGGAAGAAAATTCCAACCCCAAACCCAGCAGAAGAAAAGAAAAATTAGGGCAGAATTAAATGAAATTGAAAACAAAAGAGTCATTCAGAAGATCAACAAAACAAAAAGTTGGTTTTTTGAAAAGAATGACAAAATAGATAAACCTTTGGCCAACCTAATGAGAAATAGAAAAGTGAAATCTCTAATATCATCTATCAGAAA
The DNA here is from genome assembly GCF_000181295.1 of Otolemur garnettii. Taxonomy (NCBI): domain Eukaryota; kingdom Metazoa; phylum Chordata; class Mammalia; order Primates; family Galagidae; genus Otolemur; species Otolemur garnettii. Next base: position 3,410,696 of record NW_003852433.1, on the reverse strand, counting down.
TGATAAAGGAGAAATAACAACAGACACTTTAGAAATTCAAAAAATCCTCAATGATTCTACAAAAATCTTTATTCCCATATTTAAAATCTGAAGGAAATGGACCATTACCTGGAAGCATGCCACCTTCCTAGACTCAACCAGAAAGAATTAGAAATCTTGAATAGACCTATATTAATCACTGAAATAGCATCAAAAATACGAAATCTCCCTAAAATCAATACTCCAGGACCAGATGTCTTCACATCTGAATTCTATCAAACCTTTCAAGAGGAACTAGTACCTATATTATACAACCTTTTCCAAAGCATAGAAAAAGAAGGAATACTTCTCAACACATTCTATGAAGCAAATATCACCCTGATCCCCAAACCAGGAAAGGATCCATCAAAGAAAGAAAATTATAGACCAATATCATTAATGAATATTGATACAAAAATATTCAATAAGATCTTAGCTAACAGAATTCAACAGTACATCAAAAAAATTATACACCATGATCAATTTGGTTTTATTCCAGAGTTACAGGGTTGGTTCAACATATGCAAATCTATAAATATAATGCATCACACCAATTAAATAAAAAACAAACATCATATGATTCTCTCAGTTGATGCAGAAACAGCATCAATATCCAGCATGCTTTCATGATCAGAATTTTTAAGAAAATAGGTATAGAAGGGACATTTCTTAAACTGATAGAGGCCATCTACAGCAAACTCACAGCCAATATCAATTTGAATGGTGTAAAGTTGAAAACATTTCCACTCAGATCGGGAATGAGGCAAGGATACCCACTGTCTCCACTGCTATTCAACATAGTCATGGAGGTCTTAGCCATTGCAGTCAGGCAAGAGATGGAGATCAAGGGTATCCAAATAAGGTCAGAGGAGATCAAACTCTCACTCTTTGCTGATGACATGATCCTATACCTGGAAAATCCCAGAGACTCAACTTCAAAACTCTTAGATGTGATCAAGGAATATAGCAGTGTCTCAGAATACAAAATCAATACTTACAAGTCAGTAGCTTTTATATACACCAATAGTCAAGCTGAAAAATCAGTCAGTGACTCTATTTCTTTTACAATAGTGCCAAAGAAGATGAAGTATCTGGGAATTTACCTAACAAAGGATGTGAAAGATCTCTATAAAGAGAACCATGAATCTGTGAGAAAAGAAATAGCTGAAGATGTTAACAAATGGAAAAACATACCATGCTCATGGCTGGGAAGAATCAATATTATCAAATGTTCATACTATCCAAAGTAATCTACAGATTTAATGCAATCCCTATTAAAACACCATTGTCATACTTTAAAGATGTTGAAAAATAGTACTTCATTTTATATGGAATCAGAAAAAACCTTGAATAGCAAATACATTACTCAGAAATAAGAAGAAATTAGGAGGTATAATATCACCAGACTTCAGGCTATACTATAAATTTATAGTGATCAAAACAGCATGGTACTGGCACAAAAACAGAGTGGTAGATTCATGGAACAGAATAGAGAACTAAGAGAAGAACCCAGCTGCTTCGATAAGCCTATCAAAAATATTCAGTGGAGGAAAGACTCCGTATTTAACAA
>NW_003852433.1:3400392-3408285 GCF_000181295.1 Otolemur garnettii | reverse complement strand
AAAAAAAAAAAAAAAAAAATTATGGTACAACAAAGACATTTGCACCAGAATGTTTATTGAAGCCCAATTCAGAATAGCCAAGATATGGAAACAGCTCAAGTGCCCATCAACCCATGAATGGATTAACAAATTTTAGTATATGTACACCATGAAGTACTATGCATCATAAAAAAGATGGAGACTTCACATCTTTTATGTTTACCTGAATGGAGCTGGAACATATACTTCTTAGTAAAGTATCTCAAGAAGGGAAGAAAAAGTATCCAGTGTACTCAGTACTACTATGAAATCAATATATAACCACCTACACACTTATACAAATGGCAAAACATAACTAAAGTCCAGAAAGTAGAAGGGAAGAGAAGAGAAAAGAGTGGGGAGAGGGATGTGGGAGGAGGGAGGACATTTAGGCGGACCTCACCTAATGTGCATGATGCAATGGTACATTTCAAAATGATTTAAGAAATGAGTATAATTGTGATGGATGTGTTACTTAGTTCAATGTAAACATTTCACATTGTATATTGAAGCAGTACCCTGAACCCCATAAATGCATCAATGTACAAGTTATGATTTAATAAAAAATAATTAAAAAAAATTGTTTATATAATCATGTTGAAATTTGGTGCAACAATGCCCAGAGACCAGACCCAGAGCAGAGAGGTTCAGGCCAGATTTATTAAAAAGGACAGCAACCCACCTGGCAAGGGTAACAATGGCATCTATACCAAGGGTGATTAGAGGCCTCTTTTTATACAAGGCATAAAGTGAGGAAGATTCCATAGCTTTTTGGAAGGTTCTGGTGGGCAGAACTCTTGAGTGGGGCCAGGTAGGCCTTTGGTTGGTGGGGAGAGAAAGAGTTTATGTAGGGCTGCTTTAGGCCCCCAACATATGTGGTACATATAAAAGTATATGTGTATTTTAAACACTTTAGAAAAATTTTATTTCATTGATTTTAATCATTTTTTGAGTAGTTATAATATGCAAAGTACTGAAATAGTCCTTTGGGGGTGCAAAAATGAATTAGGCATAGACTCTGCCTTCAGGGATAGTTCAGGAATAATTTTGACATGTTAAAGAAATACTGTATCTCTAGGTTCATATATTTATTCATTTAACAAATATTTATGAGTGTCTGTTGTGTGATAGGAATTTTTGTAGGTACTTGGGATATAACAATAAGCAAAAAAATCCAATATTCTTCTCCCAAAGATCTTACATTTTTCAGGGAGGAATTTAGTGATAAATAAATATAATAGAAAAACAGTTTCAAGTGTTTTATTGTGATAATGCTTTGGTCTGAATGAGGAGGTGATGGTGACTTTGAAGCTGAGCCAAATGACAAGATGCAGTTATCTATTTGAAGATTTGGGGACAAAGCTTTCTAGTAGAGGAAACAGCAAACACAGGACCCTGAGGCAGTAATAAACTGGATTTACTAGTGGAACAGAAAGAAAATTAGTATCCTGGGGGCACAGAGAATGAAGAATTGTGATAGGAATGGTATCAGGGAGTTTGGTAGAGACTAGGTCATAGGCTTTCTAATAGGAAGAATTTGGATTTGGTAAGACATTTGTATTTTAAGTGCAGTGGAAAGCCATTAGAGAATTTTAAGCCCAGAAGTATTGTTATCTCATGGGTGATTTAAAAAGACCTCTCTGCTTTGGGAGTTAAAGGGGGTCAGAAAGAGAGATCAGCTAGGAGGAGGGGCCTATTGCACTGTGGTGATAGTTTGAATGAGGAATGACTATGACTTGAACGAGGGAGGTAGCAGAAAAGGGGAGACTAAAGACAGATTCTGAATGTTTTTGCTGTAGAGCTGACAGGACTATCAGGATAGATAGAATTCCTTGAGTGATCAGTTGGATAGAGGTACTACTTATTACAATAGTAAGATTAGAAAAGGAACAAGTATGGCAAGTAAAATATAGAATTATACCTTGTTCTTAAGGTTGAATATGCTGAAGAAATGTAGAAATGGTTTGTAAGCAGTTGAATATAGGAGTCTTTACCTCAGTGGACAGGTTATGGCTTAAGATATAATTTGGAAGCCATAAGCATGTAGATGATAGGACTGAATGAAGTGATCTGAAGAGAGAGTGTAGGTAAGCATATGTTGATTCCTAGTATATTTTTATGATGGAGAATTTTATTCTAAAAGATACATTGTGAAAGAAAGAAGAGTCAATTAATAGTTGACAATGGTAGTTTTGAGTTAGGTTGAAGAGATAAGAGATGCAACTTTTAGATAAAGAAACTTAAGTTGATTTCACTTTAACCAAGAATTTGGGATTTTTAAAATATCCTGGGTTTATTTGTATAAATAAGATATTAAGAACTTAGTGAAGAATACTGTCTTAGGTCATATTGTTAAGATCTTTCAGTGTAAAAGTATACTTTAGTCCTCAGTCCTTCTGGGTTAGAATTTCACATTTATTATGTATGTCTATGTGATCTTTAACATTTAATTTATATAACTTAATTTTTCATGTGACTATTTATTCATATGACAAATATTTCTCTATGTATGTCATATACATGTACAGTAGAACTTCCATAGTTGACCACCTCCTTAAGTTGACCTAATATTCATAGACCAGACATGCACTGCAAGTCTGTATTAGTACAGTAGGCCTAGTTCCTTATGTCGACCATCTCTGTATGTTGACCAGTCTGTTACAGTCCCTTGGATGGTCAACTTACAGAGGTTCTACTGTATATTATATATATTTTTACTGATTGTAACAGGCTTAGAGGGATTCAAAAGAGTGCTTCATTATACTCAGTGCTGAGCTTGTAAATTTTTTCTGTATCTACCATCTTTAATATATTATGCTCAATCTAGATGGTGATCCTTAGTTTGGGGTGCAAACCTATAACTTCAATTGTTTAGACTGGGGCTAGTCTCTAAAGTAGGATTATAGATACCTATTTCTTCACTAAACTAAATTGACTTAAAGACAAAGCAAGGCACTATGTAATTGCAGCTGTATTTGGGTCCAAGGCTTACCGATACACCATTCAAAATGTATTTCCCAAACTAAAGTTTTAAGATTGGGAAGACCTTAAGCAACATAATCTCCTACCCACAACCCAACCCCCAACACATACTTTCTGAAAAATAAGATACAGAAAGGTAACTGACTTACCCCAGGTGGTAGAACAGGCACTAGGACTGGGATTATTATTACTACTTTTTTTTTCTTTTTTGAGACAGGGTCTATCTGTATTACGCAGGCTAGAGTGCAGTTATGTCATTACAGCCTGCTGTAACCTCAAATTCTTGGGCTCAAGTGATCCTCCCACCTCAGCCTCACAAGTAGCTGGGACTATGGGCACACACCACCATGCCTGGTAATTTTTCTATTTTTTGGTGAGATGGTGTCTCCCTATGTTGCTTAGACTAGTCTCAAACTCAGGGCCTTAAGGGATCCTCCCACTTTGACCTCTCAAAGTGCTAGGAACGCAGATGTGAACTACTGCATCTAGTCATCGAACTCAGAGCCTTAGCCTTTAGTCACATCCATTTACCCTACTTTAGGGGTTTAATACTTTGTCTGAGCTATTCATAATTTGCTAGTTAAATTGTTTTGGGAAATTGATGGTTTAAGCTTTATAGTCCTAATATTCCATGACATTTTATTTGGTGATTACCTCTAACTGTAATCATATTAACAATGTAGGTGTATTATATTAGAGCATACTGTGGGCAAGAAAATTTACTCCTCCCTGGGAAATTTCAGAACACTAAAGATAAAGAAAAAATATTAGGGATTATTGGCAAGATGGTGGCTGAGTAACAGCTTCTTTGCAATTGGGTGTGGTGAAGTTGGGGAGAGAAGACTCCAGGCATCTCTGGCTGGTGGGATTTGCCCAGAAACATCCCTTTGGGGACACAGGGAGACAGCAAGAGACTTCTGGACCCCACAAGGAGGACAAAAGCAGTGGAAAACTGGCAAGTGGTAGCCTGCGTTCATTTGGTTGGAGGCTACCTGCAGCTATAACTACAGTAACAATGAGATTGCAAACAGAGACGGCCTTAGCTGGGGGCTGTTTTTGTTTTTTGGACTTGGGCACTTGGCTGAAGTACCATGGGAGAACTTGGGCAAGAGTGCAGATGACTTTAAGTGTTGTCTAGGGCCCCAGACTGAGCTGCTGAGCTGAAACAGAGCCAATATTGCTTGGCTCTGCCTTCAGGGTCCCAGGGTGAGGATCAGGTGGGAGACCTTGAGCGAGTAATCTAGTGACTGAACAGCCAAAAGATGGGGAGTGAGACGCTGGGGAAGGTGGTGATTTCAGTGTTTGGCAGATTATAGCCTTGGCCCTCAGGGGCATAAAGTGAGACCAGTTTTGGCACACTGGGTAGCGGGCAGCCACTTCAAGAAAGATCCAAGTGACAAGTGCTTTCCTGGGAAAGCTTCTGCTTAGCCAAGGTTAACAGTTAAAGTGTCTTTTAAGGGGGCTGAGGAAACATTTAGGCTCTCAACCCTGCAGGGTTTGAGAAATCAGCAGAGGCCTCTGGTCTCCATCTCCTACAGCTGTATCAGCATTGTGATAGGCATCTTATACCCCAGAAGATCACCTGTGGCCCAGACAATATTCAGCAAGATATAGATATATATATATATATATATATATATAGCTTTGTTTTTGTTTTTGTTATTTATTTATTTCAACATTTTCCCTCTAGATTTTTCTTTTTTCTTTTTCTTTCTTCATTTTTCTAGTTTAAATACAATTTTCCATTGTTGCCTTATTTAACAATTAGAACTTCATTTTTGCTAGTGTTTCTGTCCCTATTATTTGGCTTTTCTCCTAATTTAATCCTGTAAGATTTTTTGTTTGTTTCTTTTGGTTTGATTTCTAGTATTATTTCTTTCCTCTCTACTTGGAGGAGGTGGGGTACTGTGTCTGAATAGGCTGGCAAAAAGCTGCTGACCTCAAGGGAACCAACCACTCAAGCAAGCACCCCCAGAGGTTGGGGGTTTTTAAGGTTGGGTCAAAGTACCCTACTACTGTACACCTATATTACTCCTGTCTCCCACTTTCTGTGCCTTTCTTCTTTTTGTCAATGTTCCCTTTTACTCACAGCCTCTCCTTTCTCTTCTTTCTTGTTTTTTTTTTTTTTATCTTTTTTCCCTTGTTACTCTTGAATCTTTTCATCCTTCTGCTCCTGTACCAAAAGGACTCATCAAAACCTTGGTGAGGGTGGCACCTGTGGCTCAAAGGAGTAGGGCAGTAGCCCTATATACCAGAGTTGGTGGGTTCAGACCTGGCCCCGCCCCCCCAAAACTGAAAACTTTGGTGAGAGGCACAGTAACTTAAAGAGCAAGAGGAAGTGAATGGAATATTAGGCAAGGAAACAGATAAAAGAAAACATTCATGAGGAAGAATCAGCAGAAAAATCCTGGCAACATGAAAAACCAGTCTAGAGAACCCCCCCCCCCAAAAGGGATCATGAGGTAGCCATTGCGGAGGATTCCACCTATAAAGAAATGTTAGAAATGACACAAGGGGAATTTAAAATGCACATGATGAAAACAATGAAGGAAATTTCTGAGGAAGTGGAAAATAACCAAAAAACAATGAAGGAAATTGCTGAGAAAGTGGAAAATAACCAAAAAACAATGAAGGAAATTGCTGAGAAAGTGGAAAATAACCAAAAGGAAATTGAAAAACATTCAAATAAGAGATGAATGATATGAAGAATATAGAAAGGATATAGCAGAGCTGAAGTAATTGAAACAATCAATTAGGGAACGTAAAGATGCAATAGAAAGTATCAACAACAGATTACAACATGCAGAAGAAAGAATCTCAAAGGTAAAGGACAAAGCTCTTGAGATATCTCAGATAGTTAAAGAGGCAGAAAAAAGAGAGAGAAAGCAGAGCGTTCACTGATAGAATTATGGGACTTTATGAAGCATTCAAACACACAAGTTATAGGTATCCCAGGAAGGGAAGAAGAATGTCCTAAAGGAATGGAAGCCATTCTAGAGAATATTATAAATGAAAATTTCCCAAATATCACCAAAGATTCTGACACACTCCTTTCAAGGGGATATTGGACCCCAGGTTGCCTCAACTCAAATAGAGCTTCTCCAAGAAACATTGTGATGAGCCTGTCCAAAGTCAAGACAAAAGAAAAGATTTTGCAAGCTGCCAAGGAATAAGTGCCAGTTGACCTACAGGGGCAAATCTATAAGAGTGTCTGCAGACTTCTCTACTGAAACTTTTCAAGCCAGAAGACAATGGTCATATACCTTTTTTTTTTTTTTTTTTGAGACAAAGCCTCAAGCTGTCCCCCTGGGTAGAGTGCTGTGGCATCACAGCTCATGGCAACCTCCAACTCCTGGGCTCAAGCGAGTCTCCTGCCTCTGCCTCCCAAGTAGCTGGGACCACAGGCTACCGCCGCAATGCCTGGCTATTTTTTGGTTGCAGCCATCATTGTTGTTTGGCGGGCCTGGGCTGGATTCGAACCTGCCACCTTAGGTGTATGTGACTGGCCCCTTAGCCACTTGAGCCACAGGCGCTGAGCCAGTCATTTACCTTTAATCTACTTAAACAGAAGAATTTCCAGCCCAGAATTCTATATCCTACTAAGCTAAGCTTTAAAACTGATGAAGAAATCACACTTTTTACTGATATGCAAACATTGAAGAAATTTACCGTAAGACCAGCTCTACAGGAAATACTTCAACCTGTTCTACATGCTGACCATCATAATGGACCACCAGCAAAGTAAGCACCTAGAAATGAAAGGACAGAACCTAGCTCCCACAATGATGCAAAGGATAATACTAAGCAATGGACTTTCATGAAATATGATGAATAGAATGCTACCACACTTATCAATTATCTCGATAAATGTTAATGGCTTGAATTCCCCACTGAAGAGGCATAGGTTGGCTGACTGGATTAAAAAACACAAGCCATCCATTTACTGTCTGCAGGAAACACACCTAGCTTCAAAAGACAAACTAAAACTCAAGAGTTAAGGGTTGGAAGATAATTTTTCAGGCAAATGGAATCCAGAAGAAATGAGGGGTTGCAATTGTATTTTCAGACATGTGGATTTAAAGCAACTAAAGTCAAAAAAGACAAAGACGGTCACTTCATATTGGTTAAGGGAAAATACAACAAGAAGACATTTTAACTCTAAATATTTATGAACTCAACTTAAATGCTCCCAGATTCCTGAAACAGACCTCACTTAGTTTGAGCAATGGTCCTGTAAGACCATAATAACAGGGGACTCTAACACTGCTCTCACAGAGCTGGACACATCCTCTAAACAGAAATTCAACAAAGATATAAGGGACTTAAATGAGACCCCAGAACAACTGTGCTTGATAGATGTATATAGAACACTCCATCCCAAAGCTAAAGAATACACATTCTTCTCATTGGCTCATGGAACATTCTCCAAAATTGACCATATCAAAACATTCTCCAAAATTGACATAAAGCAAACCTCAAAAGAATCAAAAGAATTGAAATTTTACCTTGTATCTTCTCAGACCACAAGGCACTAAAGGTGGAACTCAACAACAAAAATGTTCACCCTCACACAAAGGCATGGAAATTAAACAACCTTATGCTGAATGAAAGTTGGGTGTCGGAAGAAATAAAAGAGGAAATCATTAACTTCCTTGAGCATAACAACAATGAAGATACAAGCTACCAAAACCTGTGGGATACAGCAAAAGCAGTCTTGAAGGGAAAATTTACCACTTTAGATGCTTACATTCGAAAAACAGAAAGAGAGCTCAACAACAAACTCACAAGCCATCTATGGAATTGGAAAAAGAAGAACAATCAAAGCTTAAACCCAGAAGAAGAAAAGAAATATCCAAAATTAAATCAAAGATGAATGAAATAGAAAACAAAAAA